>NC_134473.1:6470629-7016958 GCF_964194025.1 Convolutriloba macropyga | reverse complement strand
TCTAGGTACTGCTTTTGTAAATCTAAAGCTTTAGTTAGAGGTTGAAAATAGTCTTCTATGTTATTATAATATTCCTGATCTCTTAATTTAGTTCTGAATCTTTTTCATCTGTTCTCTTTCTCACGTTTTTTAAATTCTATAAGTGTTTCTAGTTTATTCATGTTTTATTCAATCATAAATTCAAGATTTTACTTTTTGTGTTATTCTAAATTCTTCTGTTGCTTAGATTGTTGCTGATCTGCAGAACAGTTTCGAATCTATTCCGTTTCGGCCCCCCAGTGTTTTTTTGTGAACTTATTATATGTTATACAGCACGTTACTATGTAACAAAATAGCACGTGCGCCTGGGGGGTCATAAAAAATTTATGCTCACAAAGCTGGGGGGGGGGGGGGCGAAACAGAATAGATCCACAGTTTCATTGGTTGAAAAAAACCTAGGCTAATATTTTTTGTTTATAACGTCTAGTTAAAAATTGTTATCAAAAAATATTCAAGGAAAAACCTTAATTTTTACACTAAAACTGTTGAATTCTGTATTTGTAGAAGACGTTATATTTGTTCGAGTGATTGATCTCAACTCATGTTTTTTTAACGGGTTGAATCCAAACGCTTTTTTCGTATCTTCAGTACTGTTTACTTGTGTACTGTTGAGACTTAGTAAAAAAGGGTATTTTTCTGCAGGAGTTTTTTATAGTGGGATAGGGAACCTAATAAAAAAACTGGATCTTTTCCGTTTGTGCCCCCCCCCCTTTACAGAGCACGTGCCATTGTCATTACATAGTAAATCATTATGTAATAAAAAAGCACGTGCGTCTGGGTGTACTATAATGGGGGCTATAAATTCGTGGGGGTATAATCAGAAAGACCCGAAATGCGATGTCCCTGTTGTGAGGGCATGAAAACTTTAATAAGATGGTTATTTTAATGTAGATCCATTCAATTTCTCCTAAATTTTTCCCCGGACAATGTACTTCAAATACTGGGTCTTTTCCACTATACCCCCCACCCACCCCCAACAGTAGTAATATTGTGAGCCACCCTCCCGGGGGGGGGGGTGAGGTCCGCATGTATTAAGATAGGGTATAGCGGGGTTCCAGGAGTGAGGGGCCTCTCAGATGTATTAAGATAGGGTATAGATTGCATGTGTTAGAATTAGGCATAAGCTACATGTAAAAAAGATTAGGAATAGAATCTCCATGTATTAAGATTTGCTATAGCCGCCACTATGTATTAAGATAGGGTATAGGTTTTGTGCATGTATTTGTGCATGCACATATACTAGTAGTGTAGTCGGTGCAAATGTGGGGTGTAGGTTGGGAGACGCTTCTGATAGGCTGAAATTTTGTGGGTTTAAAAATAATTTTGTGTGATTATTAAGTGTTTACTTGAGAGCAATAGAATATTGAATTGGCGTGGGTAATTAATTACCCTAATTATCTTAAGGGTAATTATGTGACATGTTGAATTTTTGGTTATTAAGCTTTCGGTCAATTGCAAAGATTGCTCCCCTAATTGTTTGAATAAATTTTGTAGCTTTTGTCTTTTGCGCGCTCATTAATTGGAAAAAGTTAATTGATCAAAAAAATGAATTAAAAATAGTTTAAGATTAAAGACACAGTATAAATGCAATAGAAATTTTTAAAGAATTGTGATATAGTAAAGCGATTAAGTTATATGTTGAGTGGTGCTGTATGAATACCGTCAGACTGAACAATGCGCTTACGGTAGAAATAGGACAGTCCCTTCTTTGTCTGCTCATACGTAGCAACGCATTGATTTATTGTTCTGAACCCTCTATTTGTTGAGGTAAGATTGATAATTTTATCCATCACCCGTCGATATTTCTCCCTTGGTCCAACTACGTTCCCTTCTAGTGTTCTTTTGTTGAGACCCTTACTACTAAATTTGTATTTGTCAGACTGTGCATCGTAGCAACAATAAGTTTTACTACAAAAACAAATCATTTCCTTACATCTGAGTTCTTCCTTGAAAAGGCCTGGTTCCCGTTTATCATGCTTCTTACGCTTAGAACAACACGTTCTGGTGAAAAAATTGTGAATAGCATCTGCTTGGAAAGAGTGATTACAGTCTTGCTGTCTCAATGCTGCCCATTCCTGTTTTTAAGCAGGTCGAATACTATCATACAAATTCTCATGAGCTAGGGCTAAATAGAGAGAATCTGTATTTATCTCTAACTCCTCGATTTTATGCAAATCGCAAAATCTGTCAAAGAAGTTTTAGTAGAGCTTCAACATACGTAAGTTAGCGTACTGAAGTATGAAGAATCCAATTTTTATAGGTTCGCGGTGTTCAATTTTTGATTTTGCTAGCTCAACTTCCTAAAGTTCTTTTGAGACATTGTTCAACCGCTTAAACATTTTCCCATTGATTGCTTTGTGCATCTTCTACTCGTTCAAATATTGGTCTCTGTATGTTTGCTTCTGCCAATAATCTGATAACCGTACGAGCTACTACCCAATAATTTCCTAGTCTCAGCAAAAACGCTGGAATTAGGATTTTCATCTCACCCTCTTCTAGCGTCTACCACTATCTGTACAAAGGTGTTGTAACCTTTTCTCGGCGTGTATGAAATTAGGATTCGCTGAGGTTGCTTCAGTAAGTTGTTTTCAACAGCGTAATCTCTCAGATAATCCCCAATATCAGCTCGACTAACGTTGAAATTTTCTACAAAAGGAGAGAAATTCAAAGACTTGTACTTCAAGCCTGCGGGAACTTCTAAATCACATTGTACGTATCCAAACAACTCTCCATCTCTTATTTTAGTTAGTGGAGACTCTTGCGTCATAGGTTGTTTGAAAGGAAAGTTCTTTCTCACGTGATTTCTGGCATTTTCTGTTTTTTAACACTTTCCCACCATTTACTCTCCCAGATTTCAACAATCCTATCTCTTTTACTTCTTAAGTATTCTCTTCTCAATTCATCAAGATCTCTTTTTCTGATAGCTCTGTGTGTTTCTTCTTCTGAGAGACTTGCTTTAGCTGACAAGGACAGAAATGAAAATGATAACTTATGGCTTCAAACACAGTATTACAATGTGTGCAAAATCCGTCTACGCTAAAACACTCAATTTTTTTCTGTTTTCCGGTTGTGTAGTAGCTCTCAATTTTACATTCGGGACGTTGTGATTGAAGATATGACATAACCATCTTCTCAATTGTTCGAGATCTGTTTGTTCGAGCCCTGAAATTTTGAGAATCTGTATCAAGTTCCCATCGAGAGTAAAGTCCAGTAGGCATTTCTTGACACATTGAAAAGGGATAGAGTTGGTTAGCGTCAATGCCTACGATAGACATGTAAAAATCTTCAAAGTTTCGTATGAAGGTCTGATCAACTACTGCTTTTCTGGTAATCTGATAAAAAAAAAAAAGATGGACCACCAGTCACATCCTTACGTTTTTTGTCAAGTAAATCCATGTCAGCTTCAACAAATGGAAAAATTTGTCGTTTGTTGACCTGCGAAGACAGTTTTTAGTCAAGTTTTGGAAGTGTACATCCGAGTTTGAACATATCGATACCATTGTTGTGATAAAACTCCGTCACTTTTTGCATTGCCTCCAGTGTTGGAAAAACATCCATGTTGTTTGTACCACTTGACAAAATCTCTAAATGTAGTCATTTGTTCTTGCTCCCAGACCACTTCCAGGTAATTGTAATTGTCAATTCCAGATGGAGGAACATTTCTCAACCTTTTTAATGACTCCTGTTCAGAAAATCCACTGTTAAGCAATTTAGTGAAATTGGAAATTTCCTTCTCCAGTGGATTATAATTTCTCAGTTTGCTAAAGAAACAGTCGTAAGGAGGGAGAAAAGTTGCATCGAGTTTTTTGGGAGAGTCAATCCACTCGCAGGAGAAGAATGTTTTAGTCTCACTTGTCTTGTATGCTTTAAGTAAAGGTTCAAGTGAGGTAGCTCCACCGAAAAAGTTGAGGATATCGAGAAATTGTACATCATGAAACTTAAGAAAAACAAATAGATTTGCTTTTTTATTAACAGCAGATTTAATGTCGCGCTCATGAGTAAGATTTTGTAGGAGATAGGACTTAATGGGAATTAATTCATCTTTTCCACTATTGAATCCGAACACAAGCAAAGTATTCATATAGCGCTCAATTTGTTGCTGTAAGTTCAAAAGCTGGTTTTTCTGCATTTGGAGACATATCAGCTTCATCATCTTCTTCGGTACCTTCATCTTCACACTAAAAATCTGAAGCGTTTTCAACCTTTCTTTTATTTAAATTCTCACAAATTGCGTTAACTCGTGCAACTGATTATTACTTCTATAGATGAAAACTTTGTCCGCATTTCAGTTTTACTTTTTGTTTGCTAAGTCTTCAATAGCTTCATCAAGGGGTATAATGAGAGCTTTCGGATCTTTATCGCATAGGAGGGACAGGTTCATCAATTCAATTGGAGGAAATAGAGACGGAGATCGGTTCATGCTTTCTAATCCAAGTGGCCGTGTTTGTATCTTTTAATTGCTCGGAGGGTACACAAATCGGTTCAAAGTCAAAATTAGCCAAGTTTTTGAACAATTTTTGATAATCCTTGTAAGAAATGCCAAAGCCGTCAAGATTATCAAATAAGGTAGCGCGCAATATATACACACTCTTTGGCTAAAAATGCTGTAATCTATCTTTACACGTTTTATTATGGCAATTGGAATTTCCTGCATTCTGAATGAACGTATCGCAACTGGGACAACGGAATCGTTTAAAGAATGTGTGAATATCATCCGCATAGCACATGTGGTTGTTGTAACGTAATAAATTAATTTTTTCTCATACATTTCAACCGTTCTCCTCGCAAGTTCACCGACAAAATCTCCATCTACAATGTCAATATCGTAAATAAATATGTTGTGCTTTATCGCATTTTCAACAAATACAAGATGATCAATCGATACCCCTCATCATGTCCAAATTCATGCAAAATTGATTGCATCATGTCCGAATTCATGGACGAATGAACTGAAAAAATTTTTTTGAATTGGTCTCAAGCTCCGATGATCCACATAAGTGAACAGCTATAGCTCGGAAAAAGCAACGATAATCTTTGTAAGTCTCGCCATAGCCAATCGATACAAGACATTTCAAATCTGATCATCTGAGTAACTGTTCAAGAAGAACAGCATCGATACATCTTATTGGAATTGTTTTTTAAGAGAGCGCAGAATATTGTTACATTTGTAGTCAGATCAAATCGCCATTTTGCATTCTCCCACTCCTGAGCACACGTCTTCACTAAATCCATCCTTTTAATGCTGTCCTGAAGAGAGACTAAGTATCATTTGGAACAGAGTAGAAGAGAGTTCTCGAAGAAAGTGTTGTTCTCGTGAGCGTAGAAGAATCGATACTCGTCCGTATCCACATTTCTTAATATAAATCTTAGAGCCAAGTTAACGTTGGCAGCACAGTTGAGTTTTTCGAATATTTTCTTTCAACTTTTTTTTAATTTCATGAGAACCTAGCTTGCACAGCTTGAAGTTGAACACTTGATGTCTCCCAGTTTCCGTCTCAGTATCGTCAAAAACTAATGACAGTCACTAAGTTCTTGTTGCAGCCGCTCCTTGTCTTTTTCCAGTTGCTCCTATTCTAGAACTCCTTTAAGTTTTTCACTCCATGTTGTTCCAACTTTTGTTGAAGTTCCATTTCTCTTCTTGTGTTGTGGAGGAGAATAGAAACTCGGAAACTCCTCCAAGCATACAGTACACATAGTACTTAGCTTTGTATCCTTAGGAGTAAGATGCTTAGAAATGTGGGTAATCAAGTCTTCTTTCTTCTTTGTAAAGAAATGTAGACATTTGGGACAATATAAAGTCCCACTATCACAAGGCCGCTTGTGTCTTGCCAGATTCTTCTTCACCACCGTCTTGTTGCACTTTGTGCATTTCACCGGGAGATTTCTATCAAGAGCAGGCATTGTTTTGGTACAAGATGAAACATTCGGTTATTGTGACGAGCCACTAATTGTGAAAATAAATAAGTGAGAATGAGAAAAATTATTTTATGCAATTACGGAACGCATCTATGACGCATCATTTCATTTATGGAAATTTATCATTTCCATTTTAGGAAGCTTGTTGTCATAACCGAACATTCTAGAACATAATGAATAATTCAATCAGAATCCTCCATTTTTAAATACCTTAAATAATTATGAACATTCACATTAAATGTTTGAATTCATTCCTTGGCGTAAACACAAAAATCTCAAATCATTCATATTTATCTTCTTAATCATTTCTGTTACATTTTATATAAGTTTTCATATTTCATCCAGATATAATCCAAAAACAGACCCACAACATAATCAAACAAATTGTTCCAATCTTTACAAACTCTGCGATTCAAATTTTGTGTCTATCCGCAATTTACAGAATTCGGCCCTTGCAAACAAACCTAGTTGTATTGAAAATTAAAATTAGCACATGAATGTGAATTTAAAACCATGTTAAAGACATCGAAAACAAATACTCATCCATTCTTCAAAAAAATATATATATAACTGTACAAATTAACGTTATTGTCTTGGAACCTCTCAACCAACCAAAATCCCGCCTTAAAGAAACTATTCTGAAGATTAACGATTTTATTTTGTGTAATTGTTTCTAAATTTTAACTTTCTTTTACATAAACAGAGTATTGGGTAAAAATTTGCTCTTTTGAGAAAAAGGTTAACCAAAAATCATTTACAGTTGATATACAAAAGGAAAACGGAATTGACGATGCTTAGAAAGTTGAGGAGATTGATATTGATTCCTACTTTTTCTACAATTTCTTGGACATTTGCGTTCAGAACAACAGAATAATACAATTTAGTAAAGGATTTGATAATGCAACATTTTCCATTTACAAAATTTAATAAGATCATTATATAACGCAACAATCATTTGATTTTATTGTCAGAGCTCAACATTAACAAGTACGAAAGTTAATTTATATTGAATTTTGTTCCCGAAACTTTAGAACAGTACAGAAATCTAGCGCAAGCGAACTGTATTCCAACTCCTGATCCCAGAGCAGTCACTTCGTCTGTACAAAACGATTTGTTTTTCCATTATTATACAGATTACAATTCTGAAGGCTTAAAAACTCGATTTGGAATTCGGCTCCAAAATATGTACTTATATATATAAATATAGATATATATATATATATATATATATATATATATGTATATACATATATATATATATATATATATATATATATTTATATATATATATATATATATATATATATATATATATATATATATATATATATATACATAAAACTAAGATGGAACATTTTCCGAGTTTCATTTAAAATTTAACGAAGTTGAACAAACTTATCAGTGCTTGACATTATTGGTAAATTATGTCAATTCGTTCCCAGTAAGCTATCCATATTTAGTAAACAAATAGTCATATCATTTGTTACATGCATTAGTCAAAACCATATTTGTTTTCTATTCACGCATCGAAGTTCCTGTTTCATATACGAGCATCACTTTTATAACAATTTTTTCCAAATTTGGCTACGTTACAGACCTTCCTTTTCCTGTTTTGTTTACTAACGTCACTTTTTCTACAAAATGTTTCTTTCTTTGGTTCCTTTGGTCTTATTGGACGGAATTGACTGTAAATAGAAGCGACATAGATAGAAATTATCATTCTCTTTCATTTCCTCAAAAAAAATTTCACCTCTGTTCTTCATCGTCCTGCAAACTATTCGTAAAATCTTTATCCTACAATTGAGTTACTACAATCACTTTCTTCTTATCTACAGAGCTTACTTCAGTTCTAACGTTTATCTGTTTTTTTAACTTAGATATTTTTTTATACTATAAAGTGAAATTTGTTGCTTTCTAACATTCTCTCTACTTGACAGTTTTCAAAACGCTCATTCACAACCTGCTTTGGTTTCTGGAAAATCCTCTACTATCAATTCATCTGAACAAAATGGAGTTTACTGTGCAAAACAACAGTCTTCTCTACTCATTTTCCTTCACTGTGGAGACTGCTCGAATAACTATTAGCAAAATCTCCATCTACAATGTCAATATCATAAATTAATATTTTGTGCTTTATCGCATTTTCAACAAATACAAGATGATTGATCGGTAGCCTTCTGAAATTGATTGCATCATGTCCAAATTTATGGAGGAATGCACTGAAAAATTTTTTTGCATTGACCTCAAGCTCCGATGATCCATATAAGTGAATAACTAGAGCTCAGAATAAGCAAAGATAATCTTTGTAGGTCTCGCCGTAGCCATTCGATACAAGACAATTCACATCTCATCGTCTGAGTAACTGTTTGGGAAGAACGGCATCGATGCATCCCATTTGAATGGTTTTTAAGAGAGCGCAGAATATTGTTACATTTGTAGTCAGAGCAAATCGCCATTTTGTATTCTCCCACACCTGAGCACACGTGTCCACGAAATCCGTCTTTTCAATCCTGACCTGAAGAGAGACTTAGTCTTCTTTGGAACAGAGCAGATGAAATTTCTCGAAGAAAGTGTTGTTCTCGTGAGCGTAGAAGTATCGATACTCGTCCGTATCCACATTTCTTAATATAAATTCTAGAGCCAAGTTGACTTTGGCTGCACAGTTGAGTTTTTCAAATACTTCTTTCAATTTTTATTAGATTCATGAGACTCGAGCTTGGACAGCTTGAAGTTGAACACTTGATGTCTCCCAGTTTTCATCTCAGTATCGTCAAAAAAGTGGTTACAGGCACTAAGTTCTTGTTGCAGCTGCTCGTTGTCTTTTTCCAGTTGCTCTGATTCTAGAACTCCTTTAAACTTTTCACTCCATATTGTTCCAACTTTTGTTGAGGTTCCATGCTTTTTCCTCTTGTGTTGTTGAAGAGATTAGAAACACGGAAACTCCTCCAAGCATACAGTACACATAGTACTTAGCTTTGTATCCTTAGGAGTAAGATGCTTAGCAATGTGGTAATCCAGTCTTCTTTTTTCTTTGTACAGAAATGTAGACATTTGGGACAATATAAAGTCCCACTATCACAAGACCGCTTGTGTCTTGCCATATTCTTCTTCACCACCATTTTGTTGCACTTTGTGCATTTCACCGGGAGATTTTTTTCAAGAGCAGGCATTGTTTTCGTACAAGATGAAACATTCGGTTATTGTGACGAGCCACTAATTGTGAAAGTAAAAAAGTGAGAATGAAAAAAATTTTTTACACAATTAGGGAACGCATATATGACGCATCATTTCATATATGGGAATTTGTCATTTCCTTTTTAGGAAGCTTGTTGTCATAACCGAACATTCTAGAACATAATGAATAAACCAATCAGATTCTTCCAGTTAAAAATACCTTAATTAATTATGAACATTCACTTTAAATGTTTGAATTCATTCCTTGGCGTAAACTCAAAAACCTCAAATCACTATTATTTATCTTCTTAATCATTTCTGTAACATTTTAAATAGGTTTTCTTATTTCAACCAGATATAATCCAAAAACAGACTCACAACATATTCAAACAACTTGTTCCAATCATTACAAACTCTGCGATTCAAATTTGTGTCTATCCGCAATTGACAGAATTTGGTGCTTGCAAGAAAACCTAGTTGCATTGAAAATTGAAATGAGCACAAGAATGTGCTTTCACAACAATGTTAAAGACTTCGATAACAAATACTCATCCATACTTCAGAAAAAATATATACTGTACAACTTAACCTTACTGTCTTGGAACATCTCAGCCAATCAAAACCCCGCGTTAAAGAAACTTTTCTCAAGAATAACGATTTTAATTTGTGTAATTGCTACCTAATTTTAACTTTCTTTTACATAAACAGAGTATTGCGTAAAAAATTGCTCTTTTGTGAAAAATGTTCATCAAAAATCATTTTCTGCTGTTGGAAAAAATATACAAGTGAAAAGAAGGAATTGCTGATGCTTACAGAGTTGAAGAGATTGATTTTCATTCCTACTTTTTCTACAATTTCTTGGACATTTGCATTTAGAATAACAAAATAATCCGATTTAGTAAAAGATTTGAATATGCAACATTTTCCATTAAAAAATTCAATTATGATCATTATATAACGCAACAATCATTTCATTTATCGTCACAGCTACACATTATTAAATTCAAAAATTAATTTATTTTGAATCCTGTTCCCGATATTTTAGAACAATACAGAAATCTAGCACAAGCGAACTGTATTCCAATTCTTGATCCCATAGCAATCACTTCGTCTGTACAAAGCGCGTTTTCTTTCCATTATTATACAGATTACACTTCTGAAGGTGTAGAAATTCGATTTGGAAGTCGGCTTCCAAATATAAAAATACCAAGGTCTGTTCCAAATATGGAACACCTTCCGAGATTGATTTAACGAAGTTGAACAAATTTATCAGAGCTTGACTTTTTTGGTAAGTTATTTCAATTCGTTCCCAATCAGCTATCCATATTTAGTAAACAGGTAGTCATATCATGTGTTACATGTATTAGTCAAAAATCATATTTGGTTTCTATTCACGCATTGAGGTTCCTGTTTCATATACGAGCATCACTTTTATAACAAAATCTTCCATATTCGGCTACGTTACAGACCTTCCGTTTCCTGTTTTGTTTACAAACGTCACTTTTTCTACAAAATATTTCTTTCTTTGGTTCCTTTGGTGTTACTGGATGGAACTCACTATATATAAATACGAGTTAGACACTAGCATTCTCTTTCATTCCTGCTAAAATAATTTCACCTCTGTTCCTCATCGTCCTGCTAACTATTCATCAAAAAACTTTATCCTACAAATGAGTTCCTACTTTCATATTCTTCTTATCTACAGAGCTTACTTCAGTTCTAACGTTTATCTGTTTCTAACTTAGATTTTATTTTTTTCCTACTATAAAGTGAAACTTGTTGTTTTCTAACTTGCTCTCTACATGACAGTTTTCAACTCACAAGCTGCTTTTGTTTCTGAAAAATCCTCTTCTATCAAATCATCTGAAAAAAAATGGAGTTTACTGTGCAAAACAACAGTCTTCTGTACTCATTTTCCTTCACTGAGGAGACTGCTCGGATAAGTATTAGAGACTTATCAAACAGATTATATGAGTCTGTGATCACTTTACCCATCACTGTGTGGCATATTATTGAACACCAGCGACAACAGTTCAACACCTACCATCAGGGTCAGGTTCCATTTACGGATAATCAGCTGGAAACTCAAGAGATGGGACACGGAGTTGCTGTTATTAGTGGGCACCACTATCCTCTTGTTGCTGGAACAGAATTTTTGCCAAACTACGTCGCTGGCAACATTCAATTTACATTCCCTTGGGAAGAAGGGCAAATTCCTATGTCTTGGTTCTCTAGCCCTAATAAAGATCAAGTTTTGAGTTCAGTTGAGGAGACAGGGAATTCGCTTCAAACTGTGCCAGGTGTTGATAGGAGTGAGCTAAGTATTGATACTATCACATTGTCAGCAAACTATCAACAGAACTTCGATCAATGACAACACCTTCCATAGAAGATGGGACCGCCCACAATCCAATTTTAATGACTGATGAAAATTCAACAATCAGTGTTCAACCAACTGATCCTCCAGTAATATTAGAACGTTCAGAACTTGCCAGAGTATGTTGTGAGAACTCTTTTTGAATAGATTTGAGTTTGTACAATTTTCCAGCTTCATTTGTAATTGATCTTAATGAAAAAATTTTAGGTTACTTTATACACTTTCCTGGTGATGTTTTTAAACATTTTTTAAAATATAATCTTTCTCAAATGAGCTTTCTTTTCTAAACCAGTTCATTCGGATATAATCAAATAATATTTAGAATTTTAAAAAAAAATGTTACAAACCTTGATATTTAACGGAAGGAGCATGAAAAGAACATTAAAAAGTGACATTTAACAAGAATACTTGATCATAAATTTGATATTTAAGAAAAAAACTTAGCAGAAATTTGATTTCTGAGAAAAAACCTGGATAAAATGTTTTATTAAATGAAAATTTGTCATTTAAAATATTAGAAACTCTCTTCGTTTTTTCCGTTAAATTATCCCGTAAACTCATAAAAATCAGGAAAAAATGTGCACTTTATTGTATCCAGTTGGAGTCCATTTTTTGAAATTTAAACACAAAATTCAACAAAAACTCGACATTTAACAAATAAATTGTTGAGAAAACTCGAGTTTTATTAAAATAAATTGTTTCAAAACTGCAATATTTAACAAAAATTTTCGTGAGAAAACTCGACTTTTTAAAAAAAAATTGTCACAAAACTCCATACGTAACAGATTAGACGTGTCAATTTAAACATTTAAAAAAATTGTAAAAAAAATGAGAAATTGAAAATTTTGGTTTTTTAACCAAAACATAAAACTGACACTATGTATTAAATTGTGATGCAATTATAAAATTTTTACTTTCTAATTTCAAGATATAACAGAGAGTTATCAATTAAATCATGACTGTCTAACAAACAGTCAACAATTTTTATCAATTCACTCTCATATTTTGGGTTTTTAAGAGACTAAATTCTGTCCAGAAATGAAGATACCTTCGTTTGTGTGCTTACATTTCTTTGTTCAGCTCGCAGTAGATGTCTCTTGAGTTCTTTCTACTCAATCTTTTTTTGACAAACTAGGTAACTTATCAACGAATTTGTTCTCATAGTTGTGTTGTACTGCTCTGTCTAACTGAGTAAAGACAAGTCCTGATTCATCCAAAATATTGCCAAGGAATTGATGTTTATATAATGTATATGAACAATTAACTGTCTGATATAAATAGAAGAGATCTTCCATTTTTGCAGCAAGTCTTCGTTGGAGGAAAAAATGAGAGCATTTGACATCGACAAGTTTTCAGGGGACACAAACTGTTGTGTGAAGCAACAAAATATTCAGTTGTAAGAATATTTGGTCTATAAGGTCTATAAATGTGTTAAAACCTGGCACATAACTGCTTCCGTTCTGTAAAATTATTTAGTATGTTCAAATAAGGAAATCAATTTCTTTAGAACTCAAACTCAAAATATGGAAATTAACTTGCTGACTATTAATGAACCCAAATTAAATAAAGAATTCAACTTATATGTTAAAAACGAATTCAAACTCCAAATAATGAAACCAATGAAATTGTCTCGTGCAATTTCAAATCTCATTTGAACCATGAAACAATTCAATAAACAGCTGATTAAGAAAACTCGATGTTTTTTGTTCAAAATAATTCAACTGAGAATTGCAGATTATGAACTCAAGAAATTTTGTCTCCTTAAGAACGATCTGCTAAATGGAGACTGGGAAATGCGAGAAAATCCAGCTCAATTTGAGAAGAACGCAACAATGTCACAAAGCAAGAGAAATTAACATTGGAAAAATCCGAAAATTCTACGTTGCCTTTATACAGTACGTTCAGGACAACCCAGCTTGCAATTTATGTTCAGATCCGACTTTTTAGTCGCAAAAAGAGCAATGAGGTCAAGCAAGTGACTTATGTCAGCTATAAAATGAAGGAAGTGAAGGAACTGATTCAAAATCTTAAAGATTTTTCCACTATTGAACAATGTACATTTCAATAATAACTGCTGCGCAATTTTATAATGTAATTTAGATATTGCATGACGAATATTTGATGATAATATGTATTTGTCTTTTCAGTAAACATTTTTTTCATATGAAACTTTCTTACTCTTAGAATGAGTTGGGATATTGGGTGCCCTGAAACATTTTCCAAAGTCTCCACAAACACTAGAGACAAATCAAAAGTTTTTCACGTCAGGTTGCATCACGAGCTTAAAAGGTATTCATATAAAGCTCTTGAAGCGCACAAAATTTCCCAATTTGGATAACTTAGACGTAGAATCCCAAATTTCTGAATGTAAGTGGGTTAACCATAATGGGCTGCGCAGAACAACTCTAACATATTGTTCTGCCAAACAAGAAATTTTCATTTCTCAACCTTGCTGGAACGGATATCAATGGAGTTTTCTTACAAAGATTGATTTGAAAAAAGAGGAGTATACAAATCTAGTAGATCATCTACCAACCCTTCTTACCTATATAGAAAATTACAAAAAAGACTTGCATTGTTTTGGACAAAACAATTAAGAGTCAATGAATATCGTTACTCTGGTCAACATTATCAATTGTTACTTTCAATGTTCCCTACGAACTAAAAATGAAAAAATTGTTTTCTTGCAGCTTGCAAAATTTGGGAGCGAAATGTTGGTTTGGACGAAATTGATCACAAGTTTCCTCACGGAGGAAGAATTGGATACGGAAACTCTCTTTTGGATTTTTTTCTTAGCTAGATCAAAAAATTTTCATCTACATGCAATTTTACATGATTCTGCCGGAGCTGTTAAGATAACAACAGACGAAGGACCAGGTTGTTGTTCATGATGCCGCAATTCCCCGGCTCCTGTCTTCTAGGTCATATAATTGAATTATTCTTTTGTCTCTACATCAAAGTTTGTCACCCTCATATTTTTAAAATACTAGGTTGTTAATCATGTTTCAATTATCTCAGCTAAAAGAGGATGACACTCGTTGTGTTTGATATTGAGTGCTTGAAGGAACATTGTTAAGGAGCTGGGAATTTTCAAGGACGGAATTGTGTTGGGATACACATTCCTCCCACCGAATGACTACAAGCCAACATTTCAAGCAAAGTGGAACACAGAGAATTTACATGGAATCAACTGGAATAATGGAAAAGTTGATTACTCAGATCTTCCAACCACAATTCATCTTCCAACCGAACACTTTGCGAAAGGATTGGAAAAATGTAAAATCCTATCCAATTACTTTTGCAGGGATGTGGAAAATTTGGACAATTATGGATGTCCAAAAGCCTCTAAATTGATTTCCAACGAAGATACTATCTGGGAACGTAGTAATTGCCCCTACCAACACAAGAAAACATTGCATTGGGCAGAGAAGAAAGCTTATGCTTATGGAACTTCGGTTCTGAATTTTTTTTGACAAAATTCAATTTTTGTAAAAGTTTTTATGTACTTTGATTGTAATGTACCATATTGTTTTGAACTAATTTTTAAAATCTTTTTATTCTTTTACAAAACATAGAAAGGTTGCTTTAAAAATGAGAAAATTGAACAAAATTTTGTCTAGCGTTACACAGTTTTTCTTCAATTCAATTCTATCGTTTTTCTTAATTTTGAGTTTATTTTCATTTCTTAGGCTTTCTATTATTAATTCTTGTGAAGAGAGTGTTTTGGCTCTCGCTGTCGTTTGTTTCTTTTTTTATTTTTAGAAGCTTATCTCATTTTTTTAAATTTATTTACCACGCAGTTCAGCTAGAAAATTTTTTTCTATCATCTCAATGATAGCGTTCAAATGACTGAGCATACAGAAAAAGGGTTAAATTTGGGTAATTTTGTCTTGGATGACAATAATCAAGAACGACAATCATGGAAATGATTTGGACAGACTTGTAAAAGTTCTCTAATCATTTTTCTGTCCGAATAACGTTAGCTACGACGTGTGAAGAAACAACAGTTTGGATTGCAATCCTTTCTAGTACAGTTGGTTATATTTCACCTTCACCTAAATTATGAACAAGATATTTTCCAAAAGGAACGAATTTTTATTTCATTGGTTGGTCCAAGCGGTTCTGGGAAATCTCATCTCATACAATAATGGTTAAGAATTGGAACTTTTCAACCTGAGTTTGACAAAATTTACTACTTCTATCAACATCATCAATCTCTTTATGCTTTAATGTCTAAAGGCGTTAAAAATAGTGAGTTTATAGAAGGTGTTGACTTTGAGTTTATTCAAAACCTCCCGAACAATGGAACAAAGCATCTGTTAATTTTTGACGACTCTTGTGAGGAGATTTCCAGTTCTAAAGATTTTGTTAAAATTGCAACAGCTGGAAGGCATAAAGGACTCAGCACAAAATATAATAAAAACACAATTTATTTCATCAGAGCAGATTAGATAGAGATATAGAGATACAAATTACTCATATTGTCTCGTTAGACAAAACTCCTAGAGATGTACTGCAAATAATCACTCTGGGCCAACAGTTGGGATTAGATTCACAATTAAAAGATTGATATACCAAGGCAACTTCTATTCCTTATGGTCATTTACTTATTGATTTAACTCCCAAAACAGTCGACTCTCTTCGATTTTGTACAAATAGTGGATCGATTCCCTCAATTGTTTTCCTTCCAAAACGAAAACAGCACACCGCATTTTTTAGTGATGAGCACACAACATCTCTCTACTCTGACAACGTTCCAAAGTTTTTCCCAGAACTTCAAGAGAACCTACTTAAAAAATTGTTCAAAAGAATTTATTCAGATTCTAAACGAGTGCATCGTAAACCTGCTCAGAGGAGAACTGCAAGATATTCAAAAACGAGAACCAAGAATTTTAAGTTCAAGGAAAAGAATAGAACTTATATCAATTTTAACTCCTTCTATCATTAACCGTCCTTCTTGAAATGGAACAGTTTGTTTTGGTTCCTCACCAGCTTTACGAACAAAAGTTCAATTTAAAAGTGTACGAATTGGACAGGAGTGAGGATAAAGTTAACTTGGTCCCACAAAATTTAGATTCTCTTCACAAGGATATCCGCACTAAAACAAAATTATTCAAAAACGTTGTTCAAAGTTGTAGATCAAATACTCAAATATTCTCAAATCAGACTGTCCCTCAGTGACTCATTTTTACTGGATGGAAGAGATACAAATGTAGCATTCAACGATTTTATTTACGCATTGAAGAGAAAAAATACTGATTTTCCTGATATCTATTACACAATACTTGATGCTACAGGGATAAGAACAAAATTGTAAACAAGGATGCCAAAAGCAGACAGAGGGAGCTGGATCCCTTTCAAAATCTGAAAAAAGCGAAACTTCGACGATTATACAAAGCAGGAAAAGCTTCATTTGGATCGGTTAAAAATCTTCAGAAAGCGAGCGATTTATCAAGAAGAAAGGGTTTTTCCTTTCTCCACGCTGAAAACTCCTATACAAAATACCGTCAAGCAACTCGACATTTTAGATGATTACCTGCATTTCCTAAGCGGATAAATGGAATTTGGTGTCTTGATTTAGCTTTTATGGATAAATTGTCAGAAATTAATAACGGAGTAAAGTATTTATTAGTCTGCGTTGATGTATTTTCTAGTTTTGTCCGTGTTCAACCAATGAAATAAAAGTATTCTACAGATGCTGTAGCAGCTTACAAAAAAATGCTACGAAAAAACAACATCCCACAAAAATAATGGGTTGACCAAGGGACAGAGATTGATTGGTGGCGAATTTGAGAAATTTTGTGGACAAAAGAAAATTAAAATTTACTCAACGAGAAGTGAAACAAAAGCTGCCGTAGCTGAGAGAGCTATCAGATCTTTGAAAAACATTATTTATTGCTTCATGGAAGAAAACGCATAAGTACCTTGTAAAAATGAGTTCTTTCCTAAATAAAATGAATAGTAGAGGAAACAGATCTACAGGTAAAGCTCCAAAAGAGGTAAAAAATGAAGAGTTTTTATCAATTTTTTTACAAATGCCCAATCAGTCAATACAAAAAACCTCGATTTAAAGTAGGGGATAAAGTACGAATTTCGAAACACGATGTTCCATTTAGAAAAGGATACAATTCACAGTTCACGAGTGAAATCTTTGAAATTGTTAAAATTGCTACTTACAAACTTCCAACATATAACCTCAAGGGAGAGCAGAGTGATGAAATACTAGGAAAATTTTATGAACAAGAACTCTCAAAGTGTGTCATTTAATGATGAACTCTTTTACGGTAGAGCTGGTTTCCAGCGCATCTATCGATTGTTATCCAATTAATACATTGAGTTCTTTTACCAATTTCCTTCCAGAACAAGTTAACCCTGAAGGAGAATGGGAGGTGGCAATAACCGAACTCTCATATCCATCTCTGTACCAGAATATTACAGATGGGAAATTTTTCTCTCTAGATGCTGCAACTCCAGATTCAAAACATTCTGATTATTATACAATTGATGCAGGAATATATCTATCAATATCTGATATTATAACGAAATGAACGAAAAAATTCAGGAGAAAGAAAAGTATGAGAAAACTGAAATTAAAGCAATTCCACTCAACGGAATTCCACAGGGAATATCCCTAAGTCTACCTAATGATAAATTCGTTACTAGTTATCTTCAGGACCGATCTCTGTCACGTATTTGAGTGTGAGGAAGCTGTTTACGTAATGAGAGTTTTTATGAGTGGTGCTGAAACACATTTTCCTAAGTTTCCCTACGATATTGTCCGAATTCATACTCTGATGATATACAGTGACATTTTTGAATACAATGTTGTAGTTGATTCCTCAGCAGCTTTACGAACAAAAGTTCAATTTAAAAGCGTAAGAATTGGACAAGAGTGAGGAAAAAGTTACTTGGTCCCACAAAATTTAGATTCTCTTCACAAGGCTATCAGCACTAACACAAAATTATTCAAAAACGTTGATCAAAAATTTAGATCAAATACTCAAATCTCCTCAAATCAAACTGTTACTCGGTGACTCAATTTTACTGGATGGAAGAGATACAAATGTAGCATTCACCGAATTTATTTACGCATTGAAGAGAAAAATTATTGATTTTCCTGATATCTATTACACAATACTTGATGCTACAGGGATAAGAACAAAATTGTAAACAAGGATGCCAAAAGCAGACAAAGGGAGCTGGATCCCTTTCTAAATCTGATAAAAGCGAAACTTCAAAGATTATACAAAGCAGGAAAAGCTTCATCTGGATCGGTTAGAAATCTTCAGAAAGCGAGAGATTTATCAAGAAGCAAGTTTTTTCCTTTCTCCACGCTGAAAATTTCTATACAAAATACCGTAAAGCAACTCGACATTTTAGACGATTACCTGCATTTCCTAAGCGGATAAATGGAGTTTGGTGTCTTGATTTAGCTTTTATGGATAAATTGTCGGAAATTAATAACGTAGTAAAGTATTTATTAGTCTGCGTTGAGGTATTTTCTTGTTTTGTCCGTGTTCAACCAATGAAACCAAAGTATTCCACAGATGCTGTAGCAGCTTACAAAAAAATGCTACAAAAAAACAACATCCCACAAAAAGTTTGGGTTGATCAAGGGACAGAGATTGATGGCGAATTTCGGAAAATTTGTGGACAAAAGAAAATTAAAATTTATTCAATGAGAAGTGAAACAAAAGCTACCGTAGCTGAGAGAGCTATCAGATCTTTGAAAAACATTATTTATTGCTTCATGGAAGAAAACGCATAAGTACCTTTTAAAAATTAGTTCTTTCCTAAAAAAAAATGAATAGTAAAGGAAACAGATCTACAGGTAAAGCTCCAAAAGAGGTAAAAATGAAGAGTTTTTATCAATTTTTTTTACAAATGCCCAATCAGTCAATACAAAAAACCTCGATTTAAAGTAGGGGATAAATTACGAATTTCGAAACACGATATTCCATTTAGAGAAGGATACAATTCACAGTTCACGAGTGAAATCTTTGAAATTGTTAAAACTGCTACTTACAAACCTCCAACATATAACCTCAAGGGAGAGCAGAGTGATGAAATACTAGGAAAATTTTATGAACAAGAACTCTCAAAATGTGTCATTTAATGATGAACTCTTTTACGGTAGAGCTGGTTTCCAGCGCATCTATCGATTGTTATCCAATTAATACATTGAGTTCTTTTACCAATTTCCTTCCAGAACAAGTTAACCTTGAAGGAGAATGGGAGGTGGCAATAACCGAACTCTCATATCCATCTTTGTACCAGAATATTACAGATGGGAAGTTTTTCTATCTAGATTCTTTAACTCCAGATTCAAAAAATTCTGATTATTATACAATTGATGCAGGGCTATATCTATCAATATCTGATATTATAACGAAATGAGCAAAAAAATTCAGGAAAGAGAAGTATGAGAAAACTCAAATTAAAAGATTTCCACTCACCAGAATTCCACAGAGAATATCCCTAAGTCTACCTAATGATAAATTCGTTACTAGTTATCTTCAGCACCAATCTCTGTCACGTGTTTGAGTGTGGGAAAGCTGTGTACGGAATGGGAGTTTTTATGAGTGGTGCTGGACCACATTTTCCGAATTCTCCCTGTGATATTGTTCGAATTCATACTCTGATGATATAAAGCGACATTTTTGAATACAATGTTTTAGTTGATTCCTCAGCAGCTTTACGAACAAAAGGTCAATTTAAAAGTGTACGAATTGGACAAGAGTGAGGAAAAAGTTAACTTGGTCCCACAAAATTTAGATTCTCTTCACAAGGATATCAGCACTAAAAAAAAATTATTCAAAAACGTTGATCAAAGTTGTAGATCAAATACTCAAATATTCGCAAATCAAATTGTCCCTCAGTGACTCAATTTTACTGGATGGAAGAGATACAAATGTAGCATTCACCGATTTTATTTACTTATTGAAGAGAAAAAAAATTGATTTTCCTGATATCTATTACACAATACTTGATGCTACAGGGATAAGAACAAAATTGTAAACAAGGACACCAAAAGCAGACAGAGGGAGCTGGATCCCTTTCAAAATCTGAGAAAAGCGAAACTTCGACGATTATACAAAGCAGGAAAAGCTTCATTTGGATCGGTTAGAAATCTTTAGAAAGCGAGCGATTTATCAATAAGCAAGTGTTTTTCCTTTCTCCACGCTGAAAACTCCTATACAAAATACCGTCAAGCAACTCGGGTTTTTCCTTTCTCCACGCTGAAAACTCCTATAAAAAATACCGTCAAGCAACTTGACGATTACCTGCATTTCCTAAGCGGATAAATGGAAATTGGTGTCTTGATTTAGCTTTTATAGATAAATTGTCAGACATTAATAACGGAGTAAAGTATTTATTAGTCTGCGTTGATGTATTTTCTTGTTTTGTCCGTGTTCAACCAATGAAATAAAAGTATTCTACAGATGCTGTAGCAGCTTACAAAAAAATGCTACGAAAAAACAACATCCCACAAAAATAATGGGTTGACCAAGGGACAGAGATTGATTGGTGGCGAATTTGAGAAATTTTGTGGACAAAAGAAAGGTAAAATTTATTCAACGAGAAGTGAAACAAAACCTGCCGTAGCTGAGAGAGCTATCAGATCTTTGAAAAACTTTATTTATTGCTTCATGGAAGAAAACGCATAAGTACCTTGTAAAAATGAGTTCCTTCCTAAATAAAATGAATAGTAGAGTAAACAGATCTTCAGGTAAAGCTCCAAAAGAGGGAAAAATAAAGATTTTTTTATCAATTTTTTTTACAAATGCCCGACCAGTCAATACAAAAAACCTTGATTTAAAGTAAGGATAAATTACGAATTTCGAAACACGTTATTCCATTCAGAAAAGGATACAATTCACAGTTCACGAGTGAAATCTTTGAAATTGTTAAAATTGCTACTTACAAACTTCCAACATATAACCTCAAGGGAGAGCAGAGTGATGAAATACTAGGAAAATTTTATGAACAAGAACTCTCAAAGTGTGTCATTTAATGATGAACTCTTTTACGGTAGAGCTGGTTTTCAGCGCATCTATCGATTTTTATCCAACTAATACATTGAGTTCTTTTACCAATTTCCTTCCAGAACAAGTTAATCTTGAAGGAGAACGGGAGGTAGCAATAACCGAATTCTCACACCCATCTTTGTACCAGAATTTTAGATTGGACGTTTTTCTATCTAGATGCTGCAACTCCAGATACAAACAATTCTGATTATTATACATTTGATGCAGGACTATATCTGTCAATATCTGATATTATAACGAAATGAGCAAAAAAAAATCAGGAAAGAGAAAAGTATGAGAAAACTCAAATTAAAAGGTTTCCACTCACCAGAATTCCACAGAGAATATCCCTAAGTCTACCTAATGATAATTTCGTTACTAGTTATCTTCAGCACCAATCTATGTCACGTGTTTGAGTGTGGGAAAGCTGTGTACGGAATGGGAGTTTTTATGAGTGGTGCTGGACCACATTTTCCGAATTCTCCCTGCGATATTGTTCGAATTCATACTCTGATGATATACAGTGACATTTTTGAATACAATGTTGTAGTTGATTCCTCAGCAGCTTTACGAACAAAAGGTCAATTTAAAAGTGTACGAATTGGACAAGAGTGAGGAAAAAGTTAACTTGGTCCCATAAAAATTTAGATTCTCTTCACAAGGATATCAGCACTAAAACAAAATTATTCAAAAACGTTGATCAAAAATGTAGATCAAATACTCAAATCTCCTCAAATCAAACTGTCACTCAGTGACTCAATTTTACTGGATGGAAGAGATACAAATGTAGCATTCACCGAATTTATTTACGCATTGAAGAGAAAAATTATTGATTTTCCTGATATCTATTACACAATACTTGATGCTACAGGGATAAGAACAAAATTGTAAACAAGGATGCCAAAAGCAGACAAAGGGAGCTGGATCCCTTTCAAAATCTGATAAAAGCGAAACTTCAACGATAATACAAAGCAGGAAAAGCTTCATTTGGATCGGTTAGAAATCTTTAGAAAGCGAGCGATTTATCAAGAAGCAAGTTTTTTTCCTTTCTCCACGCTGAAAACTCCTATACAAAATACCGTCAAGCAACTCGGGTTTTTCTTTTCTCCACGCTGAAAACTCCTATACAAAATACCGTCAAGCAACTCGACATTTTAGACGATTACCTGCATTTCCTAAGCGGATAAATGGAATTTGGTGTCTTGATTTAGCTTTTATGGATAAATTGTCAGAAATTAATAACGCAGTAAAGTATTTATTAGTCTGCGTTGATGTATTTTCTTGTTTTGTCCGTGTTCAACCAATGAAATAAAAGTATTCTACAGATGCTATAGCAGCTTACAAAAAAATGCTACGAAAAAACAACATCCCACAAAAATAATGCGTTGACCAAGGGACAGAGATTGATTGGTGGCGAATTTGAGAAATTTTGTGGACAAAAGAAAATTAAAATTTATTCAACGAGAAGTGAAACAAAAGCTGCCGTAGCTGAAAGAGCTATCAGATCTTTGAAAAACTTTATTTATTGCTTCATGGAAGAAAACGCATAAGTACCTTGTAAAAATGAGTTCTTTCCTAAATAAAATGAATAGTAGAGTAAACGGATCTTCAGGTAAAGCTCCAAAAGAGGGAAAAAATAAAGACTTTTTATCAATTTTTTTACATATGCCCGATCAGTCAATACAAAAAACCTTGATTCAAAGTAAGGATAAAGTACGAATTTCGAAACACGTTATTCCATTCAGAAAAGGATACAATTCACAGTTCACGAGTGAAGTCTTTGAAATTGTTAAAATTGCTACTTACAATTTTCCAACATACAACCTCAAGGGAGAGCAGGGTGATGAAAAAGTAGGAAAATTTTATGAACAAGAACTCGCAAAGTGTGTCATTTAGTGATGAACTCTTTTACGGTAGAGCTGGTTTTCAGCGCATCTATCGATTTTTATCCAACTAATACATTGAGTTCTTTTACCAATTTCCTTCCAGAACAAGTTAATCTTGAAGGAGAACGGGAGGTAGCAATAACCGAATTCTCACACCCATCTTTGTACCAGAATTTTAGATTGGACGTTTTTCTATCTAGATGCTGCAACTCCAGATACAAACAATTCTGATTATTATACATTTGATGCAGGACTATATCTGTCAATATCTGATATTTTAATGAATTGAACAAAAAAATTAAGGAATGAGAAAATCATGAGAAACCTCAAATTAAAACGATTCCACTCAACAGAATTCCACAGAGAATATCCCTCAGTCTATCTAATGATAAATTCGTTACTAGTTATCTTCAGTACCAATCTCTGTCACGTATTGGAGTGTGAGAAAGCTGTTTACGGAATGGGAGTTTTTATGAGTGGTGCTGGACCACATTTTCCTAAGTTTTCCTACGATAATGTTCGAATTCATACTCTGATGATATACAGTGACATTTTTGAATACAACGTTGTAGTTGATACAAAAGCAGCGCCTTTGAAATGTATTCTGTTCATTTTTAAAATTAAAAATGGAGACATAATATCTACTGGACAATATATGAATTATCAAAACTTCTCAAATCTACAATTTAAAAAAATTCTGAAAAATTCTTTTCACAGCATTAAGCTTGAGCTCCGCAACTCATACGGTGAAAAAGTTCCCTTCAATTCAGTAGGTGTAACTAGAGCTGTATTGATGTTCAGAAAAGCTTCAGAAAATCATTTTTAAGATAAAGTTTACAAAAAATTGTTGCAGGCATTGATTTACCGTATTTTTGTGGTTATTCAAGACAAAGAGAGAGAGGATTTGGAGCTTTAGCTCAAACAATTGGGAGGACTGCAATTCCTTTTTGAGACGATATGTTGTACCAGCAGCTAAAAGAGTTGGTGCTGACTTGATTGAATTAGCCGCGCCAGAAATCGGAAATGTTTTAACCGGAAGGAAAAAGTTCAAGTATGCAGCCATTTTTGGCGATTGTTCAAGTCTGAAGATGTTGGAAAAAAACTTTACTTAAACAACTAGGAGGTGGAAAATCTAGAAAACGACGTATCATTCGAGAACAATCGCCAAAAATCAGTCGACGTTGAACTAGGAGGGATATTTTTTTCCAAACTAAAATGAATACCAGATCAACAAATGATAGTTATTTGCGCTATGGACACTTTACAAATTCTTGCGTAGAGATTTTTGACAAAATGCCCATTTTGGAACCAACTGAATCATCCCATATTCAAGAAGTTTATCCCAGTACTTCATTGGATGAAAGCAGCATTGAATTTGAGTTTGAAACAGATAGAAGCATTTATCTCGATATGAGAGAAATTCATTTACAAAATAAAGTTGGATTACAAAAAGGAAGATTATTTGACGATTTCATGAAAAAAGAGGAATGTGGATAACCAGATATGGGTACAACATTTAATGATGATGATTTAAAACATTTGACTCACGTCAACAACTTGTTACACTCTCTTTTCTCCAAATGCGAACTGTATTTAAACAATCAACAAGTGCACAATTCTAACGGACTCTATGGTCACAAGGTTCTGATATCCAATGAATTCAATGCCTCTCCACTGAATAATGAAGGAAGTTTGCCTTGTCATGGATACGAATTTGAGAAAGATCCTACTGATTATGAAAAAAACCCGTTCGTAGATAGGGAAGAAGAGCTTTTGTTGAAAGATGCGGTCACCTTATTCGGTAAACTTGCAATCGACTTATTTCAAGGTGAAATATTATAACTTTCAAATACAAAAATTGGACTGCAATTGATTCGTGTGAGGCCAAATTTTTACATGATTTCCTACAATCCTCATGTTTCCCTTAAAGTTCTTGACTGTTCTCTTTTCACGAGACGTGTTGTCGTTAATGAAGTCTATCACCAGACAATCAAGTGTCAACTAGCTCATAAAACAGCTTGCTATAGTTTTATGGAGACAATTGCGCAAACATTCATTGTTCCTTCTGGACAAAATCATTTTTTTCAGGAAAATGTTTTCAATAATGCTCCAATCAGACGAAGTGCAATAGTAATGAACACTAATTCAGCATTCACCGGAAGTTTTCCAGAAAAATCTTCTCATTATCAAAAGTTTGGACTTCGGGAGCTGAAAATTTTTCGAGGCGGAGAGTTGTTGTCTCAATTGATGCAACCAACAATTGTAAAGCTTATGTTACAACATAGAAGGCAGTAAACTTCAACGAAGAAATTGCTGCATTACCAATTGATTTATTTGTAGATCAGTATGTGCTTGTATTCAATCTCACCTCACTCCAAGATGCTGGTGAAAATGTTCATTATCCTCAGTGGGGAAGTCTTCGTTTAGAAATGTTCGTTGAACGTCCGCTAACCAATGTAGCCGAGCTAATTGTTCTCGGAGAACAAATCTCAACAGTTAAAATTGATGAGTTTGGAAGAGTTGCTAAAAATATCTGAAGAACTCTGCATTAATCAAGCTTTTTTAATTTTTTCAATTTTTTAAGGTTTCTATTTTATTGCCTTCTGCGTGGGAGCATTTGTTGGATATATACTTTCACCGCCCATTTGCAAGCCTTTTCATACTATAATACCGATATAGGGAATGGATGAGAATTCGGGTAGACGTACTCCAAATTTATATGTATATCTTTTTTGTGCAGTATTCCTGGGCTTTTAAACATCGTTATTATCTTTCATCCCGCAGTCACCAGTAACAGTAAAGACAGAGTAAGTAAATCTGCAGAAGATCTGATACGTACAATTCCCCAATCTAAGGATTGCTGCTTTTTTGAAAGGAACGAAACATTTCAACTTGATTGTAATGTGAAAAATCCCAGTTCCAAAGGAGCTTGCGAATTGAAACAGGAAATTATTTGTCGTGGATAGTCAATCTCTTCAAATCTTCAAAAAAATATTGAACGCATTCCTGAGCTAAAATTCAAATACATTGAATCGTTTCCGGCAGATTTCATTCCAAATTTACCCAAATTCAGCTTTGCAATCATTAACACTGCTTCCGGCAAAAAAGTCGGTGAACATTGGATATTGATTGCTCGACTCAACAGAAATTACTATTATGCGGATTTTCTGGCTCGCTCAATAACACAATACAAATTTTTAGGAAAAAGTACCAAAAAATAATACATCGACCACTTCAGAAGATGCAAACTTTGTTTGGATTGTACGCAATTTTTGCGGCATTTCAACTATTTAAGTTTTTCCAAACCAACTTGAACAATATTCATGATTTGCACGTGTTAAATTTTATAAGTAACTATATGTAGTAGTATTCATTTTGGTATTTAATAAGCTGAAGTAAATAATTTCGATAGTATGTGTTTCTCGTAACTGTTTCTCGTGAGTTTTTTAAACTTTCTTATCGAAGTTTATTAACCACTCGGCTAAGTGTACCTTAATGTTCGTTTAAATTTATATAATTTATTGTATATATATACTGTCTGTAGTTATGTACTTATTAAATTCATTTTTTTTTCTTTTATTTAACATCTTTTTTTCAAATAATGTAGAACAGATAATGCATATATGCAGATATTTAGCAATATGGCGCACTGGGATTGCACTGGGCCCATAACCTAGAGGACGGTAGATCAAAACTACCTCTTGCTATCTTGACTTCCTCCAATTAATGAGCGCGCAAAAGACAATTGGCACACAATTCATCAAACAATTAGGTGAACAATCTTTGCAATTGACCGAAAGAATAATAACCAAAATTCAACATGTCACATAATTACCCCTCAGATAATTAGGGTAATTGAAAACCCCCGCCAATTAATTTCACAATTTAATGTGACCTAAAATTTGTAAACAAAAGTTCAACATGTCACATAATTACCCCTCAGATAATTAGGGTAATTAATTACCCACGCCAATGAATTATTCTATTGTTCTCAAGTAAACACTTAATAATCACACAAAAATTATTATTAACCCCACAAAACTTCAGCCAATCAGAAGCGTCTCCCAACCTACCCCCCACATTTCCACCGACTACACTACTAGTATATGTCCATGCACAAATACATGCACAAAACCTATACCCTATCTTAATACATAGTGGCGGCTATAGCAAATCTTGATACATGTCGGCGGCTATAACTAATCTTAATACATGGAGATTCTATTCCTAATCTTTTTACATGTAACCTATACTTAATCTTAATACATGCAATCTATACCCTATCTTAATACATGTGAGGCCACTCACTCCTGGAACGCCGCTATACCCTATCTTAACACTTGCGGACCTCAACCCCCCCTCCCGGAGTGTGGCTCACAATATTACTACTCGCAACTATACCACCCAACTTAGGAATACCAAGGAAGTAGGAATACTACAACTTAAGGATAACAAAAGCACTCATAAACGTCGAGCACTGACTGCCTAATTTGTACTCACTCAGATCTCTGAATATATCAAAGTTCAATTAACACAGCCGTAAGTATCCTTCTGCAAATAACAGACTTTTCGACCACATAAAGAGGGAAACAAAGTTCCGAGCCTCTCATTGCAATCAATCAAAATTTCCAAAACAGTTCATTCATAACATGGACAACTCAAACCCTTGCACCCAATCGCTATGGAAAAAATTCCAAGCGACTTTAAAAAATTTCAATCAACTGTTATTTTAAAATCCTTCTGATTTTTCTCACAAAATTACTGCAGCAACTGTTAATAACAATCACAGGAGTCTCTCGCCCTACGACACAGGCAATCTTTACATAACAATACACTATTTTTTCGCTGAGAGTTAGAATTTTCTGCGTTGTGCTCAAGGAATGAAGCGGTGTTTCTACGAAGCCCAAGAAAAAAGCTGTTTTTGCAAACAAAGCAACCGCATTTGTGGCACAAGTATATCATTATCTAATTAGTAATTTTTAGTCAATTTGGCCAAAAACTTTTTGTACCAATTAATATTAACCAAACTAGATTAATTTCCAGGGTAGTTGTTTATATATACGGCATTTGTAATAAATACATATATATATATATATATATATATATATATATATATATTATATATATATATATATATATATATATATTTTTATATATATATATATATATATATATATATATATATATATATATATATATATATATATATATATATATATATATATATATATATATATATATATATATATATATATATATATATATATATATATATATATATATACATATAATATATATATATATATATATATAATATAATATATATATATATATATATATATATATATATATGTTTTTATATATATATATATATATATATATATATATATATATATACCAACTGAGCTCTAAATTTGCTGCTACCGACGCAGTTGCTAGCTTGGTTCATTAAAAGCAATTGCTGTGTTTTGGAAAAAACATACAATTCAATCACATCTCTAAGTAATAGGTTCATTCTGAGGCCTTAAGCAATTGACTAGGAGCTCAGGCATATTCTGTAATGGTTAAGTGACTCTGCTTGAAGCCACTGAGAACTTCTGGCGTTTATCGAGAATCATGAAGCGCTTCGAGATATTAAGTCAGAACTTCGAAGTGACTTATGCAGAGTCACTTAACCATGCTTAAAACACGAAACGCGCACGTTTTAAAATGACGAAAGTCAACGAAATTCAACTTCTGGCTAAGTAGGAACTTCTGGCATTTTGACTTCTGGCACTGCAGACTTTCGGCATTTTAAAATGTTCACGTTCCACAGAACCACACTTCGTAACTATATTAAGTAGAACTTAAAGGTAACTTGCAAATTCGTTTCACAGCTCGATTCAAAACTGTAGTGCCTTACTAGTTTATTGTTCCGACCACACTTGTGGGGGGAGGAACTATATACTCAAATGGGTTTTTTTTTGTTCAGTCAATTTTGGCCGATCGATATATTCATCGCAGAGAAATGTGAGTTGTATCATTAAAAAGCTGGTCCAGCGCAGATTTCAAAATTGAAAAGATTTTTTTTATTTTCGTTTTTTTCGAGGAGTTATCGAGGATTGAAATTTTGTGTGAACACATGATATTTGTTCATTTTTAGTGTGATTTTTCTTCAAATTTGACATTTTCTATTAAAAAAAGTATTTCAAACTTGAATTTCTTGCCGAAAAATGAACTAACTTTGTGTTCCTAAAAGACTAATGGCGATAAAAAAAGTCTAGTTCTGGTCTCATAGGGAGCTTCAATATCAAAAATAAAATTGAAATCTATTTGAGAGCTTTTTTAATAAAAATTTTCTACATTTTTTGCTTTTAGGTCACCTAGAGACAAGTCACTTTTTATATCAAGATTCCGTTAATGACAAACCTCCTTTACAGTCAAATGAAGCCCATTGAACAAAAAAAAATCGTTTTCAAGGAATTGCTTATGTTTTTTTTTTGCTTCGACTCTGAGTTTTCGTGATTCGAAATGAAATTTTGAATTTCTTTTTGGGGTTTTAATAATTTTTTGTTGTCTTATGGCATAGACCCATTGACTAACTGTGTAATATGTTCCGTAATGAGATTTAAGTGAAAATCTCTAGTGCTTTGAATGGACAGCTAATGACTGTTAAGAATTTAAAGATAATTTTTCATACTTTTTTGTACATTAATTAATCATAAACTAATTATCGTGAACTGTAAGTCAGTCTATGTGATGACAGCACCCTCGTCAGTTCCACTGTAACCAAATTTGACCTACGTGGGGGTTTTATCTTCTATGGGGATATTTCCTTATTATTGGTTATTTTTGAAATCTTCTCAAATTATCCTAAAACTGACAGCTCCTATTGGCCTAATGAAGATGTTCAGTGGATCAGAGATAAATTTTTTAGAGAAAAACTTATGGTTTCAAATGGCTTCGACCTTTTCTTCTCGCACTTTTCTACTGACTTTTTCGTTTTTGCCTAATTTTATTGTTTTTTTTCATAGTCATAAGACTTGTTGTGATGTCTTATTGATCACCTGTTTATAGCAAGCAACCCCATGGTCCTATTGAAGCATGTCTGAGCGTATTTATTGACTCCCGTTGAATTTTTTTCAATTTAATGGCTGTTAAGAATTTAAAAATAGTTTTTCGAAATCTCATTTGAACATTAATAATTCGTAAAGTTTTCGTGAACTGTTGGTCAGTCTTAGTATTGACAGAACCCATTTGCTTTCTATTGCAACTAAAGTAAATTTAGTTAGCGGTTTTATTTTCTAACTATTGATTATTTTATACAAATGTCAAAAGAATTCAACATTTTTTTTTAAGAATATTTGGGATAACTTCGTTTTATAGGTTACTTTTGAACTCTTATCTTATAATCCAAATATAATTCACATTATCTAAATATTATTCTAATGCCATTGGCTTAAAGGAGACATTCAGTGGATGACAGATAAAGTCTTCAGAGAAAAGCTAATGGTTTAAAAGGCTTCGACATTTGCATCTCTCACTTTTCTACTGAAATTTGGTTTTTGCCTGTTTTTGGTCTTGTTTTCATAGTCCTAAGACTTATTGTGATGTCTTAATGATTTTCTATGCATGCGAAAAATTTTGTTCCTGCCACTGTGTTATTTTTGGGCGTAGTTATTGATCTCCGTTGAAAGCTTTTGAGTTTAATGGCTGTTAAGACATTTTTTTGGTCATTAACCAAATTTTTTTTGGATTTTAACCAATCCTAATCTTTTTTTTTGTAAACTGTCAGTCAGTCTTAGTACTTTCAAGATCCTTTTTTTTCTAGTGCAGCCAAAAATAATCTGGCTAGCGGTTTTTTCTTCTGCCTATTAGTTTTAAAACTTCATTGCCACTACTTTTCATATATATTTTTTTAATTTCGGGTTTTTTCTTATTTTCGGATCCTTTTGAAATCTTATCACTTTATCCTATACTGATAGTTTTCAATGGTTTAGGGAAGACGTTCAACGGCTCGTAGATAAAGTTTTCAGAGAAGAAAGTATGATTTAAATTGCTTCGACACTTTCTTCTGGCACTTTTCTACTGAATTTTTGGTTGTTGCCTGTCTTTGTTGTTGTTTTCATCGTCAATAACTTGTTGTAAGGTCCTATTGACAAAATATGAACGGCAAACAAACTTGTTGTCCCATGGAGGCATACTTTAGCGTATTTAGTGGATTCCTTTGAAGGCTAATGAACTTAATGGCGTTGATACTACGAGGTTTCTAAACAATTTCGTGGTTCTAATGTATTTGTTCATATTTGGTTTTTAAAAATTGTATAAAAAAGAATCCCTTTGGTTTTTAATGTATAAAAAAGAATCCCTTTGCTCTCAAAAAATTAATTGAACATAAAAAATTTTTTAGTGAAAAGTTCGTTTTTTAATGCCTTCGACACATTTCTCGCTCTACTTTTTCTTGAAAATGCTGTTTTTACCTGTTTTTGTTCTTTAGGTAGCCGTAAATTGCTGCTAAATCTCTTAATCTTATAACTGAGGACTGCGTTAAGGAGGTTACCCGAATCAGTTAGTCAATTAATAACCTTTAGTCTTAACGTTTTTGATATACATTTTCAAATATTTTTCAAATTTTTCAGTTTTTGTTGTTCTTTTCGTCAAATTGTAACTTACTTTTATCAATGAGAGGTCACGTCCAATTTCCTATATTTCAAAAAAAACATATCTACTGATATTATTTGTCACCGATGCTTTGTTTGTTGGACAAAATGCGTTTTTATAAACGTTGTTTGAGTGGTCATTTTTTGCGTTTCTTTTTCTCTTCTTTCAGAACAATCGCGTAGTAACAGATCCCAAAAGTTTACAAATGTGGTTCAATTAAACTTATTTAATCTCTCAGTATGTTTCCTGCAGCTGAATTAGTACAAAATAAGAATTGAATTTAAAATACATTATACTCAGATATTAGCTAATGATTTTAATGGTAGCAATAGTTTGTGTTTTCGCGAACCGTTTGTAATTTTTAAATTTTTCCTTAGTTCGTTTCTAAGGCTTAGTCTACCCAAAGACAAAACCTTTTGTTTTGTAAGAAATTTTTGGTAATTTATCAAGGGTTATTTAGTTAAAAGCTAATGACTTTTAAGACTTTTAAAATTTCTTGGTTTAAATAATGTTGATTAATTTTTGAATTTCGCCTTATTGATCATTCTCTTTATTGACTTTTAACATAGTCTCATTAAGAAAACTTTCCATCCACTGTATAGTTAGAAAACAAATTTGAGTAGTTAAGGTTTTATCTGACTGCATTTTGACGTTGTTACTATGTGCTTTCAAATTTAGATATTCAGTTTTTGCCGTGAAATTTTTGTTTTTGCTAATTTTTTGATGTTGTTTTTTTTGTCTCGTAGTCTCTTTAATGTCAGATCTAAGTGGCACTAATAAAGCATGGCATTATGTAATTCTATCAGTAGATACGTTGTGTAACGATTGTTTTAAACTCAAACTTCTATTTTTAATATTTCTTCATTTGGTTGACAATTAAAACAAAAATGTAGATGAGCTCGGGTCGGAACATCATGTGCGAACGCACATTAACGAGCCTCCTTGTTTATTAAAAAATACTTGTTTGTTTGCGTTTAATTCTTTGCCGATTATATTAAATATAACAGTCCAAATGTCGTCAGTTAAAGAATGTCGTCAGTTACAGTTTTGATTTCCCCTTCTATAGTTCTGTCTATCTTTATAATCAAATGGAACCTCCCTGTGGCTTCTCTTTATGACATTATCGTATAACAATTCTAGTTTTGGAATTTCGACAATTACAATAAATATTAAATCCTGTAAGCTTTTTTGAGCCCAAAAGGTCGGTCAAATGTTTCACTTTGACAGGTCGCCATAAATTTCTTTGCGCCTTTTATGAGGAAACTTCAACTGAAAAAAAAAGAATTGCAATCAAAATATATTAACGGCAGGAATGAACATCTTAGCGATGTTCTTTGTCAAAATTCTTATTACCACCAGCCGGGGTTCATGAAAAAACGTTTCCAGTTGGAATACATATATCACTTCTTACCGTAATTATGTTTTGACGGGGGCTAAGGTTTCGTGAAGTTGAAAAAGAGAAATTCACAATTCAATGACTTTTGAAGATAAATTCTTGGGAGCTTTTAAAGAAAAGGTCTTTTCCATTTGATTTTGCGGACCTTTATAAAAAAGTCGCACCTTCAAAACTCAGTTAGTACTAGAGTCTTTAACTGTCGTAGCGCAATAATGTACTTAACATAATCCCTAAAAACATTATGAATAATAGTATTATAATAGATTAAATTAGACTTGAATTTCGAAGTGCTGCATAAATTTTACAAAGCATTGATACAATCAGCGCATGAGAAACATTCAATTATATCGGAACCTGTCATGTGATGTCGATATGCAAGATCGTTAAACAAAATGAAGAATAATAAGAAGAAATATTTTAACTACCTCTAGAATTGTTTCGAAAGGCATTTGTTTCCTTTTATGTAATTTATTTAAAAAAATGAAATTTCTGTTTCTGATAGTGTTAGTAATTTTCTAATTTTGGTGATGTCTGGTATTGCAAAAAATGCATAACTTACACACTCGCGTTACTAAAGGTTTTGTTGTGTTACTGGTGTATTTCGCAGAAAATATTAATTCAGTTTTTCTAGAATCCTGACCTATATGTTTTTCTATATCGAATTAGTCGCAATGTTTAATTTGCTTGTTTGAAAAATTTTGAAGGCACATTATTAGTTCCCTGAGAAAAACCCCGTGCGTTTAAAGTTTTTACGTCTTCTTTATCTTTTGGAACGCATTTAAGCTATTGAAGACCAAAAATTATTTTGTTCTTCAAAAGTTGCAAAAGCTGCACAACTGGAAAAAATTTCGAAACTCTGAGTCTTTTTCGTGATCAGTTTCAACTTCTCTGTTTCTTTTTTCTACATGCTCTGCAAAGAAGTAGATGGCCCAGAAAGAATATTTGATTGTTCTAATGAATAAACGTTGGTTTGGTTTCTTTAGGTTTTTAGAGTCGACTTCCCAAATGAAAAATTTGTCTTGGTTAATGTTCAAACATTTTCCCCATTCGACTACAAACTTTGTGGAGATCATGTTCTTCGTCCTGGTTTCCTTCTTTTGTAGAGCAGTAAATGGAAGCATCATCGATACAAAGAGTTGCATTGCTTTTTCGCAAGCAAAGCCAAGATTCTTTATCAATCAAAGAAACAATTGGTCTCAGTGCTAACCCCTGATGGCCACGGTAATTAAAATCTAATTTTTGAAATAAAAGTTCCAAAATTTAAATTGTTTATTTCCTTTTCTGCAAAATTCTCTGTTTCTCTTCAACTCCTCAGTCTCATTTTTCCTTTAATGCAGGGCAACCTTCCAATTTTTAGCAGAAAAATTTGTAAAGCGAGGAGCAACCCAATTTGTTTCTTCTTGTTTGAGTTTTCTGTCCGTTGTTGGTACCGACCGCTTTTTCGAATCTAGGATTATTTTTTAAACCCATTCTGTTTTTTCATCAATGAATTTTTTTCGTTCAATATTATAATTTATATTTTAAGCAGATTATTAGATCATAGCTCATATTTTTTGTGATTTCAACTTTTTTGAGCATGTAGAGTTTCTCTGATAGAAAAACTGTTCCTCGGTCGTCTTCTTGGAGCTGATTATTGTAAAAAAAACTCAATGTTGATCCTATATGGCAATTTTATCGACTAAACAAGCACCAGATGATTATTAAAAGATCCATTCTAGTACCTAAAATAGGTTTTCACTTATTACTAATCCTGGATTTATTGATATTTGTCCCAAAAATGACAATAATTTAATTAACTTAGTTCTGCTTCTGTTGATTTTAAATTCATCCATCTCTAAATCCCCACAAACAAGATTTTTCTTGTTCCTTCTCTTCTATGGACATCGTTTGATCACATAGGGAGTTCTCAAAAAATTGTCAATTAGATAGCTAAGCGCCTTACAAAAACCTGTGATATATATGTCTGCTTTGTGATAGCCATTTTAACTTTTAAAATTTGTAAATTTTGAATACTGCTCTTAATCGTGATCATCATTCTCAGCTTGTGTGATAAACACTCCTACACCTCCACAAACCTCAAAGCAATCGTTTGTTTGAATTTGATTATACGTTGAAAGAGCTCCAGTTTCGTTGCCGTCGTTTGTTCAGGTTCCAGTTAGTGCAATTACTTGTGAGATTTGGTCTGAGTCCATCAAATTAAACTTCAAAGTTTTGAAAATTTGATTTTAAGGATCGTATGTTTAGTAAAGAAATTTGGTCTCTCTTTCTGTTTGTCTATTCATTTTTTTACTCTAATAGATGTGCTTCATGTAGTCAGAAAAGAAAAAATTGTGGAAAAAAAAAGATTAAAATCTTTTTTGAGCACAAACTGTTTCAACGCACGGTTTGATAGTAGATAGTGAACAGTTTGTCAGTTATTCTCGATCTTTATCCAGAATTCTCTCTCCGCAGAAGTCGCAGATTAGGCTCTTTTTCGATCGGTCTTTATTTTTTTCGTTTGAACAAAATATCCTTCACTTTTTAGATAGCAATGCCTGTTCAACGAGAAACATTATAAAAAAAACAAAAGCGCTGGTAAAGTTCAGATAACTTTTGACTCTTTCTCCTGTTTTATGAAAACAAAAGACAAAAAGAGTAGTAAGGGGTGAGCAAGGCTCCCAGGGGGGAGGTGTAGACCCCATGTGTTAAGATAGGGTATAGAGCCAGTTCATAAGTGAGCCAGTTCATAAGAGTCATATTTGACGACTCTCTAGCTCTACTAAACAACTGCGAAATAAAACTGAAATCAGAAAGTTTTCACGTACCCCGCTCCTTGGAAAGATTACAAAACTCTTTAACCAAAAGTGTAATAAAAACATCGAGTAGTCCGGAGAAAGATGGCTAAAACTGTCAGCAAAGCACTGCCGCTAGAAAATACCGCAACAAAAAGGACTTAAATTTTTTGATGAAGCGAAAATGGCCACCTCTTTCTACAAATATAGGTTTTCTGATGAAGAACTTTTCAACATGTGTAGTGTTGGATAGTCGAGAGAACATGGAGCATCAACTTTTTTTAATACTAAATGCTAATTCATTGTGATTCGGTATTACAACACAGTAACTATTCTCATACATCTCTCTAGGAAACCAGTTAACTTTCAGTCCCCATGGCTGGTTTAATTTCAAACAAGTTCCGTTCTATATAAGGAATTGGTTTTAAAAAATGCGACAAATCCGGATCAACCAATTTTCTCCTTAAATTGAAGTTAGCTATAATTTGTAAATTCCAAATCAGTATTTCAAATTGATCCTGACATTAAAAACAGTCGCAATTAATGGTTTTCAAATGTTAGTTGGATCATTCTTATCAGTACTAAAGCCAAAGGATCTATCTCATTAGAAAATCTTGGTTCATAAACGATCATTGTTATCAGTTCAACACATGCAATCACCCATGCAATCACACTCGTTTCCTTCTTGGAAAAATTGTTTGAGGTAAAACTTCCTGATCTGGGCAATCAAATTTCACCCGTCACTGAGTTACAGCTAGTATGATAATGCATTAAATTTTGAGCTCCCCACTCATTGGATGAGTCAAAAACTTATCAGTATAGATTGTCACCGCTCATGGACACTATTCAAGGCCGACTCACCTCTTAACTTCTGCAACAAGGATTCAAAGATTTGCTGCAGTTTCATATGTGTCTATAACCTCGCATCCCTTGCTAGGAGCATGATTGCAGACCCCCGAATTGCTGTAACAGAGACTGATTGAGATAACCTACTGAAGGCTAACGCCAACCCCGCCGGCTGCAAATTTCTGTTAGCAGCCAGAGTAGCGATTCGTTTGAGGGTCTTACGAGCTGTCTCTGAAAATCCTCCAAATGTTTCGAAAGCTAGAGGAATGAATTGATTCCGACTTCACTGCAGTCCTGGGCGTACTGTTCGTACTTCCTGTCCTCAGCAGCTGACAGTGCCAAACCACTCTTCTCCGACGCATTTATAATGAGCATTGACTGCAAGGGAGAAGTGACGGTAACGTCTAAAGCTGCTGGTTGACCGGCATTCCATACAGGTACGAAAATATCGCCCGGTCTGGAGTCATTGTCTGGTAGTAAACTTTTCTGTTCACAGATGGGACAAAAGAGCTCCCGAGCAAGCTGATATAATTTTGTCTAGTATACGACCATGACGAGAGATCATATCACCGCTAATATGGCATGACACCGCATGGTCGCCCATTACATCTAGAGTCCCAGATTTACAAAAAGGACATTTTCTCTCGTTCTCGAACAATTTTACACCCGGTCGGTATTTGAGAGCAACACGGAACTCATTGGAAGATAGGTTTAGTCCCAGAGCTGGAATGGTGGCTGCGGATAACCAGGCACCAGACTGCGGTTGAGAAAGAGAATAAAAGCGAGCTTTTTCTTTTATGGAACTTTGTTTTCCTAACAAGTAGTCGAAGGCTGAGTTGTCAAGTTCCTCCTGATTTTTTCTTTGAGAGGGATATATCACAATTTCGCTGAAATCTTCAACTCCCTTAACAAATGAGATGTCTTCAGTTGGATTATGGCCTGTTTTTTGATTTTTCTACAAGAACAGAGGATTGAAAAACAGATCCAATGTATGCAGCCTGAACTTGTTCTTCTGATCGTCTTATTCCTACACCGGTTTTATTGATTGGAAGTCATGCTTGGTCCCAAGAGGTGTCTGACAAAACTCCAAGAATACCTTCAAAGGTTGCACGCTGAACCGAATCAACTTTTCGAAGGATTTTATTTGAATCTTCCGAAGGAGAATTGCATCGCTATGAGTAGAGCATTTCGGGAGCACTAAGGCAAAAACGCAAAATACCAAGAGCACATTGAGGATCGTCTACATATGCTAAATTGTCTAGAAGTTCCTCTAACTTTTCAACGCGTTTGAGTAAACAAGAGAAAACAAAAGCATCAGATCCTATAGCAGCTCCTAAAATTTCAATTCCATCTACACAGTTCCTCTTGATCAAACTGTCAACTTTCGTCATGCCTTCGATTGACCATAGCTCGCACTTATCCTTCCTGAGTTCTAAACCAAATTTTTCTCCTGATTCTGAGAGAATTTCTAACGCTTTACAAAGTTCGATCTCGGTTCCTGCAATAATTCCGTCGTCGAGATACCAGCAATGTTGCAAGAGATTTAATAATTTGCTTTCGATTTCGTCAATAAGAGGCAAGATGGCCAATGAAAACAAAAGCGGACCTAGTGGATCACCTTGTTGGTCTCCTGTCTGACTGTCAACAGTTCAGCTATAGAAGAATAAATCACTATCCTTCGAGTAACAAAAGGATGCAAATGAAATTATACTAGGCATCAAAATTTTTGTTGAGCCGAGATGACTGCGCTTTACTGAATTAAATGCGTTTCTGAAATCAATTTGGAGCATGCCCCAAATTTTTACACTCTTCATTCTTTTGAAGGTTATTTTTGTGGCATGCACTCTGCTTCTTTTGCAATGCACTTGGCAACAAGGCGCCGAATAACTTCACCCACAGCAATAGGTCTAATGCCGGTTTTCTTTTTATTTAAAGCTGTTAATGTAGCACTATAAAAAGCTGGAGCCACGAAGCTTGGGAGCCGGCCCCTGCTGGCCAAGTTCACTAATTTGATGATTAGGGAATTCATTGCCCGCTTGGATTGATCGGAAATTGAACAATTGATTGCGTGGAGAAGATGCTCTGGGCACATTTTGGACGGCCCACCTGCTGTGAAATTCGAAAAAGACTGGAACTGCAAAAGGACCTTTCCTTCATCGAATTGATAAGCTTCGCAACTATAGTCTTCCATCGGCTCAAAAATTTCGTTTTGCTCTGGATGCAGTTTTTGGAGTTCAATGAGGGTTTTTCTGCTGTCGGGTGCTCTTCCCTCCGATCATAAAATCTTTACCGCACGACCACACTGTCTCTGAAGACAAAGTATTTTCGCTCGGGAGGCAAGCGCTTCAATTGTGCTGTTGCTTTTATTTTTTGCTTGCTTAATTGAAGCCGCTTCGTACCAAAAGACAGCATACTCACCCGATCTCCATCGCTCAAATCTATTCATCATTGAGTTTTCCTGCTGCTGCTTATGTTTTTAACCCCCTCTGTTTGAGGCATGCAAAACACATTTGCTAACTGCAAAAAACTTCTTCCATTTATCAACACAGTCAGTATTCGAGATGCAATCCTCTATGGTTGACGTAATAATCCCGGACCATTGCATACGAAACTTCACGGGGATATAGCGGATCGTTGGAATATTTTTACTGCAAATAGTTTTCAAATCTGGTAATTCGCTTGGATTGTCACTGGGGCCTGATGAGCCACTTCCCAGTGTTGCAGATTGAACCAACTCGTCTATGCGGCAGATAGATCTTTCGGTATCTTTTTCACTGTTGACAAAAATTGAGTGAATTGTGAATACGCCCAAATTGATTTCTAGCACACCCATTCATCGTAGTTTGGACCCCACTGCAAGTACCTCACCTTGGACCTGACTAAGTCGTGCTCCAAGATGGAGACTTTATATAGGTTATCTTTTCTGTCGGGATAAAAAAGGATAGTTCCAACTGGAATCAGGAAACGAGATATGTCGTTTATTGTAAAAAATTTATGTAGTTTATGTCGTCGTTTAAAGCCAAAAAATTCGTCGGTGAAGTTAACTGAGTCCAAGTAAGACTCGTGGCTTATTACAGCTTGTCCCGTAAATTTGAAACACGCCAAGCATTAAAAAATAAACGGATAATTTCAAAGTACTCCAATTTAAAATATGACAATCAACGCAGATTAATGGAGCTAAACAGGAGAAGCACGTGCAAATAACCACATTGATGCTCGATTTCATGGTTTGCATGTTTTCGAAAGTTCTCCTTTTCCAATTACTGACGATCTATTCAGCCCTCCTCGTGTATTCCAATTGATAGGGATACATTCTGCAAACCCCCCCCCCCCCCCGGATTTTTTAATACCCCCTTCCACACTATGTGTTGCTATATAGCACGTTACTATACAGAATATTGCACGCTCGTAGTCGGTAGAGGGGGTAAAATTTATATGCGCATTAAGCTTTGGGGAGGTAAAACAGAATAGATTCCTTAATGGGACAGATAAATCGGTTCAGAAAAAAGTTGAACATAAAAGAACACTTCAAAGGATGACTTGTTTGATACTCTTTTTCAGCTGAACTAACACTACAAAGCTTTCATACTAACTCATGTACAATTTATAGTTAACATATTCAGACAGAAGCGATTGCATTATATTCAAATTCTAATTCCACTTTCACAAACATTTCAAACTCCTCCTTTCAGTCTAAATTTCAGTTCATCTTTCAACAATTTGACCTCTTTGTGTGTGTTACTAAGCATTGAAGAGTTCTCATACGCTCGTCGAGATAAATAAGGCAAGACTTCTTTCACTGGCCCAAATGGTACATACTTGTACACTGGGTACCCTTCCAGACCCAGTTTGAACGAGAGCCGATCGCACATACCCAGCAATTGACCAAAATAGACTCGCTTGTCTTTTGGATAAATTCCCAACTGCTTCATTCGCTCAGTTGTGAAGTTGACTGATTCTTCATTATGCGATGCAACCATAACTACAACTTTCTTATCAGCCGAAATTGTGTTTAAACATTCGCCTACAACCCGGTCATACATTCGAGTCGTGGCCTCGTACGTCGGGTTTATCGGATCCGAGTACCCGATCTCTTCGGCTCGCTTTCGCTCGAAGTCCATGTAAGCACCACGTACTAACTTAGCACCGAAGTAAAATCCCTCTCGCTCTGCGAAACTCATATCAATTGACAAGTTGTTGAAGGCTTCTTTCAGATAACACTGGTAAGTGTTAAATATGATAGGTCTGTCGACGTTGTACACTTTCATCAACTCCATAGCCAACCGACTGATAGCTGGCTGGAAGTATGTCTGTTCAGCGTCAATCATTAGCTTCACATCCAGTTCTTTGGCTGTTCTGGCCAGCAGATCCAACCTGTGAAAGAATCAACCTTCTTTATGACTTCATTCCTCCATCCTATATTCGGATGTTAACCCAATCCGACTTTAAATTAAAAGGCCATTAACAGCACTGTATTAGGTGCCAATAAGTGCAAAAATTGGCGTCTGTCCAAAATTTACCGCAATGGGGTGCCCATTATATGCTATAATCCCAGTGAGCTGAAGCACCCAAAAATTTGCAGTTGTCCTTGAGGTTGTCCAAAAAGAATCTACCCAACTTAGCTGATAGGAATAGACCATGACACAGACGTAGACCATGACACAGAAGCCAAATTTCTACTGACTAAGTCACGCTATGTTTTGACTTGGACTTCAATAAATACTTAGAGAAAGGCGCGCCAATCTGATAGTAATTACGTATTATTTGACTTGAAGTCGTAATATTGATACTCCTTATTTCAAAAATCATCCTATTCATTTATTATTTATTTGCGTTCTCATATGCCACAAAAAAATACCATGTAAAGGTAGCGGGGGTATAGTCTTATGCCTAATAAGCTGGGTCAAAACAGAATAGATCAATTTTTCATAGATCAATTTTATCAATAGTTGTTCCGACCCACTATAGTGGGGGAGCAACTATATGCTCAAGTGGGTTTTTCTGTTAGTCAATTTTCGCCAATCGATATATTCATAGTACAGAGTAGTGAAAGGTCTCATTAGAAAGCTTGTCAAGCGTAGAATATCAAATTAAAAAGATTTCTTGAATTTAGCTTTTTCCGAGGAGTTAAGAAAAGTTTTGTGAACGTTAGCCTCACTTCTGTTAACCATATATATATATGAAAATGGTGATTTTAGAAAAGCATAGTGTTTTTAGATTCACGTTTAAACAGCGTTGGCGAATTGTTTGAACTGACTGTTTTCGGCTAAGATTTTGTCTCAATAATTTAACACTCGGCATTGTCATTTTTCATAAAAGAAGGCACCAACTATGTTTCTTTTGCCCATTTTAACCAAATTGGCGGGTAGTGCGACCATAGAAATTGCTCATAAAATAATCGTTTACTCTGATGAGGGCTATTTATGCCTACGGTTCTTAAGAATGTATTCTGGAGCTAAAAAATTGGCGGTCTTTCGCTAATTTAAATAAAAAATGCATGTACCAAAAAAGCATAATAAACTATCCATATTTATAAGACTTTTTGCCAATATGTCTATTGTACAAACATTCGAAACCCCCGAACAGCAATTGCAAGTCAAGTTTTAATCTCATCGTTGATTTTTGCAATGAAAATGAATCGCATTGTTTTCGCTCTGTCCTCATTAAACTCAGCGTCAAAAAACGCAATTTACAATAGTTTATGTTATAAACAATAAATTGTGATCTTAGCTGCTTCGACACCGTTTTCTCGGAAATCTAATTTATCTTTTAATTTTTACCTGTATTCGTTCTTTAATTCTATCTGGATAACATCATGTCTAATATTACAGATCCAACTGGCCCTCTGGACAAATACAAGTCATCTATTTATAATTTTGAGCAGACAGCTTGTGGTTATCACCTTTTAAAAGCTGCTTCGACACCGTTTTCTCAAAAATCTATTATCTTTTTTTAAATTTCACCCGTATTCATTCGTTTTGTAGTCGCATGAAAATCTGAAAAACGCCCTGTCTTAGTGGTTTACTATGGATGTATAAATGAAGTTATCAATTTTGGATGATAGCTAATGGTTTACATGACTTCGAAATTAAATGTTTTCAAAAAATATGAACTTATCTTTCAACATTGCTCTCTTCGATTTTTACGTTAATTACAGACAAAAAAGATTTCAAATCAAAGCTCAATTATTAATAGATCAAAATTACGTGCAAATGAGGGCCGCTTAACAATTTTTCGGCTTCAACACTGCGTAAAACCGTTTGTGAAATTTTAAAATTTGCCTGTTTTCGTTGTTTTTTGTAGTCTTTTGACTTAGTCTAACTAGTGACAGATCGACACGACTTATTAGGCAATTACAATTTAATCTATTCAATTTAATGTTGAAACCTTATGATTGTAATGACTTTTTTTGAAAAAATCAAAAGAAACTGATGGTTTCTTAAGCTTTGCCACTTTTTCTTATTTTTGTCACCTTGCAGCGTAGTCCTGGCAAAAAAGAGGTCGAATCCTGTTGCAAGTGAATTAGACTGTAATCTTCATTGCGAGTTTTTTCTTTTAAATGACGTTTATTTGGCTTCGATACGAGATTTTGCACAAACTTATATTTCACTTCTCGCATTATTCGACATTTTCGCATTTCTGGGGTTATATTTTCACTTTTTGCTGTCTTGTCACATTATCACATTAACAACGAGTCATATACCACATGAATGCCGTTAAAATAAGGTGCAATTTTAACCGCTTCGACACCGTTTTCTCGCAAAATTTAATTGACTGTTTGATTTATGCCTGTATTTGCTCTTTTTGTTGTCTTATGACATTCCGGATAATGACAGGTCTCAATTTTTACTAAGGAGGCATAAATGTAGCTAATTAAAGATTTCAGGTAATAGACAAGGGTTTTCATGACCTATATTAATTGTTTTCAAAAAGCATAAACGTAATATTTAATATTGCCTTTTGTTTTTGACTAATGATGTTTATTCTCAATAAAGACAGGTCCCATGTCCTTTTCTGATGAAGTACAATTGAATTTTGTTTACTTCAGGTTTTATTTGATGCTATTCTGATTTTGTTAGTTTTTTAAATAGATAGAAATTCAGCTTGGGTCGTAATTAATGCTTGTTGTTTTATTTGATTTTCTTGTTTCTCTTGTCTCTTGATATCGTCCATGGAAGGTATCATCGGCCCTCTAATGAGAAAATATTTGATTCGTTCAAAGGTTTGAGTTTAAATCAATTTTCTTACTGGATTTTCTTGTTGGTAGACACTGAAGTCAAAGTTGTGAATGAGCGTGGTCGGGACTTTAAGATTGTAGTCGGGCTCTGTATTTGATTTAACGACTACTTAAGGGCACTTCCGAAAAAAGTCTTAAATACAACCTTTGAAGCATATTCTTCATCTGTATCTCTTCAGCATCTGTCAGTTGGTTTATCAGTGGCTTCACTTCCCCTGTCTTCTCGTCCGGAGCAACCAGCACTCGAGAGAAAGACCGCTCCTTGTGCACTAGTTCAGTCCAGTCCAACAAATTGAAGGTCCCGTCTTTGTTCGAGTCAAGAAACGTGAACCAATCATTTGCTTCATCATGGGAAATGTTCACACCCAATTTAGTCAATCCGGACGAAAACTGGGTCTTGCATACATTTCGGCGTAGAACGTCTCCCGGGTAGGAGTCACTGATCTGGTCAAAAAACTGCCTCGTCCTAGTTAGGACCTCAGATAACTGCATCAAAAACTGTGGTCTACCCAAACTAGTGAGTTTGATAGCCGCAAAGCCGTCAGAGGCCCCGCATTTCGAGGCTGTTTCAATACATTTGAGAAATATTTCCACATTTTCATCGCAGTTTTTCTCGTCTTCGTAGAAATACGTTTTGGCACTTATAACATCTTGCCGACGATCACTGAAGGCTTCATGAGCTAAAAACTGAGGCTCACGGCTCAGCAATTCGCCCTCTTGATTTTCAGATCTAAGATTGGAGGTCTCTAAAAGAGGACTATCGTCAAGATTCTTGCGCTCTATCGGTCGGCTTTCTTGCTCGGAAATCGATGCCTTCAATTCTGCTTTTACCGCCTGATCGTGTGAAATATCCTTTTCCACAGCATAGTCTAAAATCGCACCGATACCATTCGCTTCGAGTCGATTGATCAACGGTTTCAAACCGTCCGCATTTTCACCGCCCACAAAATGTCCATAAAAGGTAAGTTTCATTAATTTTTCAAACAATTTATCACCCAGCACAGAATAACCAAGTTTCATCAACTTCTCATTATTTGTGACCAAAAATCGAACTTTGCACAATTTGAAGACTAAGTAAGCTGATAATATTTCGGCAGTTGAGCGCTCCTTGAAAACGCGTAAATTGTGACTACTTTTCTGCGCAACATTCGGACTACTGCTAACTGGTGATGACTCTGTTTCAAGTTGTTGAGGTAAACTGTTGGCAACGTGGGAGGCAGAGCCTGATAGCGTTGATTTATTCCTCAGATTTGTGGATGAATTGAGATGTTGCAGGCTGACGAGATATGAGTAATGATTAAAACCTGAAGGTAAAGTACGACAAAATTTGATGAAGTTACTCATTTTGTGATGAAGTATTGCACTCAGATAAAGTTAAGTCAGAAAAACTTATTAATACGAAAGTTTAGTCAATTTCACAGATTTTATAATATCACAAGTCACGTTTCAGTAACACACATTTCACAGTCTGAAAAAGAAAAAAGTATCTCAAAAGCCGATAGTTGTGCTGCGCTGAGAATTAAAACATCACTTTTCTTAACAATACGTGAAAGTTAAACGGTTTGTTTAATAAATAAATCAGGCCAAATTGGAGGTCATATTATCAAATTCAAGCTTTGCGTAAACTTCAAAACACTTTTAAAAATTATAATATAGACTATTCTCAACTTGTGACTTGAAAGAAGGCACGAGTTGTCAACAAACAAACACGCCATTACTCATTTGCAACTCAACACAAAGAGTAGAAGCGAACCATTTGTATTGATTTGAAGCTACAGTCATACGTTTGTGAATGTGAATTTAAATTCAATGGCAAAAGGCGTATTAAACTCAAACGGAGTCAGTGAAGTTCACTTTATTCTCACTCCAGCATCAGCTGATTCTATCCACTGTTTGACCTTCAAAAACCATGCACCGAAAATTCCATTGTTCAGAATCTACCGAACATTACACAAAAATAACAATAGATGCGAGATATAAACCAAATCTCCGACGTTATATTGCTATAACATAACTGATATATTTCATCTGTTCGAAAAATAATGGTTCACAATTCCAATTTCTCATGTACAATTTCTCCTAGAGTTTTTTTAAAATTCACGGTACACTGTTAAAATAGCTGCTAAATAGAGGAGCTAAGTGCCGTATTAAACATAGCTGGCAGATTGCCAGAAAATAGCCGCAATAGATTCGTAGATCGGCCGTCTAAAAAAAAACAGTAAAAAAGACAGACCAAAAAAATTCGTCTTTTCATTGAAGGCTGATCTGTTATATTTTGATTAAAAATCTGTATAAGTTATTGCTGCCTCTATTAGCTGATCTCAAATAACCTTCATTTAGAGTGACACACACCCATTTGACCTTATCTCTTTGAATTAAAGTAAATAAAAGTCAATTTCAAAGTGAGGAAGTCATTTTTGAGAGTGAGGTAAGTCAAGTGTGACCAAAAATTTAATCACGCGCATGAACAAAAAACTCGCTCCACTAAGAGCGAAAAATGACGTCACACATGCAATTCAGTTCAAATTGCATGAACGAATGAACAAAGAGTGGCTGTGACGTCATATGGTCGTAACAAAAATCATGACGACGAAATAAAAAACAGCCGGAAGAATTCCGGAAGCGACTCGAAGCGTCAGAACATCACAAACAAAACCATAAATGCAGCGGAAGCCATTACCATTTGTATTAAACCATTAACTCATTACCTCCCCAGGTCTGATCTAAAATTTGGTGACTTAAATCACTGTCACCAAGAGAAACAAAACGCAGAAAATTTTTATATTATTGAAAACGTTTGGTAACGCTAAAAAAGTCCGAAATAATTAAAATGGTCAAAAAACTGATAGGCTGAAAAAGCTGACAGGGCTATCAATTGCCCTCAAATAGTTAATTCATGATTCTAATCTCAAAGATCGCGAAAGCAAACGGCAGATAATAATCTTAGAAACTAAGTTAAATCTTTTCAAAAAAAGAATGCTGAAAGTTAAGAATCAGAAAACCACTACAATTACACTTCTAACCACTGCAATTAAGAAAAAAAGAGCATATACTTCTTCCTTGTACATACGCTAGACAACATGATTCCATACTAATTCAAAAATTAAAATGATCATAGAAAAGACATAAGCAGCAGAGGAATATTCAAAGGCAAATAATCGTTTAAATTAAAACCAAGGCCGGAAAAAAGTTGCACTAACCATTAATAAATGGATGATTTGGAAAAGTCTTTCTAGCAGACTCTCAGTACTGCCTTATGTTGAATGAAATCAATTGCAAACCAGAGCAATGACGAAAATCTAAGAAAAAGCTGAAATCATTCAATTTTTTAACCAGAGAAAAAATCAATATAACGAAAACAAATGCAGGTGCCAGGACAAAGCTAGAATGATACAAACTATTAAGTGAAGAGTATGAACACAATGTACGTAACACCGTACCAAAAAGACCAATTCTCGACAATTGAAAGTTAAAAACCCAATTAAAAAAATCAAGAAACATAAACCGACTAATGTCCGAAGAATTGCACTCGAACGAGAGGTGGCTGAAAAACATTTCATTCCACTGGGATTTGAACTATTGACCTCCCTATTCATTACCATAAACACTGCCGAGATCACTCAAAAATGAAGCACGAAAGCGTGTAAAAGTCGCTTGAGAAAACAAAGAATGTTCTAGAACAAAAGCGCAAAATGGTCAAGCGAAAGATTAGCATAACAAGACCAACACGTTTACAATAATTGCAATGAACTTCGTTCAAGAGCAATTCAAAACGAATAATTTCATTGTTCAGCATTCGAGGCATAGAAAAGATGACGAGTCATCAGAGACAAAGTTCAATCCTCCTGAACACAACAAAAAAAGAAATAGCAGAATTCTAACATACGAAACATTGAAACATTTTGCAAAAAAATGGTCAAAAAATTTTTGAGACTGCATTTACGGAAAAATTTTTTATCTGTTTTCCATAAACTTAAGACCAAAAGTGGCTGATTTTTATTGAAACGAAATTAAAGTCCCTCATGTTAAACAAAAAGGCTACTTCTAGTAATTAAAATCAAAATTTGAACAAAAAACTGGGAAAATTTGGAAAAAAACTACCAAAATCGGATTAGCATATGTACAATTTTATAAAACAAAATTACATCGAGATAGAGAGAGGCGTTGAGTATATGAATTATCGAAGGGAAGTTGCCATATTCACTGATTGTTAACAAAAACGGCTGAAAGATTGAAAAATGAAGAAATTAATAGAAAAAAGCCAAAAATTAACGAAAAAAGCCAATTTTGAACTTCAAACGTTTTTTTCAGGCTCTGCACAGCACTGTGGTATCAATTTCCGAGGTTTACAATTCAATATAGCATTGAATAAAAATTATTTCTACAAAAATCCAAATTACAAGCAAAAAAACTAGGCCACTTAGACGTAAAAACGCCTAAAAACGGTTATCTATATGTGCCATTCAGTCAAAAACAACTTTCCGAAGTCAAAAATTCATTCACTAAACGCAGCGCATGATCAAAAAACTTCTCTCGCTCAGAACAAAATAGTTCACACAGCAATTTTACTCGATTTCGCTTTTCGGTCAAAACATTGTCTGAACGAATAGTACTTCCGGCAAAAAAAACCTTAAGAAAACCAATACTCCTCTTCGAGTCGTAAAAAAAACCAAGAGAAGGCCAATAATAGCCCCAGCTATCGCTGTGCGGCTATTAATAAATAAATAGATTGCAGCAAGTATTGCTCTGAACTGACGGAGTTGTCGACGCAATCCTAAATAGCTAATAATAAATTCCACGTTTCTCATTTTTTCTCTCTTTTTCCAAAGAAATGGCTGCATTTAATTTTGTATGACACTTTACTCGCGTAGAAGATATAAATTTACCTGCCTTCATTATGCAGTTGCCAATCATAACCTTTGATATGGTTAAGGGTAACCAAAAATGACCTCAATATTAAGGTTAAAAAGTCATCTAGAGAGGTAAGTCAATTCTGAACAAAACCTAATCAAGCAATTCAGCTGAAAACTCTCCACTAATAAGCGTGAAAAATGACACCAGGCACATAAAACTAGCTGAGGAGAACCTTGAACGGGTGCACAAAACGTTCATGTGAGCTTAGCACTGTGAAATTGTAAGCTTGCTTGTTCTGTTCGTTCGTGGCACACGTTTTCACATTCGTATTTGAAAGCAAAAAAATATATCTTAACAATATATCTAAAATGCTGGTGCAAAAACGTGTGTTTTAGCACCAAACAACGTTTTTATCAAACTGCTACGAAATAAATTCATATAATATAACTAAGTTTAAGAAAAAAAGGAAGAGATACTCGAGTTTTCAGGAACAAAAATCCCCGAGTAATCTCAATTACGACAAATACTTACTTGCACATAAAACCTTAATAAAACGATTCTTACATTGGTTGCACATAAATTCTTGATTCGTATGTTTACCAACGAATTATTTAAGTTTCATTTTTATACAACTTTGAAGGTTTTGATTATTCTTCACTTATAATCTATATTCTTCGTCTTTGTCCATAACCTATTGAGATAATGAATTTTCAAAGTAAAGCAAACCATTTGTATCCGGTATCGATTTGAAGCTAGAGCCATGCGTTTGTGAATGTGAATTTAAATTCAATGGCGTATTAAACTTAAACGAAGTAATTGAAGTTCACTTTGTTCTCACTGCAGCTGATTCTATCCTTTGGTTAACCTCCAACAATCATGCACCAAAAATTCCTTTGTTCAGAATCTACTAAAAATGCGCAAAATCTGGCGGATTAATTGTGTTCAAATGTTGCCCAGTTGTTTCCTAGCAACGTCTCAATGAGTGTTTATTGATAAAAACGAAATAACGGAATTGCATGTAGAAGTTGATATAACTTTAGGTAGTTATATTTGAAAATCAGCAAGTAAATTCAATCAATCTGTTAAATAAATTGAGAAATATAGGTCAATAGCTGGAATTTAAATCCAAACGCAAACAAAGAAAAGTCAATTCCTAAAACCTGGTTTATTTCATTACTACCGATGTGTTTTGTTATCGATAAAGCAAATTCGATGCCGCTTGTCAAAGTTCTCAATTACCTTTTTCACAACTTGGGAGACGTTCTTCTATAATACAAAAGTGAAATACTAAGTTTTGTTATTTTGTATCAATCTATGAAATTTAAAAAAATCTCATTAAGTCAACTTGCGGCAGATGTACAAATTTTATGCTGTTCTTATAGTTTTAGTACTCTGAGAAGGAATTCATAATAACTATATGAGCAGCAAACCTAAAATATTCGCAGTTCTTTGAAAAAATAAAATTTGATAGAACCATAAGTTACGTACATCTTGTGGCATAAAAAGATGCAAAGATGCAAAAAGGTATACATTATTGAAGTGCAATTAAGACCTCTCAATTACTCTGTTTCAGATAGAAGGACAAATTGTTCATCAGTGCATTCAAAATTATTAAATTTTCTGAATAGCACATGTAAAAAATGATACCTGAAAAAAACGAAGTAATATTGAAATGCATTAACGGACGGACCAACTGAAGTCTAAGTTATATCAAATAATAATACAAAACGCAAAGGAGCTGTTATGAACAAGAGGAAGGAACAGCAAAGTAAAGATAGAACATAAGACCAAATTGATAAAGTATAAAGTTTTGACAATGTATATGCAAACCGCCAAAAAAGCACTATGAATAGAACAACATCTAAAAAATATCCAAGAGTTATTCGGAACAATTATTCTCGACCAAAAAATATCACAATCATAAAAAGTGATTGAAAAAACTAAAGCTAGGCATTATTAGATAGGACTTGTTATGTTTCAACAAGAGCCGTGGAGAAATAAGAGTTAAATAGGGCATAACCGTAAAAGCAGCCGGCAAAGCACCTCAAGTGAAGAAAAAAGTAGAAAAAAATTGTCTCTCCTACCACAGAGAGAAACTTTCACGCCATAGGTTATACTCAGATGTTATTGAAAATAGAAAACAAAGTTGATTTTCAATCCACCTCAAAACCAATAAAATGCATCCCGAGTTCTTTTAAAAATTCACCCAAATAAAATCTAAATTATAGGAAATCGGAACTCAAAGATAGCTGATAGAATACATCAAGCTGCTCGCAACGAGCGATATTCTTTAATTGTTCGCACAAGTTTGAAATAAAAAAATCAATAATGCAATTAAAGGTGATCCTATTTTTTTTTAAAATGCATGTCTTTTTTATTAAAACTCCCGGTGTAGCCCAACAAAGTGCGCAATTCAGAATCAGTCATTGCCAATTGTTTGACACCGTTCAGTTAATTGTACATAAGGACCAATTTAAACTGTTATTTTTTATATTTTCAAAAAATTTTAAATAACAGTTAACCGAAAATAGAGAATTCTAGTGATTCCTCAATGTTGCGCCCCATTAAAGTGAACTGAACATTAGATAGATAATTTGTTTGAAAAGAGGGTGAGAAACTGGGTTAAAAATTGTTAACAATTGACGAAAATTTGTCTTTTTTTCTCAAAAAACGCAAAATTTTGGTTTTTGGTTTAGATGAAGACATCGACAAAACGATAAGATATATAATTTTTCTGAGATTGCCAGATTTACTGATAAATTGCCTTAAATTGTGGGTAAAATATGTTGCCAAAACTTTTTCTAAAAAAACAAAATTCCTAAAACATCTTTTTGCAGTGAAATTCTACAAGCATAGAGCTTGAAATTGATAACACATATGCCAGTCTGGGATGCCCTAAACAACAATTGTCTGAACAAAAAGGTCATGCTAGCCTAAAGTTCTCCCATTTTTTTCAAAATGTGCGAACAAAAAGGGGTTAGACTCGAAGCCAAAACGAAAAACCCCAAATTAACTACGTTCAGCTTAGAGCTTTGCAACCACAAAAACAATTCAACCACTATCAAATTTCTCGAAGTAATATTATCCCAATCAAAAATACAAATTGCGAAAATGTCACCCACTTTCTGAACATCCAAGAAGTGCATTAAAATCAATAATCCTAAATAATTACTTATTTATTGAGACCAAAGGACGCAGCATTAGGTAAACATAGCCATCAAATTGCCCGCAAATAGCCGCCGTTGACGCACTTGACGCAGATTGGGATTGAAACCGAAAAAGAAAAAATAAGAGATAGAAATTGACAGTGTCAAAGTGTTCGTATTTGGGGAATGCCAGCTAGTAATCACCTTAATGAACTTTGCTAACCTCATGCTTTGACTTAATGCCCGGGCTTTATATGTTTATCCCGAGACCAGGCTTAATATCTTTATCCCGTTTCTTTATATTTTGCTTTTTTTTACTTTGATCGTATTCACTACATTTCGTAATTCAATACGTGAAAGAATTTGAAATCCATTCAGTTGAAATAGTGAGTGAAGTCAGAAGTCAAGCAAGAAAATCGTGACTTATGTGATAGCCATTGAGTGGCTGACGGCTGCTATTAAAAAGTGTTGAAACATCTTGAGGCATCATTCCACGCAGCAGTTCGACAAAAATTTGGAACGAAAGTGAAGTTAGTTCGAATATTTCCAGCACGAGCAGTGGACTTTAATCGTTGATGGTCATGTGTTCCTAAATTTCAGCAAAATTACATCATTTGAATGCTCAGAATTAACTTGCTATAAAATGTAAAGCTACCGCAACTTCCGCTAGCAGACACTATTGTAAATGAAAAACGATCCCGCGCGATATTGTTACAAGTAGCAGCGAAACAGAATTTTGGGCACACAAAAGGGAACGTTGAACTGAACAAAACCAGTCAGTCCATCACGAGATAACGGTCGACAGGCAGTCTATCGCCAATCGCATCCCTCATTGGAATGCTCGTCTTCGCCAACTAGATCACAAAAAAATGTGTTACAAACAATCAAAACCATTTTAACATAGCTGGCAGATTGCCAGAAAATAGCCGCAATAGATTCGTAGATCGCCCGTCTAAAAAAACAGTAAAAAAGACAGACCAAAAAAATTCGTCTTTTCATTGAAGGCTGATCTGTTATATTTTGATTAAAAATCTTTATAAGTTATTGCTGCCTCTATTAGCTGATCTCAAATAACCTTCATTTAGAGTGACACACACCCATTTGACCTTATCTCTTTGAATTAAAGTAAATAAAAGTCAATTTCAAAGTGAGGAAGTCATTTTTGAGAGTGAGGTAAGTCAAATATGACCAAAAATTGAATCACGCGCATGAACAAAAAAACTCGCTCCACTAAGAGCGAAAAATGACGTCACACATGCAATTCAGTTGAAATTGCATGAACGAATGAACAAAAAGTGGCTGTGACGTCATATGGTCGTAACAAAAATCATGACGACGAAATAAAAAAACATAGCAAGACAAGTCCTGATGTACAATACAAGGAATTGAATGAAAAACAGACCCAATGTACCTGACCAGCAGATCAATTGAACAATCCCAGCCAAAAAGACGAAATCTCGAAAGTTGAGAAACTAAAAGAATCAAACTAAACAAAAAAAAACAATTATTCCTAAAACTCCTGAAGCTTTTAACCTGAAGGCCATTTATGACACGATGCAATATATGTCATTAACTCACTAAAAAGACTTGAAAGAGATTAATTTGACACTAAAGGTAGATAATCTCGAAAAAAATGACAAATGCTTCAAAAAGAAATGTGACAAATGCTTCAAATGAAAAGCAGAAATTTAAAGATATTTTTCGAAAATGTGTCTGGAAAAAATGTTCAAATTCATTTTTTCTCAGTGAAGATCTGTATTGTGACTCATCTGCAACACTTAAAAAGTTTCGTTGGCCAATAAGGATAGTTAAACTCAGAAAATTAAAAAAGCTACTTATATTTGCAATCTAAAAAAAAACAGAAAACATTTTCGTTGCCACTAGAAACTCTGCGATAACATACTAGCAAACTCAATAGCAGCAAAGCTCTGGCCACTGAGGCAAAAGACTAAAATTTGAAGTCAAATAAAAAATTACAATTTGAAAATCGCTAAAATTTGTAATATTAAAATCTTGAAACACATTCACCATTACCACTAGAAACTATGCAGTAACCTATTATCAAAACCTAAAGAAAATGTTTTGGCTGTTCAGGTTAGAGAAACCTAAAAACTGACAACAATTTTCAAAAATTTGAAAAAATTGGCTTATGCCATGGCCAATAAAAATTTTGCAGTAAACTATTAGCAAATCCTAGACGAGATTTCTTGCCCCCTGGAGCTGGAAAACTTGAATAATGACAATTAATGTCAGAAAATTGGAAAAAACTGCAAGTTCGATTAAAAAAATTGGTAAAATTCGTGAAGTTGAAAACCATTCCCTTACCACTAGAAACTATAAAATAACCTATTATTGTGACACCAAGAGCTGAAACAACAAAAATATTCGAAAAACTTTAAACATTTTTAAAAATTAGAATAAATTACCGTATTTATGTTTGGTGTAGCAATACATATAGCTCTCAAAATGGCCATAAAAAGTAATTACGCCTCGCAAAAGACCTTTACCAACTTTTAAAAACCTCAATTTCAGACTAGTCCAACAAAAAATCCGAAAAGACGAAAAAAAATGAAACATTTTGGGCTCAAAAACTCTTGAAAATGGCCTGTTAACCTTGAATTACGGCCTTCCCAGTAGCTTCACCACTCTAAGTACTTGAAGAACTACTAAACGCGGCTAAGGGCTTCTAATGAAACTTGATACCCGCTGAGCTTTACCTGTTTATTCCGTTTTGAAAGCTCAAAGTCATGAAAAAAGGTGTGAAAACATCTTACAAAAATAAAAAAAAGACAGAGCACCAATACAATCCAATTCTTGGATTGTAAAAAAACCAAGAGAAGGCCAATAATAGCCCCAGCTATCGCTGTGCGGCTATTAATAACAAATAGTAGCTGTCAATCAGTGACAGAGGTTGTACATAACCGACTACCGTCGGGCTATTTGCTCTCAAACGACCGGCTAGCGGTCGGCTTGGGTAGTAGCCAGCTGGGGCTTAGGGACGCTAGCATTAGGGGGTAAGCAGAGTGAGGGAAAGAGGTCAAGTGTTGGGGACGAGGTGGGGTCAAGCGATGACTGGGGGGTGTTCAAACTTCTAAGATCAAGTACCCCCCTTCACGCCATGAAATTCTCTCCTCATAACAGTTTTCGTGAATCGCATACTTAGAGAGCAGTAAGTTATCAGGCTCTAAGAGAGCTGCTCAGCCACATATGCCCTCCGGGAGTTAACTGTTTATCCGTTTTTGGGACGAAAAGTCAAAAGGGCCAGAAACAAAATTGGTAAAGCAAAAAATCGCATGAAAGAGACCACAGGGCTATTGTAATGACTGCAAACTTTTTGAGAGTAATTGAAAAACATAGTCGGTAGAATTCTGGAGATGATTCGGAGGGTCATGTAATATGCTCTTAACTAACCTTACCTAATTCAGAAATATCAAGAAAAGATTTTAATTAATAATGTCGGTAGGTGCGGGAGGGGGATGATACGTTTGGGGGCAGAGAGGCAGGGGAGGTAGATAATTGGTGAGGCGTGTAGAGATGCGGTGCAGACAGGTGCAGGTAGGTAACTTGGGAGGGGGTAAGGGTAGGTAGGCAGGGGAGATGTGGGGGTATGCAAGAGGGTTTCATAGTTAGGTGGGGCTCTGTAAATTATATATGTAGGAGAGACATTTATGGGATCACAAAATCTCAAAATGACCGCTTCGCCTTGAATATTACGATCTCTTAATTTCTAAACATTACAAACTAAGCTACTTCAAAAGTCCATGTTCAAAGCCAGATCAACGTTCCAAAACGGATGTAAATGGTCGAATAGAACGAAGTAAAACTCAAGTCATGAATAAACTTGCTTCAGCTAAAAAAAACGAGTCTTCGAGTCGTAAAAAAACCACAGTACTATCATAATTGCTCCAAACTTTGTTTAAGGGCAACGTAAAAACGTGCGTTCATATATTCCTCCTTAAACAATGTGGACCCCCCCCCCCCCAACATAGGGTTTTTAAGATAATTGTAGAATAACCATCTCGTAAGCAACTTGGAGGGAACAAAAAACGATCAACAGGACCGCCAAAAGTCCTGAAAACTCCTGAATTCTTAAAACCTAACTAATATGCAAAGTTCTCTAACAGAGCGCTAGCCTGTTCAAACTAGGAAAATATACCTCAGACAATCTCACTTATAAAGGTGTCAAGAGAGGGCATGCGAAACATCAAATCAATAGGTAAATTTAGTTTTCATTTCAATACATACGATTCAAATTCATCATATAGTTCTTGCTATACTAACACAATCAGAACTGATTTCTCAAATCGATACAAAAATAAATTTGTGCAAACATCACATTATGACAAATACATCCGATTAACACAATGTTTTAAACGCACCTTAAGAAGCTTTTATAGAAGCTTGTTATGCGATAATCTATATTGATTCGATATTATAGCGAAGAAAATGAGTTCTTGAGACGTTATGAAACTTAACACTTGTATCAAACTAAGCAATTTATTCCAGAAATTAATCATTAGAATCAAAGGTACCTTTGTCAGGTATTCTCTTTGGCTTCAAGTTCAACTTTAACGAGGCATCTAAATAGCTAGAGGTGGAACTGTACGAGTAGCTACTATAAGACTGGTGATGATTATTGCTACTCCTGAATCTGCCAAAAGCTGCTGGGGCCGAATTGAGAACCGCCAAATTCTCCGAGTTACCATCATCTAGCACAATGCGTTTCGAACGATACATCCGATCAAACGCACGAGTAACACTCGGATCCCAATCAGAATCGACGTTCGCCACCGACTTTTGACGGGAAAGTAAACCTGCAAAACTTCCGTCTTCCGAGTGGAAGGACGTTGACAACCCCCGTTGCGATACTGGGGTCGTAAGACATTGACGAGTTTCAAAGTTGGGATCCTTTCTCGATTTACAGATCAGGCAAATATGTCGCCGTTGGACTTCAGGCAATCCAGCGTTATCCACAACCGATTCTTCCCACGATTCCGATTTGTTTAAGCAATCTACATGATACGAATGACGACATTGAAACACGGCTAATTGCGCAATAGCAGCAGATGATGACGCAACATCAGGGCCAGTTGAACTCGATGACGTAACGCCATTTCGCAACTTTTTGAAACATATGCCACAGTTAGATGACATCGGCCGGGTGCCTTTGTTTGAGGAAATTTTAAGTGATAAAAAATTGGAGAAAATATCCTGATCCAGTAGTTGACTTGTAATTGTTAGCAGAGTTGATTCGTATCTGCAGGTTTCAAACATTCCTGTCACAAGATGCCGCACATCGTCATAAGTACCGCTACTGAAACCGACGGAAAAAAATCTAACAGCTACATATGAAATACAGAACTGGGTTACTTGAACATGGATGTTGCTGCTGAAAAAAAAGTTTTTTTCCTCACAAACTTTTAGGTTAAATGTTTTCTTATCATTAGTCAAAATATTAAACTAAGTGGAACAAAACCTTTACATTAAAAAAGGCACATTACGCTACCCAAATTTAATGAGATGTTAACATAGCGCGCAAATTTCCACAAAATACTCGCCGTTGAACCGCTTGACGCATACCAGGATTGACACAGATAACGAAGAAAGAAGAGAAATTGACAGAACATTTTTAAGTGTCAAAAGTGTTCTAAACTGGATTCCAGTTTCAGTTAGATTCCAAAATTATATTTAATTCAGCTTCAAAATGGATGGTACTACCGAGCTTAATACTAATAACAGCTAGCAGTCGCTCTAATCAACTTCGATAACCTAAAACAATTTAAAAAACATAGTAGGACCAGCCCTGAAGTAGATTCCGAGGAACTTAATTGTCTAATGACCCGACAATTAACATTTTAGAGCAGCATCAACCTAAGACGGTCAACAAAGTGCACATTGAGCAAAAATTAACAATGTTGAGCCTAGTTGAGCAAAAATTAACAAAATCTGAAAACAATATAAAATTTCTTTTTCCAAGACTTAAGACTGATTGCAAACAAAACATTATTTAAAAAACCCTGACTCAACTCATCCTTATAATGAGTACACAATAACAAATTTGTGGGAATCAAAGAAATAAGAAGCAAAAAAAAGTTCCAAGACTAAAAAATCAACTTTTTTTGAAACGAAAGTGTCAGAATCATAGAAAAAACTAATAAAATGAACTCAAGCTTCTAATTAACTAAACCTGTGCCTCATTAGCAACCCATGAACTCTTTCATTAATCATGAAAACTAAATGATAAGACAATAAAAACACCAACTTCCGAAAAATTTCAGTCGCTAATCCTTTTTGAAAAAAGTATAGAAGTCATCAAAAGGAATGACTACGGATTGAAACCGTTATTTACACTAAATAATTCCTCATAAGCATCCAATGAGACCTGTAATTAACGAGGTTAAGTGATGGGAAGGACAGCAATAAGTTCAACAAATATTAGCAAAACAAAAATCACTAAAATTTTTTGAAAGAAGAACAGAGTATAAGTCATGGAAAGCAATAACTAAGAACTTTGATTAAATAAAGCATCCTTACAAAGAGATGACACCTCTCTTTGATGAAACTAAGAGATAAGACAAAGTGAACAATGAAAACTTCTTCAAACCATTTATCGTCAGAGTCATAGAAAGCTTCAGTTTGAACTGAAACAATTTTCTCAATTAAAAAAATCAATTCGATCAGCAACTTACTAGACCAGTCTCTAATGATATTAAAAGATAAGCAAACAAAAAAAAGTACAACAAATACTCCAAAAAATCGAAAAATCATATAAAATTTTGAGAACAAATAGTGTTATAGTCATGAAAACCATTAATCGTGAACTCAAACCAATCATTAGGTTCATTTATGTCGCATAAGCAATCAATGAGACGCCAAAAATCATAATAAACGGTAGGACAGAAATATATAAAAGGGCAAAAAATCAAATATTCACTAATATTTTATGACAACAAATAGTGCCAAAGTCATAAAAAGCATTAAAAAAACAAAAAACTAGCGTGATTTTTCTCTGAGTGTCAAAAAGAGTTGTATGTTCGTGATTAGTATATGTAAAATTTACACATCTATACCTTTATTCGATTCTCAATTGAGGGCTATTAAGCTTACAATAATGCCAGCAATGAATTGCTCTATTGAACTGATAACCAGATACACTATCAACTGATGACCGGGCTTTATCGGTACATGCCGTTTCCTTCCGTTTTCCCTTGACCTCATTCACTGTGATTCATCATTCTATTTGAATGAATTCTAAAATCAGGGCACTAACCGTGATGGTAGTTACCAGTATACTCTCAGGAACTCAAGGCACTTCAGGCACTATGGCAAATTTAAGGCACTATGTCTTCAAAAGCTAAATCTCAGTGCCCAGCTTTATCGGTTTATACCATTTCTTTTGATTTTGATCGGTTGACACGAGCTTAATCTCTATATTTTGTAACTTAATGAGTGAAAAAATGAAAAATCCATTCAGCGAATGTCTCAAATTGTGTAGAAAATAAAATGTAGAACGAATTAAAAAAACATAGCATGATAAATCCTGGACTACATAAAAAAAATTTCATTCACTAAACAAAAAACAGACCTAGAAATGACTAGGAATAGATTCAGAAAATCTTTTAGAAACAAAACGATCGAAAAAATTTTTAAAATATTTATATGAAATACATTTGATATTTATCAGGCAACTTTATCCTGCAGCCTATGGAAACTGCTTAATTTTTTTAATTGCTTAATTTCCTGAAATTAACATCTTGAAAAACATTCCATTACATCTAAAAACTATGCAATAACAGACTAAAAAACCCTAGAGGAGATTCCGTGGCTCTTGAGGCTAGAGACACATAAAAAAATGACAAAAATTTTCAACAATATTAATAAGTTGAAAGCTATTCCATGGCCACTAAAAATTTGTCAGAAACTTATTATCGAACCCCTAAAGAGATTTTCTGAACCCTGGGTTTAGAAAGACCTAGATAAGGAAAAATAAATGTAAAAAAATTTTAAAAAAATGCACTTTTTGCCAAAGAAATGCTAAAATTTGTGTTAAAAAGTTGAAATCATTAGATTACCACTAGAAACTATGCAGTAATCTAAGATTAAACACGAGAGGATGTTCCTTGACACCTAGGGCTGATAAAGGTTAAAAAATCTAAAAATTTTTTTAAGTTGAAAATTGCAAATTAGTATAAATTTGCGTTTTTAGCGAGCGGTTGTTCGTCAGGAGCTAGGCACGAGTGGCGTGGCGGAGGGGGGGGGGGGGGGGGGTTTGGGTTGACCGGGTATTGATTGGGAGACCAATTTGTCTCCTGATTTTAAGGTTTTTTTAATAAATAATATTAATTTTTTACTATGGGCCATGTAGTATTAACATTTGGGCTAGGTTTTTCTCCGTCTAATGGTATCATTCACACTCACTAAATATTTATACAAAAGATTTCTAAACGTTATAAGTGATGAAGAAATACCAACTATTGTAGTTTTTTTCCTCAAATATAAAATAAGCGAAGCCATGAAAGACACTATGAATAAACTAGAAAAACCACTAGAAATAAACAATCTGGTAAAAAACAGAAGGAATAGAATAGAAAAAAAACAATTCAAAACCATGAATATCGTGGTACAATAGAGGAGTTATTTGATCCAATAATTGAATCTCTTATTAAACAAAAATGACAAGCTTGACAAATGGCTTTAACGGAACAAGGTATAGCTAATCAAAAACAAACACAAGCCTTAGAAAAATTAGAAATCCCATTACCCTCAACACTAATTAACTATAATAACCAAACACGTACAGTTGATAATGAGATGATTAGCATTCTAGTAGAAATGGGAAAAAAACAAATAAACAAACAAAATTGAAACAAGTTTATGCATCTTCAAACAAAATTAAAATGCTTATTGTGGATATACCCCCTTGAACCTGATGGTATAAGGGAAAGAGAAAAATATCTACAATTTCATTAAAGGTTTCACGATGCTTATCACTGATGAAGATGTAACTGAACGAGATATAACAGGAGATGAAGATAAAAATTAAAGATCGACCAACAGATAAAAGGAGTAGTAGGGCTAAGTTGTTAGACGTTTAATGCAAACGACACTAGCAAAAACCCCACTTGAAGCGATGAGATAAGTAACAGTGATCAAGAAGTTAGTGCTAGTGGTTTCACTAACCCTAACGATTGAACAGAAAGATCAAAAATATTTATACTAGAAACAAAAGCAGGAAACGATGGATCATTTGATGAGATGATAAATATATACCTAAACAAAATTATCAACAACTGTCATTGCGCAAGAACAATTGGATAATTTTATTTTGAATTATGGTAGAGAATATAAGTTATATTTAATATAATAGTTATTATATTTTGTAGTATAAGTTATTGTTATTATAGTACATACAACAAAAACAATAATAACTAGCTAAAGAAGAGTTCTCACCACAAACAACAAAACTCAAAAGAGAAGGAATAATACCATTATACAGAGATGAAACATGGTCCGCTTATTTATATGATAAATCATCTTTAAGTAAATAAAATTATTATAAATTTATAACAGTCATAGATATATTTACTAAGAACGCTTGGATCATACCTTTAATGAATAAACATGGCATATCTATGACAAATGGTTTTTAAAAAATTCAACTAGAAGTAAGGATACCAGAAAAATTACGGGTTGAGAGAGGAAGTGAGTTTTATTTTAAAAAAAACATAAATCTTTACTTCAAGAAAATCAGACGGAATTATACTCAACAAAGTGATTTTATAGCTGTAGTTTCAGAACGATCTAGTAGAACATTAAATATAATCAATAAACAAATGTTCAAAAATGGCGATGGTAATTGGATAAAAATACTAAATGGTGCTGTGGTATCATAATGATAACCTCCATAGTACTATCAAAATAACACCTGTTGTTGCGTCAAACAATCCTGAAAAAGTTAGAAGCCTTGTAAATACTGACAGCAATACCCCTAGACTTAAATATGGTAACTATGTAAGAAATGCTGATAAACGTAATAAATTTTCAAAAACATAAACATCTAATTGGAATAGAGAATTATTTAAAATTAATGATGTTCTAAGAGTGCATCCACCAAAAAATAAAATAAAAGATATCAATGGCGAAATAAATGAAGGTAAATAATATGAGCAAGTGTTACTAAAATCTGAACATATTTTGCATCTAACAACCAAGTTTAAGAATAACTTAATATATTTCTTAAAGTAAATAAGTATCCTGTTTCTTAAAGTAAACTGTTTATATTATTTGAACAAAGAGATAATGTTTTAAATAGAATACATAAGGATTTCTTTAAAAGTGGTGAGATTATATATGATGGTTTTACTAGTCTATGTAATCAGGTTTGAAAAAAACCATATAATTATATTGTAATAGATATGTCTAAAGAAAAAACATTAATGGTAAAACAAAAATGAATTGGAATAGTGAGTAGTAGTTATCTAACTTTGTCAGCTAGCTGACAATAAACCTTTGCTTATCTGCGAAGCAGTTGGCGAAGCAAGGTTAACCAGTCCACTGAATATTTTCCTTAGGAAACTATATCAACCATTTTACTACCACCACTACTAACGCTAATAAGATAATCTAACTCTAAGAGATCTTAATGCCCAAAGAAAAACAGGATTAATATATTTGCTACAAATTGCTTCTGCGAGCAATTAACAACGATTTCCTAAAAAGTACCTGTTAAGTCATTTATGATAAAACATTTCTACTGTAACTCATTGTTAATGAGGATCAGAGAAGATGACATTACGCCACATAACAGCAGCTTAAGTGCGGAATCAACAAAGAAAGCGAGAAAGAGAACGAGAAAGAGATAGAGAGAGAGAGAGAGAAAGAAAGATAGGATTATTAGGAACTCATCTGCAAGACTTAAACTCAGAAAAAGACAAAACTTTTAAATAAAAAATTTTGCTAAAATTCAAAATATTAATATCTTTAAAACCATTTAATTTTTTCAAGAGACTTTCCGGTATCTCTGTTTCGAGCCTGAAGCAGTTTCACTGGCTCATAATGATCCATAAACTTGGAACATGATAACAATTTTCTAAAAGTCTGTAAATTTGATCCAAAAATTATTAAACCTAGAGTCATAAAAAAATTGATCACCATTCCATTAACTCTTCCAACTGTACAGAAGCTTATCAAACTTTGGAGGAGGCCCCAGGGCCCTTGGTGCCCGAAAAAAAGGCAATTTTTAAATTGCTTAAATTCCTGAAATTAACATCTTGAAAAATTTTCAAAAACAGTAATAATTTGAAAGCTAATCCATGGCCGATAAAAATTTGTCAGAAACATACTATCGAACCCCTAAGGAGGTTTTCTGAACCCTGGGTTTAGAATGACCTAGATAAGGGAAAATAAATTTCAAAAAACTAAAAAAAATGCACGTTTTGCCAAAGAAATGCCAAAATTTGGGATGTTAAAATATTGAAAACCACTAGAAACTATGCAGTAACCTATGATTAAACATAAGAGGATGTTCCTTGACACCTAGGGCTAATAAATCTTAAAAAATCTTTTATATTTTTTTTTTAAAAAGTTGAAAATTGCAAATTAGTTTAAATTTGCGTTTTTAGCGAGCGGTTGTTCGTCCGGAGCTAAGCACCAGTGGTGTGGCGGAAGGGGGAACCGGGTATTAATTGGGAGACCAATTTGTCTCCTGATTTTAAGGTTTTTCTTTCATAAATAAAATTAATTTTTTACTATGGGCCATGTAGTATTAACATTTAGGCTAGGTTTTTCAATGTCTAATGGTTTCATTCACACTCTTTAAATATTTATACAAAAGATTTATTAACGTTATAAGTGATAAAGAAATACCAACTACTGTAGTGTTTTCTCAAATATAAAATAAGAGAAGCCATGAAAGGCACTATGAATAAACTAGAAAAACCAATAGAAATAAACAATATGGTAAAAAAAAACAGAAGGAATAGAATAGAAAAAACAATACAAAACCATGAATATCGTGGTACAATAGAAGAGTTATTTGATCCAATAAGTGAACCTCTTATTAAACAAAAACGACAAGCTTGACAAACAAATGGCTTTAACGGAACAAGGTATATCTAATCAAAAACAAACACAAGCCTTAGAAAAAATAGAAATCCCATTACCCTCAATACTAATTAACTATAATAACCAAACACGTACAGTTGATAATGAGATGATTAGCATTCTAGTAGAAATGGGAAAAAACAAATGAACAAAAAAAATTGAAACAAGTTGATGCATCTTCAAACAAAAATAAAATGCATATTGTGGATATACCCCCTTGAACCCGATGGTATAGGGGAAAGAGAAAAATATCTACAATTTCATTAAAGGTTTCACAATGCTTATCGCTGATGAAGATGTAACTGAACGAGATATAACAGGAGACGAAGATAAAAACTTAAGATTGAACAACAGATGATAGGAGTAGTAGGGCTAAATTATATTAAATTTAATTATATTAAAATAAATATTATATTTAATATAATAGTTATTATATTTTGTAGTATAACAGTTATTGTTATTATATTACCTACAACAACAAAAACTATAACATTTAGCTAAAGAAGTGTTCTCACCACACATCACAAAACTCAAAAGAGAAGAAATAATACCAGTATACAAAGACGAAACATGGTCCGCTTATTTAATTGATAAATCATCTTTAATTAAAAATAATTATTATAAATTTACAACAGTCATAGATACATTTACTAAAAACGCATGGATCATACCTTTAATGAATAAACATGGCATATCTATGACAAACGGTTTTTCAAAAATTCAACTAGAAGTAAGGATACCAGAAAAATTATGGGTTGAGAGAGGAAGTGAGTTTTATTTAAAAAAAACATAAATCTTTACTTCAAGAAAATCAGACTGAATTATACTCAACAAAGTGATTTTATAGCTGTAGTTTCAGAACGATCTAGTAGAACATTAAATATAATCAATAAACAAATGTTCAAAAATGGCGATGGTAATTGGATAAAAATACTAAATGGTGCTGTGGTATCATAATGATAACCTCCATAGTACTATAATATATACCTGTTGTTCCCTCAAACAATCCTGAAAAAGTTAGAAATTTTTAAATACTGACAGCAATACCCCTAGACTTAAAGATGGTAACTATGTAAGAAATGCTGATAAAGGTAATAAATTTTCAAAAAGATAAACATCTAATTGGAATAGAGAATTATTTAAAATTAATGATGTTCTAAGAGCGCATCCACCAAAAAATAAAATAAAAGATATCAATGGCAAATTAAACGAAGGTAAATAATATGAGCAAGAGTTACTAAAATCTAAACATATTTTGCATCTAACAACAAAGTTTAAGAATCACTTAATATATTTCTTAAAGTAAATAAGTATTCTGTTTCTTAAAGTAAACTGTTTATATTATTTGAACAAAGAGATAATGTTTTAAATAGAATACATAAGGATTTCTTTAATAGTGGTGAGACTATATATGATGGTTTCACTAGTCTATGTAATCAGGTTTGAAAAAAACCATATAATTATATTGTAATAGATATGTCTAAAGAAAAAATATTAATGGTAAAACAAAAATGAATTGGAATAGTGAGTAGTAGTTATCTAACTTTGTCAGCTAGCTGACAATAAACCATTGCTTATCTGCGAAGCAGTTGGCGAAGCAAGGTTAACCAGTCCACTGAATAATTTCCTTAGGAAACTATATCAACCATTTTATTACCACCACTACTAACGCTAATAACCTTTCCAGTTAATACTAATGTATTCCATGTAACACCTGCAACAGCAGTTGCAAGCTTGAAATTAAGTTGTATTGGTTGTGGGCCTGTGATCACTTTAATATCTTGTAGCAAATATTTATATTCTATAATTAATTTTAAAAGTTCAATGATTTATATATGGTTTTATATTATCTGGTAACACATTATATTTTTCATAAAAATCAATAACCTCTTTATGAGCTTCATTATAATTATTAGCACCTAATTAATAGTGGCTCTATCCTCAGGATAAAATTCACTTCCGATCATAATAAGAATTTTGTTTGTTCAATAACATTATTATTTTCAAATGATGTTATTATATACTGAGGTCTTTCACACCACTCCATACCAAGGTCAAATAAGAAGTTAGCAGCATTAGGCACAATTTTAAGGAAAGTCTTCATTTCACAAAAACTGAACTTTATAATTCATTTTTGTTTAAACCTCTTCTATTATTCTATTATCATTACTAGGATCTATTGAAGTTCTACACCATGATATATCTCTTTATTTCTATATTAAAATCATTACGTACTGCACCAGCACCAGTATTAACTCTATACAATGCTCTATCAATATTATTTTGTTTTAACACTAGTTTAAATAATATTCCATAAACAATCTTTTCTAAATTATAAATAAAACCAAATAGATCACTCATATGACCTCTCTCTGCAGGTTCATTGTCACGTTTAAGTTGATTATCTCTGATAGCTTGATCTCTATACAACCACGTTCGTATTTAACATTAGAAGTGAGTAAATTATACATTCATAGATTAGGGTGACGATGCTCTATTTATTCAATAGTTTTTATCTCCACTGGTTTCAAGATTAACTGAACTAAATAGCGCTAGTATTCCATAGTTAACTAACCCAATATTAGCATCATTCCCAAAAACACCAACAGTATTATCTGATAAAACAAACTCAATCTCAAGATAAGAATCGTGTATACTTAAAGGGTTATGTTCTCTATTGAGAATGATAGCATTATTATTGTTCTCTGTGTTCATCGTTACTGGATTAATAGGTTTAAATTTTATTAAGTAGCTCTTACGTACACCATTGTTAAAATCAAAAATTGTATTTAATCTAAAGTCCATTTATATGGTGCAAAAAGTAAATAATAATTTTGTTATCAAGGTAGTTGCAGCTTTGCTGATCTCCAAACGAGTTTGACTCATCGATAAAGTCGCCACTCCGTGGATTATATGTGCTACTACTTAAATAATGAAAATGACATACCTCATACTATGGGAACCACAAAAGATACAAGATGCTTTGATTAAAAGTTAAGATGAACATACGATTAACTTTAGAATGACAAGGACAAGTGAAAGATTTCATGTTAATGAAGCTATAATTAAAATAACAAAATCAGGTTTGATTAGAAACTGAAAAGGATAACAAATTAATATATGCTGTAGATGAAACTAATAGTATTAGAAACATTAATTCACCAATAATTTGTACCATATCACCTGATTCTTATGAGCTGTCTGAAATAACTAAAAAAACAAAAAAAATATGGTAATGTTATAATAGAAGCTGATAAAAATACAATGTAATGTAAGATGCGTATAATAAAAGGTGTAATGGGTTTTAATCTAGATAATGCAATAGCATCATTACTAAGATTTATTAAAAATACAAATCGACAAATGTCGGACAAATTGCTCTTGAACGACAGGCGAGGCAATTTAATTCAGGGTCTGTAGCCTAAATCAATTTTTCTTTATGGGTGCAAAAAACCTTGCCCCACTGGGATTCGAACCATTGACCTCCCGATCCATAACCACCCGCACTAACCACTGCGCTACGATTCACTCAATTTTTCTATACTGCAACCAATTATATATTAGCAACAAGCTTTACTTCGGAGTGAGAGCAATAGAGATCACTCAAAAATGATGAACGAAAGCGTAAAAAAGTCATTTGAGAATGTTCTAGTTAATTGCTATGAACTTTGTTCAAGAGCAATTAGAAAACATCGTTCCCATAAATATACAGCGAGTAAAATTGATGATATAATGGGGTTTAATACTATTAATATTTATTGTAATATTATATCTGGTATTAAAGATAATGGCAAAGAGAATTATATATTATATAGCTTTAATCTAACTAAACCACCTGGATATATGATAAAAAATATACCAACAAACGTTTTATATCAAAATGTTGCCAAAGATAGAATTGAGTATATTGGATTTAGTATTAAGGATGAACATGATATATTGATTGATTTTAATGGTGATAGTTTTACTTTACACTTAGAATGATGTAGTAGTTGATATAAATATACATTCCAAAATAATGGTAATTGTTTAAAAATATGTTAAAATATCGTTAATCTTATCATATTTTGAGAAATTTATAAATATGGTAAACATGGGTAGAGAGTAGAAAAATTGAAATTTTAAAAATTATGTGTCTCCCCTCCACTGTGCCTGTAAGTCCTTGTACCCATTACTATTAATTGTTTAATAACTCTTTTAAGAAAAGTTATCAATTGTTTAATAAATCTTTATCAAACGATTTAAAACTTACTCGTAGGCGGAGTCGGCGAACACTTTAGTGAGTATGCTTGGCAGAGAGATGTAACCGATCATACTGTTCAAAAGAGAGAACAGAAGGTTCTTAAACTTGTCACTAATGTTCACTTGTGCTTCAATTTGCAACACCTCATCTTGTCCCGAGGTCGCAATCGCCCCCTCTCTGTCTCCTCCAACCCCTTTCACTGGTGTCACCTGGAAACAAACATAGCCCCCTTATGTCTGGCCAACCTCTCACGAACAACAGGCAATGGGGGGCTCAATCTCATTTAAAACCTGCTTCATTTGGGGTCTGGAATGCACTCTATGCACTTACACATCAGATCAATATGTTAAAGTATGGCACGGCACGTGCTATTGCCGGTGGAGGAGGGGCATATAAAACGCACCCACGAAGCTTGGGTGTGGAGCACAAACAGAAAAGAACCGGATTGCTCCGGATTGTTGGTGTTGTTGTTGTCGAGGATATACGGCAACTGCTGTTTTTGCTGAAGGGAGTGAACATAACCGACTAACGTCGGGCGAATTGCTCTCAAACAACCGGGGAGCGGTTGGCTTTGTCAGTAGCTAGCCACAGTTTAGTGAGGCTAGCCTTAGGTTGATTCGACTCTGCAGCTTTTAGTTTTCTAGCCTTCTTAGTAAATAAATAAAAAAACTGATATTTTAAAAATTTGAAAAATATCGCAAAATTTAAAGTTAAAGCTTCCAGATATTGCAGTGAATGTTCATAACTATTTTTGTTTGTGGAGTTATGCCAAGTAACCCATCTGCAAGACTTGAAAAGTTTCGCTGGCCAGTAATGATCGTTACTAAAGTAACTAAAGAAAAGGACAAAAATAATCAAAAATTTTGAAAATAATCGCAAATTTTAACAAAATCTTGCTAATATTCAAGATATCAAAATCTTCAAAGCCATTTCATTGTCTAAGAGACTATCCAGTATCCCTATTTAAAGCTTTAAATAGTTTCACTGGCTCATAAAGATCCGTAAATTTGGAACATAATAATTTTCCGAAAATTTGAAAAATAAAGGTTATAAAAAAAATTCTAAAGCCGGAGTCATTAAAATATGATAACCATTCCTTAAACTCCATAAACTATGCGACGGCTTATAATTAAACCTTGGAGGAGGTCCCTAGGACTCCAGAGACGGAAAAAATGATGAAAAAAATCAAAAAGAATAAGATTTGAAAAAATTGCAAATATTTTTTAAAATGGCTCACATTAAAATCTTGAAAAGCATTCCACTACATCTAGAAGCTAAGCAGTAACCTATAATCAAACCCCAGAGAAGGTTATGTGACTCTTGAAGCTGGGGAAACCTAAACCAACAAAAAAATTTCAAAAACCTTAAAAACTTGAAAAAGTTTTATCGCTAAAATTAGTCATATTAAAAAAGAAAGCTACTCCATTGCAAATAACTTTTTTTCAGTAACTTAATATCAAACCCTTAAGGACATTTTCTGGCCTCTGCGCCTGGAAAGACGTGAATAATGAAAAACAAATGTCAAAAAATTGAAAAAATTTGCATGCTTTGTCAAAAAAAAGCTAAAATTTGTGATGTTAAAATGTTGAAACCATTCCACTACCACTAGAAACTATGCAATAAACTATTATAAAACCCTCGAGGAGGTTCCTTAACACCTAGGGCTGAAAGAACTGATAAACTGACAAATAATTTTCAAAAAGCTTGAAAAAAAATTGTGAAAATTAGTATAAAATTGCATGTTTTTAAAGATCGTTCGAACGTAGCCACGGGGGGGGGGGGGGGGGGTGCAACGGGTGGCTGAAGGGGAGGGAGGGAGGGGCGTGGGCTCTATGTGCATCTTCCACATCAGGACATCTGATACATAAAATCCAAGATCTTTTACAGATTTCGATGCCTCCAAATTGCGCTAAGTTGTTGTGAATGAGAGAGCAATTACGCTTAACAATAAAACCAATTAGCAGTATACTCTGAAAAACTAAGCTAAAATAAGTCTCTAAATAGTAAGTCTTAGCGCACGGGCTTTATTAGGGTGGTAACCCCTTTCTTTTGATTTCGCATTCTGACGTATTCGCGCAATTGTGTTTTATGTAAAGGTTTTGAAGCAAAACTGTAAGAAAGCAAAAACAAATACAATAATTAGTATAAAAACCGAGAAAATAGGAAAAAAAGATTCATCGGAGCTTATTGGTGTCAAAACACTGGTTGGACATATGATAGACCAACAGATGCAAAAAAATCAAAAAATGGCAAAACCAATAAAAAATAGACACATACCCAAATGACAAAATTCAAAAATTAGCTCAATTAATAAAAGTCCATTAAGTCCACGAAAAAAATGTGCTAAAAAATTTTTTCCGTCACTGAAAACGTAAATCTACAAACAAAATATTCTTCATCTAAAAAAAATAATCGAAAAAAAATACTTTAGAAAATTGCAGTAATTACTACTGCTTTTTTAGTAGACATTAAAAACAAACACGAAAAAAATTTTAGCCGATAGAAAACCTCCATCAACAGGGAACCACGTCAGTTGTAAAACGTAAACTTTTCAAAAGAAGCTGCACAACTTGAGAATCAAAAACATCAAAGATTGATCACAGTGAATTTAGGCGTTCCCAGACACTAATCACTGAGCTCAGCTTAGCTACCCTTATTGCTCACTATTTATTCCATTGTGAAGAAAAGTCATTGAACATTACCGACTAACGTTGGGCGAATTGCTCTCAAACGACCAGCGAGCGGTTGGCTTCGTCAGTAGCCAGCCACGGTTTAGTGAGGCTAGCTTTAGATTAATTGAAGGGGCGTAAGGTGAGCGCAGCGGGCGCGCAAAAGGAGTGGGGGACTGATGTGGTGGCGATGGGGGGTGCGGGATCAATTTCTAAGAATCGACCTTCACACCATAAGTATGAGTTTCTGTTAATGGCATACTTGAAGACTAGTGGGCTGACTGGCTCTAAGAGAAATTTATGCAAACTGGGCGCCACCTCTTTATCCCCTTTCTGAAGACGAAAGTCAAATGGGTCAGACGAAAAATCGGAAAAACGGAAAATTGCATAGAGACAAAGAATATTAATATAATTGCTACAAGTTGATTTTGAGAGCAATTAACAATGATTTCCTAAAAAGTGCATGTTACGTCATTTATGATAAAAACATTTCTACTATAACGCATTGTTAATGAGGATCAGAGAAGATGACATTACGCCACATAACAGCAGCTGAATTGCGGCATCAACAAAGAGAGGGAGAGAGAGCGAGAGAGATAAAACGTGGACCAGAAAAAGAAGGAAAGAAGCCCTAACCAACAGAGAGAGAGAGATAGAAATATTTTCCATGATTGGATTCGACTTCTAGTATTCTAGCCTTCTTAGTAAATCTTCTTCTTAATAAATAGCCTTCTTAATAAATCTGTAAAAGGCAAAATTAAGAACAAAAGTTTTCAAATTCACAATAAATAAAGTTCAAAACCATTTTTTGTCGCAAAAATTCTGTCAAGTAACCCATCTCCAAGAATTAAAAAGTTTCAGCCTGTAATGGTCGTTAAACTCAGAAAAGGAAAAAATGGAAAAAATGTGGAAACAATTGCAAATTTTAACAAAATCCTGCTAAAATTCAAGATATTAATATCTTAAGAAACCTTTTATTGTCTCAAGAGACTATCGGGCATCACTGTTTCAAGCCTGAAAGTTTCACTGCCTCAAAGATTCATACACTTGGAACGAGATAAACATTTCCGGAAATTTGAAAAAAAAATTTAAATTTTATCCAACAATTACTAAAACTGGAGTCATAAAAAATGATCACCATTCCATTAACTCTAGAAACAGATCAGCAGTATTTTATCAAACCCTGGAGGAGGTCCCAGGGTCCCAAGTTCGTCATGTCGAAATCTTGCAAGACATTCCATTACATCTAGAAATAAAACAGTAACAGATTTTCAAACCCCAGAAAGTTCCTTGGCTGTTGAGACTTAAAAAAACCTTAAAAAAACGACAAAAATTTCAATAACCTTGAAAAAAAAGCAAGTTTTATCAAAAAAATTGCTAAAAGTTGTGACATTGAAAAGTTGAAAAACTATTCTATGGCTAATAAAAGTTTGCCAGTAAATTATTATCAAACCCCTTAGGAGGTTTTCTGGCCCCGGGTCTGGAAAGACCTGAATAAGGAAAAATAAAATTCAAAAAATATGAAAAGAAATAGCAGGTTTTGTCAAAAAAAAATGCCAAAAATCGTGATTTCAAAATGTTGAAACCATTGCATTACCACTAGATACTATGAAGTAACCTAATATTAAAACCTAGAGGTTCCTTGACACCTAGAGGTAACAAAAAACAAAAAAAAATGTCAAGAAATTTTCAAAAAGCTTGAAAAAATTTGCAAAGTATTATAAATTTGCGTGTTTTTAGCGAGCGGTTGTTCCTCAGCAGCCAGAAAAGGGGGAGGGGTGCACCGAGGGCTGATGTGGGGCAACAGTGGGGTGGGGGTAGCATCGCGGGGGTGGGGGCAAAAGTGAGGGGGGTCAACAGTGGAGGGGTCTTCAACCTCTAAGAACCGCCCTTCACACTATAAGTCTCCAAAACAGTTTGAGCAGAAAGAGGGCTGAAAAACTCCAGGAGCACTTAATGCCCACTAGGTGCTACCTGTTTATCCCGTTTTCTGAGGACAAAAAGTTAAAAGCGTCAGACAAAAAATCAGTCAAGCGAAAAATCGCAGAAAAAAGACCGACAGGACTAATATAATTGCTACAAACTTCGCTTGAGAGCAAAACCTGTCTGATCACATCGTACTAAATAACATAGCAGGAGAAGTCCTGAGTTACAATTCAAAGAATTATACGATGAAAGATCCGACTATCAGACTGAGTACAAAAACAGATTTTGATAGTAAAAAAACTCTCAAGAAAGATGAAAAATACAGCCTTTGATAGCCAAGAGAGCATATATGAAAACAAAGACTACATTTAAACAAAAGACCTGCAACATTACATATCACAATTGCAAAACCGCAACTAATTGCAAAGTAAACGAATAAAAGATAAAAGCATCACCTACAAGGGGCAACCATTAAACAGATGCATCTTAGTTTCGAAATAAAACCCATGAGACCTGTCAAAACTCAGATTATCGAGAATGTGAACCAAACGGAATAACAAGCAGACTCAAAACCCAAAAAACGACTAATACTTTTTGAATGTTTTGAAATGACAAAAAACTAACACAAGAAAAGTATAACTGCCATTTTAATTAATAAGAAAGTCTGAGACAACCGCCAAGTCTGAGACTAAGTGACAAGCGCAACAATATGGCTGCCGAAAATTATTGTTCTCACAAAATTTTAGGCAAAATATATTTTTGTATCATCAGGTAAAATATAAACATTAAAAAACATATGAAAGTACCCCCCTAAATGAGACACATTTAGAACATAACCGGCAAATTACCGGTAACCCGCTCGACGCACACCAGGATTGAAACAAAACGAAAAAAAAGGAGAAAAATCGGCAGAACTTTTAAAATCTTCCAATTTGGTGCGCAATTGGCTAGATTCTAAAAATACAATTATTTCAGTTTAACTGAATGAAATTAAGCTTAAAACTGACGCCAGTTAGCAACCACTCTCAAAAACTTTTGTAACCTAATGAACTATGACTAAATGATCGGGCTCTATCGGTTTATAGCGTTTTTGTTCCTTAAGCACTCCACTTCATAACTCAATGATTAAAAGAACTCTAAATCAAGTCGAGTGTGAAGTAAGTCAGCAGTCAAACCTCTAAGTCATGATTTAAGTAAAACGAAAAAGGCGATCGAAAGGTAAAGCGAATTTTAAAAAACGGAGACAAGTCCTGATTTACAATCCAAAGAGATGAATCAACCAATGACCTGACCATTAACCAACTCAAGAAACTAATTACATTTATTCCTCAATTACAACCGATTTATTCTTCGTCCTGTCCACTCCACAAGTAGCACTTCAGACTCGCTCCATTACATTTTCACATACTTCTGAGGCCTCGGCCTTGTTGTACCACAGGCGAAAGATAGTGAAAGGCCTCAGGCATTCAAAAATATGGGCCATGTCCTCTGCACATAGGGTGTATGCGGTGTTGGCAATCTGCCCCCAATTGGGAAGGCTTCTGCCACCTATCGTCCAGCACCCGCCTGGAGTCTATTCAAAGCTTTCCACTTTTTCCAGGCCAGGTGAGAGGCGACAGGTAGTTCTTGGTGAAGAGCGATGTGATCGCCTTGCACTTCAGAAGGCGATCACATCGCTCTTCACAGCGCGAACAAGTTTCCACTTCTGGCTTCTGTAATTGTTGATCAGCATGATTACGGATGCAGCAATCTATCCAGACATTGGGTGTCTTTGATCGGTCTTTTGCTTCCGTCTTTCTTCTCTCGCAGCTGCCTCCCGGCGTATGTTAGGTGGAGCTATCCCAGTCAGTCCACAAAAATGATGTACCTTTGTCGTCAGCAGACAACCAATGAGTCTTCTCATTGTCTCATTTACACTGATGTCGACTTCCTGCGCATGGGATGACCTATACCAGACCAGCGAAGCATATTCAGCAGCTGATATTGCGAGACTCAGGGCAGATGTGCGCAGAGTTCTTGGATCAGTTCCGAAGCTCGATGTCGCTTGAAGCCGTAGAAGGTTATTTCTACCGGCGACTTTCTTTGGTACATTGAATTACAACCGATGGACCCTGCCGTTAATCAGAAAAATGATCAGAAATCAAAATACAAACAATTTTCTCAAAAACTCAAAAGCTAATTACATTTTTTTGGAAACCAAAAATAAATTTAATAGAAAACATCAGCCACGGACCGAGATAATTAATTAATTAATTAAATCTTCATTTGAAATCAATGAGACCTGTCATTACCGACATTAATTGAAAAGAAAACAATTAGTACAACAAATACTATCGAAACGAGATTGAAAACTAAGTGAACAACAAAAACTCACAGACTCATCGATAATATTTCATGAAAACAATTATCAACAAGTCACAAGAAGCACTAGCACTAAACTGAAAAAATTAAATCGATTAACTAGCTATGTGTGAACTGTCTCTAATGAAATTAAAAGATAAGACCACAAAAAAACAAGTAACCGCAAAACTAAAACACAACGAAGTCAAGAAAACCAGTAGCTTTCAACTCTAACCATTAGCAATGTTCATTTATGCATCTTTAGGAAACAATGCGATCTGTCATCAAATATATTAAGCTACTAAGTGAGAACACAGTAGAAATAATGAAGAGGTCAATAATTTAATACTCACTAATATTTAATGACAACAAATAGTGTCAAAGTCAGAAAAAACGTTAGCTGCCCGTAGAAGAGTTCAAGCGATTGCACAAAAGCGCAGTTACTTATCATTTAATAGCACTCGAGGGTAGAAACACTGACGAAAACATGTTGAGGAAATTACTCTAAAAAACAGGGCACTAATACAATCCACATATTTTTGAAAAAAAAAGTGCCAGGACAATCCAAGCCATTTGGGTCGTAAAAAACGAGCACCTAAATGATAGCTGTTGAGAGGATGACGGCGGCTATTAACCACATTTCACAGTTTATATTAGCCGCTATGCCGAGCAATTCCTATTGATATTCAGATTGGGCAGAACGAGATAAAACGAAAATAGCCAAGAAAAGTCAGGTGTGGTGGCAGTTTCTAAACTTGAAGCTCACGTAAAACTTTAAGAGATCAACTTAAGAGATCAGGGAATTATTGTCCAGCGGGCCTCGCCTTTTCATAGTGTTTGTCCTTGAAAAAAGCCATAATTAACTTTTACAAACGTCAATTTAAGAATGGTTAGATAAAAAACTTAAAAAAAGGACGAAAAAGCGTGAAAAACTGCATCATTTTGAGCTCAAAAACTCCTAAAATAGCCCTTCAATTATGGTCTTCACAGTAGCCTCAACACTTTAAGCACTTGAGGGATTACTTAAAAAAGGCTATGGGCCTCTAATGAAACTTGATGCCTGCTGAGCTTTACCTGTTTCTCCCGTTCTGAAAGCTCAAACTCGTGGAAAAAGTTGTCAAAACATCTGACAAAAAGCATAAAAGGACAAGTCCTGAAATACAATTCGAAGAACAACGAAAAATTTAGAACTACTATAAATGACCAGCAGATCAATTGAACAACGCCAGCCAAAGAGACAATCTCGAAAGTTGAGAAACTAAAATAGTCGAACAAACTATTTAACTCAAGCGCAAACCTTTTTTACAATAGATTTATTTGCCACTAAAGGTAAATTTGACAAATGCTTCAAAACACTGAAAAGTGCAAAACTTCAAAAGAAGCTTCTAAAGTTCACAGTGAAAAATACTCAAAACCAATTTTTGTCTCTGGAGTTTTGCAAGTCTTAAAAATTTTCGTTGGCCAGTAAAGATAGTTAAAAAAGTTTAGATAGTTTTCCGGAAAATTTAAAAATCATTGCAAATTTTAGCAAGATCTCGCTAAAATTTGTAAAATAAATACCTTCAGAACAATTTCGTTGGCTCTAGACACTATCCAGTATCCCTATTTCAATAGTAACACTGGCTCGTAAAGATCGATAAGTTTAACATAAAAATTTTCAGAAATTTAAAAAATTTAAATTTTATCAAAAAGAGGCCGAAGCTCGTTTTTAAAGATCTATAACCAATCCGGAACCTCTAGTGACTATGCAATAACTCATTAACAACCCTGGTGGCAGAAAAACTCAAAAATTTGAAAAATTGCAAGTAATTTTGAAAAACTGCTATAATTCGTGATAATATTTTGAAAAACATTCAATAAACACTAGAAACTATGCATTAACCATTTATCAAACCCTAGAGGATGTTCATTGGCTCTTGAGGCTGGAGAACCCTAAAAAATGAAAAAAAAAATCAAAAACTGATAAAATTGAGGCTGGAGAAACCGAAAAAATTTTTCAAAAACTTCATAAAAATTGCTAAAATTTGTGATATTAAATTGTTGAAACCCATTCCATGGCCAAAAAAATTTTTTTCAGCAAGTATCAAACCCTAGAGCATGTCCCGTGACAACAAGGGCTGAGAAAAATCAAAAAAGGAAATTTGTGTGTTTAGGTTTGGGGTACTAAAAATATAGCTCTTAAGATGTTCATAAAAAGTCATTGTCCAGCCCTGAATATTAGATTAGTTTAACAAGAAATTCAAAAAATTTCCAAAAAACACAAAAAATTGCAAAATTTTGGGGTCAAAACTCACAAAAAATGACATTTTAACCTTGAACTACGGCCTTCCCAGTAGCTAACCAATTGAAGGAATACTAAATGCGGCTAAGGGCCTCTAATGAAACTTGATGCCCGCTGAGCTTTACCTGTTTATCCCGCTTTGAAAGCTGTCATGAAAAAGTGTGAAAACATCTTACAAAAAAACATAGGACAAATCCTGAAATACAATCCAGAGAATTCAATTAAGTAAAGAGAAAGTCAGAACTACTGCATCTAACCAGCGTATGAATTAACATTGGCAGCAAAAAAAAAGCAAACAGACCAAAAACTGGAGAAACTAAAACCCCAAAGATGAACAAAAATACAATCATTGCTATAAATCTTGAAGCTTTTACCTCAAAAGGTCAAAACTTATCCACGTAAAAATACTCATTACCCACAACACAAGCCTTGAAAGGAGCGCCAATTCAGGCGCCAATTATTGGCCTTTATTGGCGCCTTTATTCGCGCCAATTAAGATGGAAAAAATTAAGAAAAACATAAAAAACCAAAAATTGTTAAATTGTCTTCAAAGTATTAAAATTTTGCTGAAATATTATGTTTCAAATCATTTTTAATGCCTGCTTCTCTAATCCGTTCAGAAACCCATCAGCGAGATTCTTGAAAAATTAATTGGCCCCTGAATATCGATAAACAAAGAAAATGGCAAAAATTTCCTTAAAAAATGAACAAATCTCAAGCTTTACAAAAATATTGCTAAATTGGTGATATTCATATCTTTGGGACCTTTCATTGTCTTCAAAGATATCCCAAGTTAAAGCTATAGAACATTTTGACTGGCCCATAAAGACCGATAAAGTCGGAACATGATAATTTTCAGAGCAATTGAAAAAATTTCAATTTGAAAATGTCACAAAAAATACAAAAAATGAGTCATAAAAAAAGTTGAGGACCATTCCATTCAACCTATCATCCACGCAGTAACCTTAACATACCATCAAACGCTAGAGGAGGTTCCACTGAGGCTAAATAAACTCAACAAATGACAAATGTTGAAAAAAAAGAACTGAAAGTTCTATTTAAAAAATTGCTTAAATTCGTGACAATAAAATGCTGAAAACCATTCCATTACCACTAGAAACCATGCAGTAACATAATATCAAAAACTAGAGGAAGTTACCTGACCCCTGAGTCTGCAGACAAAAATTGAAAAAAAAAAACAAAATTTTATCAAAAAAAAAACTTGAAAACAAAGCCAAAATTTATCAAAAATTGCTAAAAAATGTGATATGAAAGTGCTGAAAACCAACCCAGTGCAAAAAAAAAATTTTCAGTAAAATATTATCAAATTCAAGAGGAAGTTTCCTGGCTCCTGCGGCCGGAAACACTTAAATAATGACAATAGAAGTCAAAAAATTTAAAAATGCAAGTTTTATTAAAAAAAAACTGCTAAAATTCGCTGTTAAAATGTTGAAAACCATCCGATTACCAATATAAACTATGCAATAAGCTATTATCAAACACTAGAGGAGGTTTCTTGGCACCTAGGTCTGCAAAAATCCAAATGACAAAAATTTTAAAGAACTTGAAAAAAAATTGTATTTATTAGTAAAAATTTGCGTGTTTATGTTTGGATTACTAAAACACATAGCTCTTAAGATGTTCATAAAAAGCAATTATGTCTTGCATAAGGATTTTTAAAAACCTCAATTTCAGACTGGTCCAACAAAAAATTCTAAAAATGACTAAAAAACGCGAAAAAATGCAACACTTTTGGCTCAAAAACTCCCTAAAGATGACCTTTAAATCTTGAATTACGGTCTTCCCATTAGCTTCACTTTTCTAAGCATTTGAAGGACTCCTATACGCGGCCAAGGGCTTCTAACGAAACTTGATACCCGCTGCACTTTACCTGTTTACCATGTTTTGAAAGCTCAAAGTCAAGAAAAAAGGGTAAAAAATCTTACAAAAAAAGACACAGAGCACCAATACAATCCAATTCTCTGATTGTAAAAAAAGACGGAGCACGAATGCAATCCAATTCATGGATTATAACAAACAAGACAGAGTACTAAAACAATCCAAACGCTTTGGATTCTAAAAACAAAATAGGAGCGCAATAGTAGCCTGCAGAAGATGAAGGCGGCTATTAAACAGAAATCTAAAATGAAAAAAAAAAACACAAAGTCACCGCACATTCACAAAAAAAAACACAACCAAGAAATCAAACGTTTTCTCATACTACTCATAAATTACAGTGGAAAATTTTCGTACAACAACATTCGTTTTACGCTCCACTTCCATTTTGACTTCAAAAATCAAGCAAAAAGTTAACAGATCTTAAAAAAGGCAGCGCCCCAATACAATTTTAAAATTTTAAAAAAGGAAGAAAGTCCAAAATAGAACCAGCTATGGCTTTGCGGTTAATTAAAAACGCCAGCAGGACAATTTCCTGCTACCAATATACTTTGAGAGCAATTAAACACAACAAACATGAATCAATGACTAAACTAAGATTTGAACATTGGAATGAAAAATCTGTCATGAAAAATTGCACAATAAAATCTGTCATGAAAAATTGCACTAAAAAGACCAACAAGATTAAAAGAAATGCCAGATTACAATAATGGAGACCAAATAATAGCTACTTTGTTTATCATCCCTCAAATATAAATAGCGGCGGCAAAATGCCGGAAAATGGCCGCCTTTGACCCCCTGACACTCATCAGGATTGAAACAGATCAAGAAAAACTTACAAATTGACGGACTTATTTTCTAAATGTCAAACTGTTCTAACTTGTAGAGCAGCTTAAATTAAATTACACAACTATACTTTCATTCGGCTTTTCAACTGAGGGCTATTGAACTAACATTGATGCCAGCTACCAATTGTACTAGTCACCTCTGGCAACCGAATGCTTTTTCGATCCAAAGCGTTTCTTCCAATTTTTCCCCTGACTGCATTCACTATATTTCGTAACTTTATTTGAATGAATTCTGAAATCAGGGCCATAAGCTCTACACTAATACTAGTCAGCAGTACACTAAGGAATTTTGATAACTTAATTCACTGTCTTTAAGCGTTGAGTCTTTGTACCCTGGTTGCAGCAATCTTTTTTCCGCCCACTAAAACGTTTAGTTGAAATGTTTTAGCGTCATTATGCAACATATTGAGCGAAATGACCCCAAACGTTACATTAAAAAAGACATACGACGCTAACAACCACACTTCAATGAGAAACAACTCAAAGATAGCCGGAAAATAGCCACCGTGGAACGGCTTGATGCATATCAGGGTTAAAACAGAAAACAAAAGAGAGAAATTGACTAAACTTATTGAGTACCAAAAACGAAATGTTCCAATTTGGTGCCCATTTTCAGTCAGATGCCAGAGTTATAGCTACTTCAGCTACAGTCTATTGAGCTGAATGCTACTGCCAGTTAGCAATCGCTCTAATGAACTTTGATTATCTCATGCACTATGCCTTTACGACCGGGCTATATTGGTTTATCTCCTTCCGTTTAATTTTTCGGTTTTGACCTTGACCATATTCACTACATTGGGTAATTCAATGAGTGAAAGAATTCAAAATCAATTTAGTTGAAACGGAGTGAAATAAACCAGGAGTCAAACGTTATGTCATGTAGAACGAAAACGTAATCGAAATGTCACACTAATTAAAAAACATAGGGGAAAACAGCTACCGACTCGGATAATTGTCAAAACCTAGCCTTTGAAATAATTATCATCTAATGAAACAACCGAAGAAAACCAAAATTAAATCTGAGGTCAAATAACAATATAAGAAAGCCCAAAAGCAAATTAATAGAAGAAATATTAGAAATATTCAATTTCTTTAATATAATAGATGTACATGTAACAACGATAGGCTTTCTTGGGGAAACAATTAATAAACATAGCCGGCAGATTGCCGGAATAGCTGCGAAAGAATAGACCTGCGTGTCATATAATAGAGATAGAAACAGATAGATCTAAATTGAAAAAAAAATCGACGCCGCTCAAAAAACTAGGCTAAAAAACATTCAGCGATAAATTAATAAAGCTTGTTAAAATTCATTCCACAGAAGCCTCTTATTAGGGAACTTTACTGCACATAGGAGTTCCTCTGACCTTAAACAAATTCAAATTAAACTTAAGCTTTAAAGTGCAAAAGTCATTTTATTAAGTGAGGTAAGTCACGTATGATCAAAATCTAATCACGCAAATAACCTAAAAACTTTTGCTAAAGCGAGTGAGAAATGACGTCACGCGCGCAAATGCCGTTAGTGAGGTTAGTGAGGAAGAAGTAATTCAGAAAATTTGACTTTTTCAGGTTTGCTGTGTGAACAAATGTAAAACGAAAGAGCGTCAGACGACGAAACAAAAAAAACCAAGAGCACCGCAATATAGCTACGCTCAGCTTACAGCTTCGCAGCTATAAAAAACAATTGAGAAGACTTTACTAAGGAGCCTTAACGGTATCATCATTAGGTGCTTTTCTAGTAGTTCTAAGTAGACTTAAACAACTTCAATTTTTAATTTTTTGTCAGTTCTGACGAAAAAAACTGCTTCAAATCTGCAGAGTTGCAATCAATTCATAATTTAGAAAGCCCTTGAGCAAAAGCCGTCTATTTGACTCCCAATTAAGGAAAAAATATATAACAACCGACCGTCGCGTGAATTTCTGGCTTCGGCCTAGCCATCTAGGGCTTAGGGATGCTAGCATTAGGGAGATAAGCCAAGTGAGGGTCAAGCGATGATGGTACCGCTGGAGGACGAAGGTCCAAATCGCCGAGGAGGGTGGACGGGAAGTGCTTGGTTGAAGTGGGAGTTGTTGAGTGGGGTGAGGGTGACTAGGACTGAGTTGAGACAGTTGGAAAGTAAAGCAAGGAATGCGAAATAGAATTTCTGATGAACCCAACTAAAGAAGTTACATTTTTGTTTCATATAAAAACAAATATCAAAATGCTCTTACACAAATACTCAGGTTGGCTTCGTTAGTACCCCGCTGGGGCTAAGAGCGGACAGCATTGGGATGTGGGCGGTGAGCAGAGTAGTGATCAAGCGAGTAGGGGAGGGGGTTTGATTGAGAGTGGTGGGGTGACTGAGGATGGGGTCAAACTTCTTTTAGGATTAAAATCGACCTGCACACCATGAAATTGTTGCCTCAAAAGTTTCGGTGAAACGCATACCTCGAGACTAGGGAAGCTCTAGCTGCTCAGCCACTTAATGCCCTCAGGGCTTTACCTATTTTTCTCGTTTTTGAGGACGAAAAGTTAAAAGTGCCGACAAAAAATCGGTCACGGGACCAACATATTTCCTACAAACTTTGTATGAGAGCAATTAAACGCGGCTAAAACTTGCTCAAACAAACAAAAACATAGCCGACATATTGCCGGAAAACAGCTGCGATAAACTCTTCTGGCCTTCCATGAATTGAAACAACTACAGAAATAAGATAGACAGATTGACCGACCGCCAGTCCTTTAATGGACAGACCACTAGACCTTTTGGTTAGATTCGGACTGTCACTTTATGAGACGCATACGCTCTATAAGGAAAATACGCCCTAATGGAGCCTTTTCAAAATTAATATTCGAAATCAAAAACTCGAGAATCTAATACTCAAGAATTAGGGCATATACGTTTGGCACTACTTAGATGCAAACTATTGATCTTTAACTAGTTAATGTTCATAAAATCTAGGTTCATTAAGCGAGTTCAGAAGTCATTTTTTTGAGTGAGGTGTGTCACGCCATTGACATAAAAGCAGAACAAATGACGTCACGCACATAAATTCTAACTACAAAGCAGTAGAAATCACTGACATTGAAAAAGTCATTTCCAAGAAGTCAGGTCGTAAGAATCATCGATTAAGAGACGACAAATTAAAAAAACATAGCAGGACAAGTCCTGAAATACAATTCACAGAATTGAATGAAAAACTTAGAATTCCTCTACCTGACCACCAGATCAATTCAACGATGCCAACCAAAAAACAAACAAAATCATCTCAAAAAATTGAGAAACAAACAATCAAACAAACTAAACAAATATAATCATTGATAAAACTTTGAAGCTTTTACACCTAAGGCAAAATTTGATCCCTTTAAATATACATATTCCAAAATATGTTCAAAACCAAATTTTGGTTCTGAAATTGGTGCAGTAATATATCAGCAAGGCCTGAAAAAATCATTGGCCCTTGAAGATCGATTAACTCGAAAATTTTCAAAAATTAAAAAATGATATCAATTGAAATTTTAATGAAATGTTGCAAAAAAATTGTGATATTAATATCTTAAGAATCATTTCTTAAGAAATGATTCTAGTGTCTCTAGAGGCTAATCAGTAAACCAATTCCAAGCCTTAAAAAATTTTATAGGCAATAACTTTTATTAAAAAATTTTATAGGCAATAACTTTTATAAAAATTTCAAATTTCAAAAAACAAATTCGCTCCATTAAAATATAGAAAATCATCCAATTACCCCTAGCAACTATTTAATAACAAACTATCAAACTCTGTATGAGGTTATCTGGCTATTCAGGCTAGAAAAACTAAATAAGAGACAAATGTTTTGAAAAAACTTAAAAAACTTGCAAGTTTTATCAGAAAATTTTCAAAATTCGAAAGATTAAATTGTTGAAAACAAAAACATTGAAACTAACAACAATTCAGTAACTTTTTTCAGACCGTGGAATAGGTCTCCTGGCACTTGAGAATGGACAAATATCAAAAATTGACAAAAAACTTTAGGAAACCTCAAAAAATTGCAGATTTTATCAAAAAAAATGCTAAAATTCGAGACATTAAAATGTTGAAAACCACTCCATTATTACAAAAAACTATACAGTGCCCTATTATCAAACCCTAAAGGAGATTCCCTGACCCCTGAAGCTGGGAAAACGCAAAAAAGACAAACATTTTCAAAAAACTTGAAAAAAATTGCAAAAACTAGTATCATTTTGTGTGTTTGTGTTTGTAGTACCAAAACATATAGCACATAAAATGGTCATAAGTACTTTTGTCTCGCAAAAGGCCTTCATCAAAAACTTAAAAAAAATCCCCTTTTAAAAACTTTTAACCAAAAAATGCGCCATTGTGAGCCCAAAAACTCCTAAAATGACCTTTTAACCTTGAATTGAGGCCATCCCAGCAGCTGCAACACTCTAAGCACCTGCGGGACAACTAACGTCCGCTTTGGGCCTCTAATGAAACTTAATGCCCACTGGGCTTCACCTGTTTATCCCATTTTGAAAGACCAGTCTTTGAAAAATGTGTGAACACATCTTAAAAAAACACAGCGCCCCAATACAATTCAAACTCTTGGAATTGTAAAAACCACCATGTTCTCAATAATAGCCGCTATCGCTTCGCGGCTATTGATTATTAAAACTCTATCATACGCTTTACAAACGTGAATATTAAAGTCATAGCATATAGAAACATTTTAGGCAAAATAAAAAAAATAAAAAACAAATAAAATGCAGCACGTGAACAAAAAAATTCCTCGCTTAGAGAACAGTTATTCACAGCCCAGTTTCTCGCTCGAAAAATCCGCTCTATACACCACTTAACTTTTTGACCGCCACTTTCCAATTTTGTTCAATACTTAAACCACTACAAATACTTAAACCATTCACACCATTTCATTTCCTGCCTCGAAATTCACTACAAAAAATTGATTTAGCAAAGACACTTGTCTAATACTCCTCAGCGAGACTTAAAAAGAAGGGCGCCTAAATGTTACATCAGAAGCTAACGGTGGCTATTAATCAAAAATGAAATCAAAATGTAACAAATTCAAAGAGCAAAGATGGTTAATTATTTAAAAATAAAACTAACCACCGCGTCCAGCAGGGAGAACCAAGAGTCCTGGACATATTTCTCGTTCACGTGATAAGTGGCAATCATCTCTCTCAGCAGTTTGGCACACTTGTTCACAACAGACTCGATGTCAACAAACGTCACTGGTCTGCCTCCACTCACGTCACCTTCACTTCCTAGCTCACTCTCGCTGTCTAGAATATCAAGTGATACAATCATTCAACAAAGGCAATACTCAAATTGTACATGTAGTATTTCAGATTCTGTTGCAGCATTACGTGCAAAAAGGATTTTTTAAACTTTTTAGACGCGTTTACGTACTCGCACTTGTCACTGTTTTCCGCAATAAAGGTTAACATGTTAAGTAGGCAGAAAGGAAAGAAAGCCTTTTGTATATATCTCTATTTTACATCTTCCATCTCAATCTTAGATCTCGGCTCGTGAAAATATTTGCCATCCCAAGGATATCTTGAGCACGAATTTTTGCAAAAGCAAGTTTTAGGCGAAATGCACTTGACTGCAAAAAATCCAAAAGTACTACTGCGAATATGAATGCGTACAAAAACATAAATCAATAGTTCGATCCTTCAATACGATTTGATAAACCCAAAATGACTTATTTAAAATTTCTTTTAAATAATTGCTTATTAATTTTTCATTTTTGAAAGTCATTTTCTTTCACTTAGCAAAATTAAATGGTCAGACGTCAAAAGTTAATCATATTAACAAAGCAGTATACAGTTTATAAATAATTAATCAACATTTTGCAATAAAGTACAGTTTAGTCATATAAATGCTCTCTCCTTCAGCCCAGGATGAAATTAATTTAGCAAATGAGAATTTTAGAACCAGCGCATTTCTATTTTTAATCAGCTTGTTGATATTAGTCATGGGTAGCTTTGATCTAATCGTTTCATCAATTGGACATTCGTAGGACAGGTGTTTAAAAGTTTCAAACTCTTTGTCACAAGAGTAGCATAATGGGTGGGTTGTAAGGTTGTTCAACCATTTTTTTGGTTTCTCCAAGTTACTGTTCAAAAATAGCAGATAGAGGACGTTTTTATCTAGCGGTGTCACTGTTTTTATTTGCCAAATGTTTTTGACGAAGGTGAGCAATGTATTCGAAAACTCCTGATCTATTGAGTCACAAAAGGCTCGAATTCTTTCCTCAACTCTCCCATTAACTTCTGAGTGCGCTATTAAAATTTGATAAAGTTTTGCATGCGACATGTTTGTACTGTCGATAGTCTTATTTAAATAATCTACACTGCAGCAGTCCTTTGCAATTGACATTTTGACAAGCCCTATCTCTTTTGCAAATTTCAGAAAATCTGTAAAGTTGGGATTTGACAATCGTTGCTATATTGTTAACACTTTCAGCTGTTTTCGCCAGGTCTATCAGTTTACACACCAATATTTGTTTCAAATTATGAAAACCAACGCCACCTTGCTTAGTAGAAAAGAATAGAAGCATTTTGTTAAGAGAATGTTTTTGTTTATTCCACAAGAAATGAATCGTCATCATTTCTATTTCGTCTATGAATGTCTTTTTAAGGTCTATGTGTCGAAACTGGTAAATCAGCTTACTTCGCACAAAAGTTGAAATGTTAATACTTCTGGCACGTAATGTCGTCGATTTTAGTCTATATTTTGAGCTTTCAGAGGCAATTCTTCTTAAGTTTGCTTTTGCATGAGCTTTGTTTTCGTTTAATTCAATCACTATTCCTAATCTTTTTAATTCATCTACCTTTGTTATTGTTAGATCGTTTACGCCTTTCATAAGCACTTTGGTTTTTTTGTATATTGAGTCGAAGTCCAGATGCGTAGTTGAAACTTTCAAATTAATCTAAAATTTGTTTTATGCACGCAGTTTTGGTAAACACTGATGTCATTGTTAGAGTTTTAACTTCTGATTTGTTTTTATCTTACTGTTTCTACGCATAGCTTGAAGAAGAGGTTCTAAACCTAGAATGAAGAGGAGAGCAGAAAGCGGAAAGCCTTGCCTAATACCGTTCTCAATTTGAATGAAACTTGAGAGCTGATCATGGACTTCAATACATGCTTTGGTCTCTCTGTACAAGCTTTCAATTGTTTTCGTCAGTATGAGAGGGCAGCCTATCTCATTCATTAATAACTTCAAAAATAATCTCTGCCAAGTCTATCGAACGCTTTACTGAAATCAATAGAGATCATGCAGTTTGATATGCCTAATTTTTCCTTAGCCAGACGAGCTAGTAAGATAGCCGTATTGATACGGCGGTTCGGGAGGTAGCAAATTGATGTTTCTTTATTTAATGGCTTTTTGAGTCTAACCGCTAGAACATGTGATAAAATTTTAAAATTGGTATTAAGCAACCTTATCGGTCTGAAGTTATCAACAGTACAAAGTGAGGTGAGTTTAGGTAGCATCTTTATAATAGTGATGCAAAACGAACCAGGCACTTTTTCATTTGCAGCTATTGAGCTTATTGAGTTCTGGAGCAAAGAAGTCAATGTTTCTTTTGTTTAAGTCAGATGTAAATCCATCAGATCCCGGTGCACTGTAGCTATTAATTTTTTCAAAAGCGTATCTAACCTCTTGTTCTTTAAATTCATCTGACTTGAAGTGCTTTTTCGCTTTTTCATTTAATTTGTTATTAGTTTTAGAAAAGTGTTTGATGATTCTGCTTTGCATCTCTATCTAATCAGGCTTTTGAGCTTCTTTCTCATATAAGTTAGAATAGTATTCTCTAAATAAGTCAATTATTTCGTCAATATCCTGTGTTACTTCTCCGTTACCGTTCATAATTGCGGAAATGTTCTTATTTTTGTTAAAGTCTGTTAAGAGATTTTTGAGAGCCTTTGGGTCTCCACAATTCAGATCTAGATAAAAGGTTTTTATTGAGTCAAATGATGCCTTCAAGCGTTCGGTTTGGGCTGTTCGCGGGTTATCGCTCTCAATGCTTTGTTTCAACAAATCCCTTATCCTTTTTTGATCTCTTAAATTAAGATACCTTAGACAATCCCTTAGTTTAACTTTGAAGATATCATAATTGTTTGTCAGTCTTTTATCATTAAAATTTTGAACGACCTTTTCAATTGATCCGGAGATCTCTAGCGAATTTTTGGGATCATTGATAATGTTGTATCCTAGTTTCCAGCGCTTTTGTACAAAATATGGTTCTTGGTTTTTTGTGAATGTGTCAATTTGCAGAATGTAATGATCGCTTAAAGTTGTCTTAATGGTTGTGACGCTTTCAACTAAATCACATTCGTTGCTGAATATGTAGTCAATGCAAGACTCTTCGTTATTTTTTTCAAAATTTGTTTTAACTCTTTTGTTGTGTTGTCTGAAAACATCAAAGCATCCCACTGAATTAAAGCTATCGATAACTTGTTAATACCTTTTCAGTCGTCTGTCTCCCACCTTAACCTTAGATGTAGCATCAATTGGATCAATTGCATTAAAATCTCCTCCTATTCATATTGTGAAGTCGTTTGTAAAATTTTCAAAAATTTGGGCAAAAGATAAAATTATATCTGTACTTGGGTATGAAGGGTTCAGGTATATTGCTCCAAAAACTTCTTTTGTTAAATTATTCTTTATTATGATAAATGAAGCGTTTTTTCCTGACTTAAATTGTCCAATTATAGAGTAAAAGTAAAAAGAGCCCCCCTGATTCATTGACCGATGGCTCAATAATGAACTGCATTTTGTAACGAGTTCGAACGGCTTGATGTTCCAAACTTAGTTTTTCTATTTTGGTTTCTTGAAATGCGATCACACAATTGTTTTCTTTTATTTTGTTCTTAAAATTGGGAAAGAAGCTCTTACAATTTTAAGTGGGATCCTAAGCCCCGACAGTTAAACGAAACAAAGATGGCCATTATTTCAACGAACATAATATTGGAGATTTCTTATGTAATTGATGGATGGTCTTGATCAGTTTTCTTAGTTTTTCAATTCTATTCTTATCCAGTTTACTAAGTTTCCGCAGAAACTCGTATGTGCTAGAAGCCTCTATTGGTGAGATGTGGTTGCTGTTTTTTTGCCGCTCGTCTCCCGGTCCTCAATTGCTTCCAAAACTCCGAATCAGGAGTGCTTAAAGCTTCACTTTCGTCAATTTTGAGGGGATCGAAGTTATTGTGAGGGGATTCTTCGCGGGTTCCATTCCCGGCTTGGTGATGTCTGCTCCCGCAGGTTCGGTTCTCGGCTTGGTGATCTTTGTTCGCTTGTTGTACTTTGTTGGTTCATTTATCGCCTTGGCGAGTTTTGTTCATTTGGTTTTACGCGTTGGTTCGGCTCTTGGTTAACCGCTCTTTTGGTTTTGTTCAGTCTGCACCAAGCTATATTAGACCTATGTGCGGTTTATTCTCCGCTTCACAAAAAGTGCAGCTTTGCAGCGCTGGCGTGTGAGCGATTCTCGTTTGTTTCGTTCTGTTCATTTAACAGCATTGATGCTTTGCCAGTATATAAATCGCCTTCTAGCAGTTTCTCTTTCTCGCGTGATAGTTCCGGTGAGTTCGACGTCTGAGTCAATTCAAGCGTCTCGATTAAAGTATTGTCTTCAAGTAGATACGGCACGTTGCTCATTCTCAGCATAACACATTTAGGGCAACCGTTATAGTCCATACGCCAGAATTCGTCTACCGCCGGAAACATAGAACGGTTCATTATTTTCAGTCCATTTAGTTTCAGTCTGTCCATGTTTTCGGCGGCTTCAATAGCCGCTATGACCAGGACTGTGTGAAGTCACTTTTCGTTGATGGTAGTGAAGGTTTTTGAGAGTAATCTTTTGGCGGTTTACTGGATTGAAGGCCGATAGAATGCAACTTAGAGTTTCATTAGATGTTTTTTGAAGTTTCTGCGTTCTTAAAATGCTCTCGCTTGAAGGGTGGAATAATCTTCATTTTCAAGATGCTTGTAACTTTAGTCCGCCTTTTAACTGTTCCAGAGGCTAAAACCTCCGAGAACGTGCTCGGTTGCTGCTCCATTCAGGAGCTTGAAGATGGAAAGAGCAGAGCGTAAGAACTTAGAATTGATGCTTTTTTGTAGAAAATAAATGAAGATTTATTTAATGAAAGGCTGATTATTATTTAAACAAAAATTAGCGAAAGACTCAAAATTCACTAGCAAATGTCAAGAATTTAAGCAGAACAGGAGCTTCGACTTTCATAAACTGTTGGGGCTACTGAGTTTCCCGTTGATGCACCCAACAAAGCTACTGATCTAGGCTCGATTTATTTTACTATATCACAACAATTAGGCTATATCACAACAATTAAATGGTTAGGCATACTTCAGTGGGGTTATTCAAAACACATTCAATTTTCATGCAAAATGGGTAAAGGGCGTGAAGAACAAACGTATCAAAATTACCCTTCACACTATGAAATTATACCTTATCAGCGGGAAAAAAGGGAATTGGAGAATACAAAAGCGATTAACGTCGGACGACTTGCTCTCGATTGACTGGCCGAAAACAGAGATTATTATAGAAGAACTATTAAATCCCATAACAGAAGAACTTCAGCACTTAATTTCATTCTCAGAGATACCAGACAGAAATAGCTTCGGCGAAATGTTGCTTCAATGCGTTTTTTGTAAAATTTTTTCGTGTTTTGTTTTCAAGTTAGCATCCCATTTAGAAACTACCGAAAAATAGAAAACGTCATTATGGAAAAATTTCAAGTATTCAGAGAAAAGAGTGAAGAAATTCATATTTTCCTCATTCTTCGACGGAATTTCAATTCCAGTTGAAACTCCATGCAAAAAGAAAATGGTATCAAACAAACGGTTGTTCAAAAATTAGCTTTACAGTTAATACAAAAATGAGATTAAAAAATATTTTTTAACACAAATGTTGAAATCTATTTTCTTCTCAGTTGAGACACCTATATAACGTGCAATCCTTTCGTTTATAGAATAAATTATTTCTAAAACAAATTTTCTAATAAACCATAGAAGAAGAAATTCAAAGATTTCTTCTAAAATCCACAGCAATAAACACAAATATAGTTTCAATTTGCTTTTTTTTTAAATTTTGGGTACACTAGATATTTTTAGATTCTCAGCCAAATTTTACATATTTTTTGATCTTTTGTTATTAAGTTAGCATCCCAATTTGAAACTACCGAAAAAGAGAAAACATTATTGCGAAGAAGACAGATTACGAAGAAGATTGAGAACTAGACAGATTTTAAAAACATTACATATTTTTAAAATCTATCTTCTTCGCAATTTGGGAAACCTATATAACGTGCGATACTTTTGTTTATAGATTAAAATATTTAACAGATTTACTAATATACCATAGAAGAAGTTCAAAGATTTATTCTAAAATCCAAACTAAGTGAACGCAAAAAAAGTTTCAATTTGTCTTTTTCCATTTTTAAATTTTGGGTACAGTACATTTTTTTAAGATTCTTAGCCAGATTTTACTAAAAAACTGCATCAGGTTTACAAATTTTTAAAATGCGCTGCAGAAAATGAAAAAAATTAACCGTACCACATCAGCTTTTTCCCTTTCAAACTCTTTCTTTGAACGTCGCATTTTTTAATAATTCTAAAAAAAATTATATAACTCAATAAGACGCCACCCAAGCCGCCAAATAGGCTTTTAATACCCCTTAAAGCCCCTTAGTTAATACCACAAAAACCACAGTGAATAACGTAAATAAAAAACAGTGATATCCGGCAGGTTACTCGTTTAGAACGCCCACCATGACAAAACCGTTTGTATCAAAAAAGGCACTCACCCTGACTTTGAACCCCAGCCTTGATCCACACAACAGATTGACCAAGAAAAACTATAAGCCGAGAAGCTTAAAAGGAGCAAAAATAATCAAACTTTTAAAAAAGTCAATTGTCCAAATTTTCTTCAATTTACTCGATTATCTTGAAGGAACTCAAAACCAACAAGAATTATATCGCAAAGCCAACCAAAACCACTAAAACAACTACATTGAACTACAGGACTCCATAAATGCTATATAAACTTGAAGAAGAATGCAAAAACTGCTCAAAAGATTACATCGCAAAATGGCTTAAAAAAGCTAGAAATAAAATCTTAAACATCAATTTCTGATTCAGAGTCAAGAAGCTTTCAAATACACTATTGCTACATTGCGGTAACCAATACAAACATCTATGACTGCAAAAAATGGAGTTTAAACTAAAAAACAACTTTGAAAATGCTGCACGTGATCATAAAAATTTGCTCGCTTAACGAAATTTTTTTCACATCTACTTTTCTCGCTCTCTCTCAAAAATACAGCATGAACAGAGAAACACTGTCAGCTTTTCGGCAATTTGACCTAAACACTTTGTTTTCACGCATTTAGCTTCCTGTTTCAAATGCATTCACAAAAAAAACCGATCAAAAAACATACCCGGCAGATTGCCGGAAAATAGCCGGCGTTGATTCCCATAACCAAGATTGGGATTGAAAGAGATGAAACTAATTAAAAAAAGATTTTTGTACAATTGTAAACTAAAATGCATTTTTGTAAACAGAAGGGTATTAAGCTTAATACTAATATCAGCTAGCAATCGCTCAGATGAATTTTAATAACCTAATTCAAAAAGACGTAATGACCGAGCTTTATCGGTTATCCCCTTTATTTTGCTCTTTTGACATTGACGGTATTCACTAAATTACGTAATTCAATGCCTGAAAAACTTTAAAATCCATACAGTTGAAACAGTGAGTGAAGTAAGTCAGAAGTCACACGTGAAAACTGTGACTTATGTAAAACGAAAAACGTCACAAAAGGTAAAGCGAATTAAAAAAAAACATAGCAGGACAAGTCCTGACGTACAATTCAAAGAATTTTCATCAACTAAAAAGAAAACTAGACCTAGAACGGATTATGAATGGATTGGGAAAACCACTTAAAACATCTGATACAAAAAATCGAAAAAACAGTAAAAATCAAAGTGAAATCGCCGCATATGAACAAAAAACCACTAGCGAATTTTTGTTCAGACACCGTTTTCTCAATCTACTTTAAATTTAGAGCGAAAAAAATTTCAAGCCGCAAAACCACTCGCTTTTTCGCTCCACTTCCTGTTTCGGCGTGACCAAAATCACTACTCCAATTTGACTTCAAAAATCATAAAAATGTATGAACAGATCTCAAAAAAAAAAGACAGCGCCCCAATACAATTCAAATTCTTTGAATTGTAAAAAAAAATAGGAGAACTATAATAGCCGTCTGAGAAGACGAGGGCGGCTATTAATAAGTTATAGCCACTTCAGTAAGAGATAGCGGTTATTAATCAAAAGGCCGCTGAAACTACCCGAAACACTGCCTCTGCCGAAAAATCTACCAACAGACTAGAAATTTTTTAAAATGAAAAAAACAATAACTTGCGATCAAAACTGCACATTAACAAGCTCTAAATTGCATCACGAAATCCAATCTACACTTGCAATAGTAAAAACAGCCCGAAACTTACAAATACTTGTTAATGAAAGTTCGAACAAACACTGACGTGAAAGTTCAGGGTTAAAATTAAAGCTACAGGGATAAAATTAAAGAAGCCGCATGAGCTCGAAAATGTTTCTTCCCATAGTGAAATTGCACCTCCCCTTTGGGAGGATTCTTAGGCATTTAGTCAACAGACCTTTACAGGAACGAACTCCGAGCCATGAAGACCACAGCATATGTCCATTGCCCATCTGGGAGCATAGCTCTTGAGAGTTGAGTCCCGTGAGCCTCAAATCTCCTTAAAACCATGTGGTTAAAAAGATGGTTTTAAGGAGACTTCAGGGTCCCTTAGGGTTTTTTCGAACTTAATTCTGTCTGAAAATTGCATCAGCAGAGCCGCTCTCTTTCTCTAGGCTTTTGAATTTAGCCTAGCAACTTAACTTAAGCACGTTTTCATTGACTTACATCCTGATCCACTGACATTCAAACTAGTTAAAAAACCTTAGATTACCATTACTCCTCTTTGAATCACTAAAAAAGAGCGCCCCATGCATTTCTAAAGAAACCAGTATGAGGATGCATAAAAATGTAACACATACATTCCCCGATTTTTTTAAACTAACCAGATGAATATTTTGCTATTCAAAGTTTCATTGGTTTGAGTTTGCTCGTTTTCATGAACTATAGGGAGTTTCCTTATTCCCAAATATTAAAAGCTAAATAAAAGCGCAGTTTTTCGTAACCCTTCGTCAGAAACAATCAAACAAAAAAGCAAAACGAAAGCTCCAAAAATTAAAAGACTTCAAAGTCACAGTGTAAAGACTCGAAAGACCATGAATACCAATAGAAGCAAATAAACCCTACCCTTTCGGAATTCGAATCCCTACAAAACGACTGCCAACTGTTCTTCGAGAACAAATTGTGCGACCCGACCCATAAACTACTTTCAGAAACAGTCGATCATGGACGCCACTAATGGCGGTCGATCACAACGTACACATGCTCTTGAACAATTCAAACACTTCAAAGTTTACAGGAAAAACAGTCAAATCTTCTGCAATCACATGTATACGTCCGTGCATGTGTCATCCAACGTGAACACATATTCCATCAGCTTGCAAAAGCTGCTATATAATTCTTACAATCTGCTGATTCACTAGTTTTGATGGACCGTACCCGGCGGTAGTGTAGGACCGGGACGATCCGTGGACCGACTGAAGCAAGCTTCTTTGTCGTATCCGAGGATCAAAAAGCAGTTTAATATTGGTGCCAGGCAATGCCCGACATGCCAGATATTAAGCTGACAAGAACAGATAGAATATTGAATTAATATCACAGAATAATACAGATAATTATTGTTTACAGATTTGAATAGCACAAAATCATCCGATGATATTTGAGTCAAGAGAAAAAGAACAAAACAAAAGGGAAATAAGTTTAGTACAAAAGTAAAGGATAAGGAGTTCAGCGGAAATTGTTAAACTTTCGGAGTTTTTCACTCATTTTGGTGCTTCCCGGTAAGGTGGGTAACAGTTTGATTACGTGCCTGGTGGACAAGTATATTTGAGATTGCTCGAAGTGTGGCGTTTGTTTTCCGTTGACTTTGCATGATCTTTTTCAAGGTTTTAGCGCACGACATCGAGGCCGATCCCAAGCATCCAAACTGAAGTGTCTCAACACTTGTTGGCTTTCCTCGGTTGGCAAAGAAGTTTTTTAATTTTTCGTATTTGGTTGCATTATTGCTATGAATTCGATTCCATAAGGATGGGTTTTCATTTGAGATCTTCACATCTGTAATAATGTATTGAGTGTCCGTTTCGATGACGAAATCGGGTTGGCAGTCGCCAAAACGCTGTTCCGAAAAAAAGGTGACATGGTCAGGTATCCACTTTTCAATGTGGTCTCGTACTTTATTGTGTCGTCCTACAATTTCTTTCTTTTGGGCTGGACATGAATTCAACACGTGGTTCAGGGTTTCGTCGCCTAGTTGGCAACGTCTGCAGTTTTTATTTATTTGATCTGTCCACGTTATTGAACCTTTCAAGGGGCTTAGATTTAGTCTTGCTTTGTGAGCAATACGCCAATCGCACATCTTTGTATGGAAATTGTAGATTGATCTTGTTGCCGCAGGTGAGTGTTGCAATGTTTCAAAGAACCGTCCTTGGTTCTTGCATTTTAAAAGCTGACGGAGAGGTAACATGTTGGACACAGCTTTCAAGTGAGTGGAGTAGAAGGGTATGAACTTTCCATCTTTCGTCAGGATTAGATGGTTTCTGTCATTTGCTTTGAGTTGGTATTCCGCCTCATTTTCACTGCTAAACGCTTTTAAAGCCGAAGAAACTTCTTTCAGGACAGGGTGCAAGCCAGCTCGTTCACCAAGCCAGCTAAATAAAAGCGCAGTTTTTCGTAACCCTTCGTCAGAAACAATCAAACAAAAAAGCAAAACGAAAGCTCCAAAAATTAAAAGACTTCAAAGTCACAGTGTAAAGACTCGAAAGACCATGAATACCAATAGAAGCAAATAAACCCTACCCTTTCGGAATTCGAATCCCTACAAAACGACTGCCAACTGTTCTTCGAGAACAAATTGTGCGACCCGACCCATAAACTACTTTCAGAAACAGTCGATCATGGACGCCACTAATGGCGGTCGATCACAACGTACACATGCTCTTGAACAATTCAAACACTTCAAAGTTTACAGGAAAAACAGTCAAATCTTCTGCAATCACATGTATACGTCCGTGCATGTGTCATCCAACGTGAACACATATTCCATCAGCGTGCAAAAGCTGCTATATAATTCTTACAATCTGCTGATTCACTAATTTTGATGGACCGTACCCGGCGGTAGTGTAGGACCGGGACGATCCGTGGACCGACTGAAGCAAGCTTCTTTGTCGGATCCGAGGATCAAAAAGCAGTTTAATATTGGTGCCAGGCAATGCCCGACATGCCAGATATTAAGCTGACAAGAACAGATGAAATATTTGAATTCACAAATGAATAAGGGAAAGACAAAGTGTTCAGTATGTAGAAATATAATAGGATAAAATTGCACAGCAATTTAATCATGATGTAATATATGAAAAGATGAGAGTACAATAGTCCAGAGGCAAGAAAAGCACTTAATAGAGAGGTTGGGTAAATCATTTGGCAGAAACGGGGGACAGAAAGTCAAAAGTTTTGCTCAGTTCCAGTGAGGTGTGATACAACAAAATTTCGTGCGTAATGAATGACAGCAGATGACATTTTCCTGGTCAACAAACGAACTTTTCGTTTATTTCGGATAAGGTTTGAAAGAAAACTGCTAGTCGCCCGAGATACACTTCCCAAAGCACCGAGTTGTACTACGTGAATTGTTGCTCGGGAGCCTTGAATTTCGAAAGCGCGTCGCAGTGTATCGTATTTGCTCGTCATCTCATCTTCGTTGAAGTCGAACAATTCCGGATTTTCGGACGACACTTTAACATCAATGATGAAAGACCGGTTTTCCTCTGGGCACTGAACAATCAAGTCCGGTTGCATATTTCCGAACCTCTGCTCCTTCATTAGAGTTAACCGCTTTGGAAGACTGCTCTCTACCTGATCGCGAATTTCATTGTGGCGACTGATAACTGATTTCCTGTTGCAAGCGCAACTATTGAGGACATGGTTTAGGGTTTCACGGCTACTCTGACATCTGCGGCAAGTCTGAGAGATGGTAGAGTTCCATAAGAAAGTCGACTTAAGGGGTGTAAGATTCAGCCGTGCTTTGTGTATAAAACGCCAGTCGGACATCTTGGTATGGAAACTGTAAATCCCCTTTGATGACAATGGGTTCGCACTTAGCGTTTGCCAAAAGCGGCCTTGGTTGGGGGCTCCTGTCATCATCTTCAGGCTTTGACGCTGCAGCATCCTATTGACAGTCGGCCAAGGGAAGCGATAGGGTATGTTGTTAATTAGCAGACCAAATTTGTCTTCATCGAAAAGTCGCAATTGGATGTCGGAATGCAGGTAAGTACTGAGTCGCTTCAGAGAAGAGGCAGTCTCTTTAGCGAGGTGGGATAGTCCGGCCTTGGACTGGTTGTTTATTGCTTGTATTAATTCAGGAGCAGTGAGGCCTCTTGACAGCAGCTTACGAGTGTATACCCCAAGCTCGTCGGACAAGTTCATTGACGAAAGAAAAGATTGAGTTGTAAGCCTAGCTTTGAGGAGCACCAGATCCGGTAAACCGGGCCCTCCGTACATCCTGTGGAGATGGATATAGCTATTCGTTGCCCTTTCCGGTAAAAACAAAATTCGTTTGCACATTTTCCTAAGCGCACGATTAAAGCGTTGGAGCTGTTTTTGATAAACACTAGAGTTTTCGAGTAGATGGTAGAGCATGGGAATTACTTTAGACCGCAAAGCGTGTAGTTTCTGCATAGGTGTCAACTTCGAGTTCTCGATAGCTTCAGCAACCGCCCATGCACGTTCGAAGCACAATTCGATGCCGCCAACCAGGTTTGGAAAAGCCGAAGTCCCCAAGTATTTGTACGCTCGTTCTTCGGTGACGATTGGGACAGCTTCACCATTGAGTTCAACACCGTATGAAGCGTTCGCAATTCCGCATTTGGATGGGTTGAAGCGCAAACCTAAGCGTCCTGCCATTTCCGATACTTGAGCTGTAACGTCTGCAATTCGTTCCTCTGACTCAAAAATGATTGCGATGTCGTCCATATAACCCAGGGATGTTGATTGAGTTGAGGAACCTACTTTTACAAGTGGGTCTATGATAAGATTGAATAGTAAACTACTCAGAGGGCACCCTTGACGCACACCCTTCTGAACATCTACTTTATCACAAAGCTTCTGGCCGTGCAAATTGACAGGCGTTGTAGAGCAGTCAAGGTAGAGGGACCGAATAATCTCGACAATCCAGTTTGGGCATTTGCACTGCTTTAGTGATTCGAAGATGAGGTCGTGACTAACGCTGTTGAAAGCATCCGTGATGTCGAGAAACATCACAGGTTTGCCTGTGCGTAACGATTCCGAAACGATGAGGGTGTTCTCCTTAACACCTCTTCTCGAAAAGACGGCTCTTTGCCCAAAAGATATACCTTTATTAACATCCAGCCATTTCGACAAACGTTTTGCAATAACTGATGTCAATAATTTGTAGGATACGTTTGACAGCGCAATGGGTCTGAAATTCTTGAGATGTTTCTCCATCCCTGGTGCGTAGTCGTTCAATTTCTTGAAAAGTAGTAGGCTGTTGTAGTGCTTCCATGCTAAAGGAGTCCGTCCAGAGCCGGCCATAGCATGTACTCCCTTTAGGAAATTAGAAACAAAATCTTTCAGGGAATTTAGTTCTTTGTAGGTCCAACCGTCCGGGCCCGGGGCCGAATTCTCGTGGTTGATCGCTTCATGGAATTCACATTCCCGAAATGGACTAGCTAAGGAATCTAGCTCTTTGGTACACGGGGGCCACAGATCTTCAACAGTATTCTCCAAGTGGACAAGTGCAAATTGGTTCGAAAGCTGTTCATGAAGTGTGGTTGGTTCACATCCGCAATTAACCTCCGGTAGATTTTGTATGACGTCCAGAGCCCTTCTCATCTTACTTGAGTAGAGCTTTTGCAGATCGGCCGGACTCATTGTATTAGAGTCAGAACATACAAGGGGTATAGATCCATTAAACTTGGAGGGTTTCTTCTGCTTTGGTGGAATGAGGGCATTGAGCCAAGCATCAATATTATCTGCCATGCCGGAATCAAAGGGCAACTGGTATTGGTCGAAAGAACTTTCTGTAGATGAGTAAATAGGTGGTACTGGATCTTGAAATAAAAGAGGCAGAGGACTCTGTGTTATTTCTTCGTAAGGTAAACTGACCCCGTATGCCACAGGCGGAGACAGGATAACGGGAATTGCAACTGGTTGAACTTCCAACTCAAGATCTGCCAAGTTCGTCAGGTAAGAAACGGTATGCTCTGACTCACCTGCAGTGGGTTCTGACGACACTGTCGTGGAGCCTTCATGTGTCACGACAGCGTTGGCCGGAGAATAAACTTTCACCCTTCCGCCTCCATCCTGAGATATAGCATTAGTCGCCTTGGGAAGTTGCTTGGATTTTCCGACGCCACACTGACGAGCATGACTACTGAGAGCTTTTTGTGTTCCAAAAGCGCGGTTACAATTAGCACATGGATAAATTTCCAAATGATAGTTGGGATCACCGAAATGTGAGCCTTGGTGAGTTGTTGCTTTGCGCCGATCACTATGAATTGATTTACAATAGGTACATTCGAACAGCACTTCAGATATAGCTGGGGCTGATAATGGCCTACCCTTGCAGAGACGGGCATGCCTAATTATGTCCCGTTTAAAGGACGCCTCCTTTATTTGTAGGTTGCACGCACAACAAATTACTGGAAAACTCGTAGGGAAAGGGAGCAGGGCTTGATGCTGCGAATAAGTAAATGTTGACATTTGAAAAAATTACAGGCTGAAGGGAAGAGAATAAATCAGAAAACTCAGACAGAACAGAAACAGTCTACAAGTTGGAAAGAAACAGTATAAGTAAAGCCGCAGTTAGCATCAATTTAATTCGGTTGAAAGCGCGAATAGGTACTGCTAAGAACGATTCTAACTCTCCGTATGGCGCCTTGGTCTAGTGGCTAAGGTGCCAGTTTAATGAATACGAGGCTCCCCCGGGAGGGGGTTCAAGTCCCACTCGTGACAAAACTTTTTTGGGCGGGCGCATGATTGTTAGTAACGGATGTATACACTCCTTTATTTGTAAATGACGGTAACTAAATGGTGAATAAAAAGTGCGGGTAGTGTGGGGGAATATCTAAGTTCCCTTATAGTAACGGGGGAATTGAATATTGATATTACACACAATCACGCCACGGCGACTCAACGGGAGGGTTTTACCTCGACCATGTGTAGTATCAACTGAATAATGTAAGGGTAACAACTAACGAAACAAACTAATGTACGGTACAGATCACGGGTAAGCACGGACTTCCACCAATTCTCTTTCAAAATGAAACAGGCCAAAGGGAATATGATCTTAGCCAAAAGGCCGAGAAGCGATAAGCCATGATCTTAGCCAAAAGGCCGAGAAGCGATGATCTCGAGATCAACCACAGGTACTTGTTGACCATTAGCCGAGCCACCTGAACCGGTTCGCTAAAAGTTGCAGTCCTCCCTTCTGCATGCAGCGTTATTCTTGCCACATCATCTCGTGCTAGTACCTTTAAGATCCGGCCCCTTCAAAATTTATCAAAAAGCACCAATTTTTGTCAAAATTTCATGAGAAAAACGCTGGAAAAACGCTCCATAGTCTAACAAATACATTAGTAGCAAAATATAAGCAAAATAAGCTTTAAAAGCGTGTTCTATTCGAGCTAATAGTTGCTCAAAGTGAATTCAGTTCGTGCTGTGAACATATTTTATCTGTTTTGTTAGACTAGAGCTCTCTGACTGAACAAATTTGCGCGTTGTAGCACACAAACAATTGCGGCAAGCGAGAGAGAGAAAATAGAATTGCTAGAGTCGAAAGGGGGGGGAGGGGGGAATATAAAAATAGGTGAATGCAAAGTAAGCCAAAGTAAAAGTAACCTACGAAAGTAAAAGCACAATGTTCAAGCGAGTGGAATCAAGGGGAATACATTCCAAGTTGTAATCGTAAATTTACAGGACACCACCTGTAAATTTAGTACACACGCTTATACTGCTAGTAATTATACTAATTACTAATTGAACTTGTAGTTAACACCGATTAATTTGAGAGGGAGTGACGCAAGATGTATTAAAATGTTGATAAAAGATTGTTTAAATGACATTTTATTAACTGATTGTTGTTCGCATTTTCGGTGCCAACGTATTCAATTTTCTAAAATAACAAAAGTCAGCGTTCTATAATTAAATATTTTTTTCATTCCCATCTTGATTATCACTAAATATCCCGATTGTTCTCTTGCAATCCTCAGCAACTATTTTTCTTCAGCAACTATTTTTTGAGCCTAAGTTGTAGATTTTGAACAAATTTTGTTACCCAGCTAATTGGGCACCGGTGTACAATTGTCTGTCATCAATGAATAAAAAGTCTCTCGATAATTTGGTGCCAACTCAATTTAATATCGCCGAAGACATAGCGTACACAGTTGTAAAATATAGCAGGTGTCATTGAGACCAAGTTTTTGTTCGCATTCAATTAAATGGAAACAAGAGTTGATTTCCAAATAATCGGATATTTCCTTAGGTTTATCCTAAAAAAGTCGTTCTCACAATTTTATCTGCAGGGTGAAACAATCGGGCTAACTTTGGGTCAAATTTTAATGTTGGGCCTTTTTGCACAAAGATTATGTAAAAACACGTATAGGAATTGCATCGGCCAGAACCAATTTTCTTACAGCTAACGTTTTAAATGCGGGATACTTAAAGTTCGGGTAACGAGTTTTGGGATTAACAACCAAAATTAGGGAACCGTAAGGTTTGTGGACATGGTTTAGGGTTGAAAAGTTAGCGCAGCTAAATGATGCACGGGGTGAAAAGATGTATTCAAATATGGTTGGGGGGGGGGGGGGGGTTGCAGAATTGGAAAGGAACTGACCGTATTTGAGAAATCGGGAGATGAGGTTGTCCACGTACGTGACAAATGTCTTCATGGCCTGTATGTGATTACCTGCTCGTACATGGACATAAGCCTCTATATGTCCCAGTTTATAGCTGAAACAAATTCGGTTGGGTCGATTACAACAGCCTGTTTATAAGAGGTGCAAAAACTTTACTATGGGGCTTTAAATAGTGTTAATCGATAGAGACAAATAATTATCGAAACTGAAAACATAATAAAGCGATTTCTTACTCACACTTTGTAGGAGTGAACCGACTTCAATTGAGCTCAGCTGACCGAAACTGAATGAGAGACTAGAAATCTCTCAGACTAAATTTTTAGGCAAAAAGTTCAACACTAAAACTGGATGTTTTCGTTTGTGCCCTGTAACACAACCCCCAACCCCCCCCCCCACCGTACGTTATGCACCCCGGTTACGGAGCGTGTCATTAGATAGTAAATCTTTACGTAAAAATATGGCACTCTGCGTTTGAGAGGTTCAAATAATATGCACCCACTAAGCTAAGCGCGGGGGGTCTAACAAATTGCTTTCGAATGACAGGCGGGGCTCTGAAATCAGGGGCTGTAGCCTAGATAATTTTTTCTTTATGGGTGCATAAACTTCCCGCAAAGCGGGATTCGAACCCCTTTTTTATTTCGAAATTTATTTATATTTAAGAGCACTTAAGTGAGATTCACCATTTGTCAATACTTATATTTACTCGAACGTAGAAAACATATCACTCTAATGAGAAAAAAATGCTCTATTTAAAAAAATGGAAAGGGGTCGAAAGGGAAGGGCTCTAACTTTGGTTATCACGACAGCAATAGTTTTACAAAATTCATTAAATTGATCCGTTAAGCTGCATGAAACACACTTTTTCTACTTAGGCTTTAGCATTTTTCTAACGTCTAAAAATGAGCCAGACTTATATTACGTAAAACAGTACGTGCCCAAAACGATTAAGTGACCAATGGGGCCAAAATGAAGACCTCACACATCGTTCCATTCAATAGAAAACATAGCCGGCAGATTGCCGCAAAATAGCCGCGATAGACGCTTGTGGCCTTCCATGAATTGAAACAACTAAACAAATAAGATAGAAAGATTGGCCAGACTCTAATACTCAAGAATTAGGGCATATACGTTTGGCACTACTAGGATGCATCCTATTGATGTTTAACTAGTAAATGTTCATAAAATTTATAGTTCATTAGGTGATTTCAAAAGTCATCTTTTAGTGAGGTAAGTCACGCAATTGACCTAAAAGCAGAACAAATGACGTCACTTACACAAATTTTACATGCAAAGCAGTAGAAGTCACTGAAGTCATTGAAAAAGCCAATTCCAAGAACTCATGGAACTCAGGTCATAAGAATCATCGATGGAGACGACGAATTAAAAAAACATAGCAGGACAAGTTCTGACGTACAATTCAAGGAATTTTCATTGAATAGCTACAAAAAACTAAACCTAGAACGAAATGAGTTAATTGGGAAAGCCATTTCTAAAAAATCAGATCGACAAAAAAACAGAAAATCCAGGTCAAAATGCCACGTGTAAACAAAAAACTACTAGCGAGAAACGGAAATTTGGTTCCGTTTCTAAAAAAACTAGGCCTAGAATGAACTATGAATGGATTGGAAAAGTGATACATCCGCTATGAGGGAACTATGAATGAAAAGTGATACAGGCGCATGTGAACAAAATCCACTAGTGAGAAAGCGAATTTTTTTCAGACACCGTTTTCTCACTCTACTTTAAAATCAAAGAGAAAAAACTTCACACCGCAAAATCACTCACTTTTTCGCTCCACTTCCTGTTTTGGCGTGATCAAAATCACCGCTCGAATCTGACTTCCAAAATGATGAAATGTGTGAACAGATCTCAAAAAACATAGCCGGCAGAATTCGGGAAACGACTCGAAGAAAATTGCCCATACTTATCACTAAATAACTAGAAAAACAATTGTGAACCCTGAACCACCACAAATGCCATAAAAAACTAAGGAAGAATAGAAACGGCATTCAAAAACAAATTGAACAAAAAAACTAGAAAACTTTTTTTGAATAGTACGAGGAAACATAAAGCCGAAAAGTTCCTTTGCAATTAGAGCAATGAAAAGCTCGCAAAACAATGGGCAAGTCAAAATAGTCTGAGAAACTTGTCTAAGATTAAAAAGAAAAACTGCAAAAATAAAATGGTTTAAAATTCTCAATTTTTCTGTCAATTTTCCTAAGAAAAAAACTAATTTGTACCAACAAAACTTTAGTCAATTGGTAACTGAATACTCCTTAAGCTTCTATTCAAATCCCACTTAAAGCATTAAAACAAAAAAAACGGACAAAAAATCATTAAATTTCGTCTAAAAATCAGCAAAACTGATCAAAAACCTCCAAAATAGCATTAAAATCAAATTAACTACTAGTAATTAAAATAAGGAAAGCAGAATTGTTAACAGTTTTTGAACTCTTCACAATTTAACAACTCCAAAACGAATAACGCCAAAAGATCGTTTTTTAATACACTTCGTTCATTAATTGGTCAACCAAAAGTCTGGTCAATCAATGAAAGTGATATACAATGAAAAACTTTAAAAACTGAAAGCAAACGAAAAACCAATAACAAAATCTTGAAACAATTTTTCTCAAAAATGTTTACACGTTTTAAAGTGCAATAACAAAAAAAATCATTCTCAAGAGAACTTGTGAACCATCCACAAGACATAGAAAACATCTAACAGATACTGAAACCAGTAAAACTTGTATAAATTAGAAAATACTCCATTTATTTAAGTAAAAGCTGATCCACAATGCATGTCTCATAAAACAACTGTAAATCAAGGCTCCCCGAACTGTAATCCAAAATAGATAGGGACAAAAGATGCAAAAAAGCAATTAAAAGGGACAAAATCACAAAAAACGATTGCCTACAAATGATTATAACAATCAGCACTTGGTAAAAAAAAATAGCTTCTTTAGCAAACAATTTCAACACCAACTTTTGCTCTCCCCCCCCTCTCTCTCTCTCTCTCTCAGAGCAATGAATGAACAAAAATCACACTAACTTCTCTCTCACTTTGAGAAAATCTATATAGTTCAGACATTTTTTGCAGAGTAACCTATACACTTTTTTTCACGTGGAGCACTTGACTGTACAACCTGCAAAAAAAGTCGCCAATTCAAAAAATCTTCGAGTTGTAAAAACAAGAGAAGGTCATTAAAAGATTCTATCAGCTGCACTATTGCAGCTATCAAAAACTGATTTTGTTACTTCTAATGACCATAAACCTGAGAACCGAGAAAAAGATTAAAACAAACCAATTAACGCCGGATGAAATGCTCTCGAATGACAGGCTGCTAATTTAATTTAGAGGTTTAGCTTAAAATATTTCTTGTGGTGGCAAAAACTAGTTCCTCGTAGGGTTTCGAAACAAATACCTCCAGGATAGCAGTCTGGCATCTTAAACACTACGCCACAGCGGCTTTGATAAACAACTAACAATCGGAAGTATAATAGAAACAAACTTCATTTGAGAGGGTGAGCAATCAAATCACTCAACATTCATAATTGAAGTATGAAAAAGTCAATTGAGAAGTCACAGATGTTCTAGAACGAAAGCGCAAAAATCGTCAACGGAAAATTTTGCATGAAATAGCCGGCAGATTGCCGGAAAATAGCAGCAATAGACGCTTGTGGCCTTCCATGGAATTGAAACAACTAAAGAAATAAGATACACAGATTGACCAGCAGTCGTTTAAAAGACCACAAGATTTTTTCGGTTAGATTCGGACGGTCGTTTTCATGAGATATACGCTTTATAAGGAAAAAGTCATGACAGAGCTTTTTCAAAATTAAAATTTGAAATCAAAAATACAAGACTCAAATACTCAAGAAACAAGGCATATACCTTTAGCATTACTTATATGTACACTATTGATCTTTAACTAGTAAATGTTCATTAAAAATAAAAGTTCATTAAAGGAGTTGAGAAGTCACTTTTTGAGTGAAGAAAGTCACGCAGTTGACCTAAAAGCAGAACAAATGACTTCACGGACACAAATTTTAACTGCAAAGCAGTAGAAGTCAACGAAAGTGAAATGTCAATGGTCGCAAAAATCATCGATGGACACGACGAATTAAAAAACAGCAGGACAAGTTCTGAAATGCAATCCAAAGAATTGAATGAAAAACTAATGTACCTAATCAGACCAATTCAACAATCCCAGCCAAAAAGACAATCTCAAAAGTTGAAAAAAAATAATCAAACAAATTAAACAAAATCATTGCTAAAACTCTTGAAGCTTTTAGCCTGAAGGCCAAATATGATACAATTCAATACAAACATTAATTCAAGCACAAGCCATTAAAAAAGATTGATTCGCCACTAAAGGTACAAATGACAAATGCTTCAAAAACTGAAGTAAAATTTTTCAAAATTTTTCCAAATTTCGCAATGAAAAAAATGTTCAGAACGATTTTTTGTCTTTAGAGTTGTCACGCAGCCTATTTGCACGACTTAGTAAGTTTCTGTGGCCAGTAAAGATCGTTAAACTCAACAGAATGAAAATTTTCAAAAAAATTTAAAACAATTGCAATTTTTTTTAAATCTTGCTAAAATTTGTCATAAAAATATTTTTAGAACCAATTCATGTGCCCTATCCAGTATCTCTATTTCAATCCTGAAACAGTTTCACTGTCTCATACAGATCGATAAACTTGGAACATGATAATTTTCACAAAATTTAAATTAAATATCAAACATAACCAATTATTGTCGGGCGAATTGCTCTCGAATGACCGGCGAGCGGTTCTGCTCGTCAATAGCTAGCCAGGTTTTAGTGAGGCTAGCTTTAGCTTAATGGAAGGGGCGTGAGGGAAGCGCACCGGGGGTGAAGGGGGATGAAGCAACAGGGGGGATTGTAAAAAACCACGATGTCCCCAATAAAAGCCGCTATCGCTTCGCGGCTATTGAAAAAAGAGCAACACGTTTACAATAATTGCTTCAAACTTCGTTCGAGAGCAATTAAAAACTGATTTTGTTACTATTAATGGCCATGAGCTTGAAAACCGAGTAAAAGATTAAAACATAAAACGGACTAACGTCCAACGAATTGGTCTCGAGCGACTGGCGAGGCAAAGTTTAATAACTTGTAACAGCTGAGCTGTTTTACTCCCGGTTTTACTTCAGCAACTTAATTTCTGAAAGCGCGCAATTCCAATCATTCAAAAAGCAAGTCAAGCGTGAAAGTCATTCGAGAAACGGAAAAAAAATGTTTCAGAAGAAAATGACCAAGCGAACATTTTGCATATAAAGACACGAACATTTACAACAATTGCTTCATGATTAATCAGATTGATATCTAAATGATCACTATCTATGATATTGTAAACAATTACTAAGGTGAGAGAAACGGAATGAGTTCTAATCAGAAATGACGAACCTCTGGCAAACTTGCATGGCGTCTTCAATTGTGAGAAGTCCAGGCGGACTTTGCCTCACAAACTTCTCCAGAGCATCCACATCCAAAACAGCTGCCAGTCGCATATACTGTCCGACTACTGTCCTTGCCCACTGGCTTCCGCTAACTGTGTTGTTGCCAGATGAGTAGTTGTCATTTGAGCTACCCAGCAGAGGCAGAGAGAGGTCACGTGACGAGGTAGGAACTAAACAAATTATACTACAGGAGCGATAAAAATTAGAAAACCTGGTGAGCGTTTGATTAAAATATACAACGTTGAATTGGAGATATAAGCTGCTCTTTAATCAACAGTACAAAAATAGTTTCCGAAACTTCGTCAATCGAACTGCTACCACTTCTGCTTATTCGACAACGCCCGCCGGCTACGACGTAGAGCAAAACTCACCTGCTTGATCGAGATTCGGTGACGCGACTACATCACTCGTTTCATGAGATATGGAGTGTGAGGCTTCGACAGGGTCCAGGATGGATATCTTATCCCTGGCTATCAATTCTACAACACCAGACAGGAACTGGAATACCACCAGAGAATCGTGGTCCACGGACAACTGGCGAGTCACACGCTCTACTGGCAGTTTCAACTCTGAACAGAATAAGAGGAAAACCATTAAAATATTTACAAAAATGCCTATGCGATAGCTAATTGACTTTCTTCTTAGCGCTTCTACTTCAGATTTTAATCCAATTTTAGTAATTGAATTTTACAACGTGTTCATGAATTTTTTCTTCAAATAAATCGTTCATTTTGCTTGCAAAATTATAGATAATTTTATTTTATAGAAAATTTTTTTAAATATTTTAATGGGGTTTTCTATTGGAAGATTTACAAAAAAATCTTCATCGGATGTGAAAGCAGCTGGCACGTTTCAACCAGATCCTGACCAAAATCAGAACGTGCATTGGTAAATCGAAATAGAAAGCTAGCCAAACATGTTTTTAATTGGGTACAATATGAAATATTTCCCAATGTGGTTCTACTTATATCAAAAAAGCCACCGAAAACAGCGTTGCCAAACAACCATTCTACGATTTCTAATAATTAATAAATATTCTGTAATAAATTTCAACTATGTTTGAAATGAGGTTGAGCGTCGTACCCACTAGAAGGAGATTAGCAGCCTTCATGGGGTCAATCTGAATGAGAAGTGAAATATTTTGGTTGATCTCCGAAATCAACAGTTGTTTCTGTTCCTCTGTCACGTGATCCAACTGGTACAGAACACTTCTCACAAATCGAAACACCACTTTGTTCCTTTCACTAACTTGACAAAAACATCTCAGCATTTTATGATACTCGCCTCGCTTTTCGTACACAAATTCTAGCACCGAGTAAAAACTCGCGGTCAACAATTTCTCTTCCAAATTCACATCGTCAATTGAAAGGACCCCATTAATCAGAAGTTCAGTAACTACCCTTTCGCGCTCAATTTTCGTCGCTTTCAATTCCTGTTTTGTCGATGTAAGGTAATTCACTACTTGTGAAAACACTTCGGGCTCCAGGTTCAAGCTCGACTTCATTAGCTCGCGGGCTAAAAACACATAAATGCTGCCCAATTGCGTTGAAGCGAACTCACTTTCATTCAAATCAACTATTAGCATCACCATGTCAATTATCCGTTGTCTGACCCTTTGACCTTCAGCTGTAAGAAATTCAGGTTCGCCAAAAGCAATTGATAATACATTCAGAAATTCCCTGGTATCTGATAACAAAAGCAGTTTCGAATTTGGGAACCTCTCACTGGGTGATAAATTGGGTTGGTCAAACAGCAAAAACTTCCAGGACTGAATTTTGGCATTTCTGCAAAGCTGTTCCGGTATGTTGCCAAAAATATAGTCTCGACCTGTCATGCAGCAAGATAGATACACTAAAATGGTATTAACAAGTTGTCTGTTCTTCGAATCTTTCGTCCTGAGAAATTGAGTAAGCTCCTCTAAAGGCATAGAATAATTTTTGATTGCTCTATTGTAAAGGTAGATAATTGCATCAAACAATTTATTCTGCCAAGATAACTTGACAACCTGGTCAATGTCTATCGTAGATATATCGAGTTTAAGAATAATATCTTGAATTAGACTAATCGTTTCCTGATCTATATTTTGATTGATGAGATCTTTCAAAATGCTGGGAGACACTTTTGAAATGCGATCTGACAAGACGCAAGACTGTATAGATGATAGAAATACGGTTCTGGCTGTTATGTCATGTTCAAAAATATTGTAAATATCATTTGTGAAATCATAGAGTTGAAAAAGGCAGCACGTTTCCAGGATTAGCGGAACTATGTCCGAATAATAAACCTCTAAAGCGTCCACTGAACCTTGTTGAGGCGCTGAGTTAATTGCATAGGAGCTATATTCAGTCAACAAATTTGTAGTACTTTGAAGAAGGAACAATTTTTCAGGACCTAAGGCGCCTACCACAGCTTTGCAAGTGCCTTGGAAAACTTCACGTGAAAGATAAACCGCTTCAGAATACATTCTAGCTTTTTTAAGTACGTTAACCCGTTCGTACCAAGTACGAATAACAAAAACGTGCAATGATTGCTGACCAAGCAACAATAGTTGTCGTGACGCCATTGTTAGCGAATAATAGCATGCAAAGCCACTTGCAGATACTAACGCCGGATTATTTTTGGAATCGGCTGCCAAACCTTTAAATGCTGCAGTTGAGTAAACTAATTGCACTGACTGGAGATCTAGGGTTTCAATAACTTCTTCACTTTGGATATCAACCAAGTGCAAATTCTCTTTCTGGTCTGGGACCGCAATTGTTTTGTTGTTGAACCAAATCAAATTGGTTAAACTGTAACCCAAATTAAGAGTTTTAAGTACACGCATTCCTGTAGCACCAGTGTTGGAAGTTTTCAGTAAAGCAAAGATAATTTTCGAATCTCGGCCAAACAGCACAACCGGATCGAATGAAACTGATGACTGGTTAACTTGCAACTTTATGAACTGCCAACTTATTACAGGCAACGTCGACGAGTGACCTTCTAAAGAATAAGAGAAAATTTTGGCTAACTTCGGACGTAATATGACAACTATGAATTTTGACAGAGTCGCTAAGGCTATTACGAAAGGATTGTAGACATTCAAAGGATGGTTTGTAATGTTATTTGATATGATCAGCGGTTCCAAAGAGACTACATCGGCGCCAGCAAAAATTGGTCTGAAATCGCAAACGCGATATCCTAGCGGCCTTCGAAAGCTCATAAGCAGAACATAACCAGCGGAATTGCTCATGAGTGCTTTAGTTGAATCGTCAGTAAACTTGATATGCAAAACAGGAATATTAGCCATGTAGCTGAAGGTCCGTAAAACTTTGCCCGAATCAGTATCCCACATATTGACTGTACCTCTTTCATGGCCAGCCAACACTCGAGAAGCATCAACGTTTAGGCTCAATGCCGATATCCCCCCACAGTCATCAGGTGGCGGCAGGAAGAAACGGAGCAGCTGCTTGCTGTCAAATAGCAACAAATATCCGAACGTCGTTCCAATTGCAATAATTTTATTAGCAGCCATTGCAGAAGGAAAACCTGCATTGCGCTTGTGAGCGGACCCAATGTTTGCTGATACTCCTTTGAGCATAATATGTTTGATGATTGACAACTCTGCAGATTTGGAGCTACTAGCAGATTGAAACGCCGGCTGAATGGAATCGTACGATCCAAAAGAGGAAATTGAACCGTACCTTTCATGCTTCGGCTGCAGCCGAAGTTTCGAGGGACTTCCACTTGGTGAAAAATCGAAATTCTCCGCCAACACATCCTCTAAAGTCGGCAAATCTGAGGTGAACTCCGGTATGTTAAATTCCGATTCGTCGATGGTATCAACTTCATTTTCATTGAGTGGATCACCGAACAAGTCCAGTGATGCGACACTGCTGGAATCGTCATTTTGTAACTTGTAGATGGCATTCATTCACAACTAGAGCAGGTATGTAATTATAAAAACAATAAAGAAAGTTCTCTTGATTCGAATTCAAAAATAGGGTCCTTCCCATTGTATACACCCCCCCCCCCCGCTTTATGGTCACATATCCTATAGCTACTACCCCAATCATTGTAATTATACCATAATGGCGGTATAATTTTGGTTGGGGTCTGTAATGTAGGTAGTAGGTCAGGTTTGCGGCTTCATGCCGGGGTGTTGTTAGAACCCCTTTTACTACATCGTCAGTGGACAATGAGTTTGTTATGCGGGTTGCAGTTTCTACAAAAACAGAGTATTCTCCAGGTGCATAAGTTATGTTCATTGTAGTGCTTGTGAAAGAAATTCCAGTCGGTTCTCGTGATTCTAGCTTTTCTCCCGATTGTTTCTTGAAAGTTGACGTGATTTCGATACGATGTTAAAAAGAATTGCTACTCTATGCCAAAAGTTTTCATCGGTTTTATGTAGTCTGTTCTTCTGTCTTACAATCTCCTTGTTCGTGCTTTCTCTTGTTCTCTCGTTTGCCTTGATATTGGTGAAATTACTAATTTCGATGTCGTACCTTCTATCAATAATAGAGCAGTACTATAAAAGTCTTTGGAGTTCAGCGTATAGTGACAATCGTATCAGCGCTGTTTCTGTGAATCTCTTTCTGTTATCAGGTTCAGACCAGCATATCCATTTCGTGACGTATTTTTGCAGTTTCTCAATTAGCCTCAGGTCTGTTTGACTTGGATACCATTCCAGACAACCAAACTTGATTATGGGAACAATGTAGCCGATTTAAGCGTTGAGCCTGAATTTCATGGGAGTGGACGATGACAGATTTCTTTTAAGTGACCACAGTGCTCGTGGTGCTTTGGAGTGACACTTGTTTGCATTTTATTCCAGTTTAGAGTGTCTGATACAATGATTCCCAAATCCTTTTAATTTCGTGCAACATGCACATCTTTATGATTCATTTCGACACAGGAAGCTGAGTATACTACATTTGCTCTCGTGAAGATCCATCTCTTTTTCTTAACATCAGTTGAAGAGGCTCGCTAGGTCATTTTCAAGTTCAGCAGATTTGTTGGCTATCAGCTTGTAACCGTCTGCATATCCAAAACAGGTACTGTTTTCAATAACTTCTGGCTAGTCGTTGATGTAGACTAAAAAGAACAGGGGCCCGTGCAACGAGCCCTACGGTACTCCACTAGTGACATCCCGTTCACTCGATAAACAATCACCGTTTCGGACTTTCTCTCCCCATTAACATCCTCCCGCTTACCTCCGCATTAGTAGTTTTAAAGCCAGTTTTCCGTTTACCGACTCATCAAAAAGGTGGATCGTGACACTGAATCCTAGTAGAGGGCAGTGTTGATAAAGTAACTTCAGAAACATAACCGACCACCGCCGTGGGGGGCGGTGGATGGGCGGGGTGTGGGATCAATTTCAAAGAGCCACCCTTCGCACCATTAGTATAAGTCTCCAAACGGTTTCTGCTAATCGCTTGCTTGATGACTAGTGGGCAGAACGGCTCTCAGAGAACTTAATGCAAACTGGTCACTACCTTTTATCCCGTTTCTGAAGACAAAAGTCAAATGTGTCAGAAGAAAAAACGACAAAGCAAAAAAATGCATAAACAGGATTATTATATTTGATACAAATTACATTTGAGAGCAATTAACACTGATTTCTGAGAATTTCTTGTTCAGTCATGTACGAAAAAACCATTTCTGCTAAAAATAATTGTTAATGAGGTTCAGATATGATGACATTACGCCACTTAACAGAAGCAGAAGTGCGGCATCAACAAAAAGAGAAAGAGAGTAGGAGAGAGAGAGAGAAAAGGTGAACCAAAGAGATAAGGAAAGAAACCCTAATCAACAGAGCAAAAGACCAACACGCATATTGTCCATGATGGGATTCGACTCTGCGAGTTCTAGTTTTCTAGTCTTGTTAAAGAATAAATCATTTCGAAAAAAACTGAAAAAGTCAAAATCAAAATAAAAATTTTCAACTTATCAGTAAACAATATCAAAACCCTTCCTTTCTCAAAAGTAACCCATCTCCTAGACTTCAAAAGTTTTGTTGGCCAGTAATGGTTGTTAAACTCAGAAAAGGAAAAAAACATTGAAAAATTTTGAAAATAATTGCAAACTTTATCAAATTATTGCTAAAATTCAAGATACTAAAATCTAAAGAACCATTTCCTTGTCTCAAAAAACTATCCAGTATCCCTGTTTCAATTCTGAATTAGGTTCACCGGCTCATAACAATCTATTTACTTGGAGCATTAATAAGAAATTTCCATTATTTTAAAACCAATTTCAATCTTATCCAAAACCTAAATTAACTGATGTCATTAAAAAAACTGATCATCATCCAATTCACTCCTGAAATTATTACGCAGCCTATTTCCAAACATTGGAGCAGATCCCAGGGCCCCTGGCGCAAAAAAAAACAAAAACCTGAAAAAATTGCAAGTATTTTAAGAAATCGTTTTATTTGATATATTAAAATGTTGAAAAAAAATTCACTACATCTTTAATTGATACAGTTACATGTTTTTGAACCCAAGAAGAATTCCATGGCTCACGAGACTAGAAAAACCTTAAAAAGATGAAAAAAAATTTTTTAAAAAATAAAAAAATTGAAGTCTTATGAAAAAAATTGTTAAATCTTGTGATATCAAAAAGTTGAAATTTGAACTGCCACCAACAAAAAACTATCCAATAACTTATTATCACACCCTAACGGAGTTTTTCGGACCCTAGATGCTAAAAAAAACTTGAATAATGATTTTAAATGTCAAAAATTTGAATTAATTTGGAAAAAAATTGTCAAAAAATGCTAAAATTCGTGATGTTCAAATCATGCAAGACATTTCATTACATCTAAAAATTATGCAGTAACCTATTTCCAAACCCTAATGGAGATTCTTTGGCTATTGAGGCTGGCAGAACATAAGAAGCTAAAAATTAAAAAAAAATTGAAAAAATGCTAAAGTTCAAATTGAAAAAAATGCCAAACCCCTTGGGATGTTTTCTGGCCACTGTGGCCCACTGAGTCTGAAAATTGAGTCTGGAAACTGGCCTCTGAATATGAAAAAAATATCAAAAAAATTGAAAAAAATTGAACGTTTTGTCAGAAAAAAAGCTAAAATTCGTGATGTTAAAACGCAGAAACCATTCCATTACCACTAGAAACTATGCAGTAACCTATTATTAAAACCTAGAGGAGGTTCCTTGGCACCTAGGGCAAGTAAAAACAAATAAAATGTCAGACATTTTGAAAAAATTGCAAAATAGTATAAATTTGCGTGTTTTTTCGTCAGTAGCTAGAAAAGGGTGGGGTTGCATCGGGGGCTGATGACTGGGGGTGGGGTAACAGTGGGGTGAGGGTAACAGCGTGCAGGGGGTGGGGGCAATACTGGGGTGGTCAACAGTGGAGAGGTCTTAAACCTCAAAGAACCGTCCATCACACCATAAGTGTAAGTCTGCAAAACAGTTTGAACTGAAACAGAGCTGAAGGGATCTAAGAGCACTTAATGGCCGCTGGTCGCTACTTGTTTACCCCGTTCATGCGGACGAAAAGTCAAAAGCATCAGACGAAAAATTAAATTCGCATTAAAAAAGGCCGACAGGACTAAAATAATTGCTACAAACTTCGTTTGAGAGCAAATAATATCAAATCTTTTGAGCAACTATACAATTTTCTCTTTCGACACATTGAAGCATAACCGTCTAACGTCGGGAAAACTTATCAAACGACGGGCGAAGTGCTGGTGTTGGTAGTGGCCAGCTGGGGCCTTTGGGATCCTATCATTAAATGGGGGATTGAATGAGCTCACTCCGTTGGCGCTCCGTGCACTCGGTTGACACTTTTATGAAAATTGTACCCAGGTTGTCCCTGTATTTGATGCCCAAAAGCGTTGAACATCTTAAATAGATATTTTGCTCTAAAGAACATACGACAATTTAGTCGGTCAATTTATACGGCAAATGCCATATTGTACAGGACACAATCAGACCTCTTCATTGATATAAAGTAGTCAATCCCTAGACAGTAAAACAAAAAATGACTCTATAGCTATTGCTATAGACGGCGTGACTATACTTCCACTTATCGAAATGCTTGAAAATAAAAATTTGAACCATTAATGGTACGCAGTTAATGATAATTTACCTGGTATTGCTGCACAACTACAAATCGTCTTAGTAAGATAAATGAACATGGCACTGCGTTCGGATAAAAAATTGAACCTCATCTCCTAACAAAAATGTAACATTTCTACACGTTTAAATTAAAACTATGGGATCACATGTTGATGTCAACGAACGTTAGCTTGTGTTTTCTATTTTTGCTTCAGATAAGAGTTGCAAGGACTTCAAGAAAGCAAATAAAAAATCCTAGTATCCTGTTTACGAAACTCGCTATACATAGAAAAAAAAACCAACAAATTTATCCAACAAACACAAAGAGACAACATAAGTTGACTTTTATTTCTGACAAAAGAATAATTGAGAAAAAGTTTGGATTTATACCTCCAATGTTGAACAATTCCCATAACAACAGACTTTTTCTATTCTGGAGGAAAAGGCGTCTAAGCATTCTTTTACGTTAAGACTTGGCTTAAAAATCTAGATTATCTAGTATTAAATGTGAGTCCTAATTTAACCACAGCACACAAAATTTATAAAGAAAATTAGAAAGAAAATGAATAGGCCAGAGTCAAAAACTTAGTAAGGAAAGCCCTGAAGATTGAGATTAGACGCTACAATGGCAGTAGCAAACAACGTCTCTAAAAGTGGACTGCTAGTGGTGCGAATCAAACCGGCAAACAGAGACTTAAGCCTAAATATGCTATCAATGTTGTAATTCAGGATCCTCAATCTCATTTGTAGACATATCAGTGATATCAAAACTTCAACATCCGCAAAACGTCCTTATCACCTATCAGCAATGGTGGATTCATGACTCACAGGTTATTAAGACCAAAGTAGTCTCGACCAGTGACAATAGCGCAACTCTAATTGCACGGGAAACTGAAGTTGGGTGACCAGATTGTGGAGCTGCAAGAGTTGAAGGACCGTTAACCACATATGAGGAATTTGCCAAATCAGATCTACAATCTAAACGATGTTCAAGTTTTTCTTTGACAACATTGATATGATATTTATCACACATTTGAATTCAAGAAGTCAGATTACAAAACTGCACCAGTGAAATCAAAGAAATCAAAACTGGGCAGTTAAGTCAAAGATGGACTTTAAGTGGTCCGCTACCAACGAAGCAAAGAGCATCACTTGCCACAACAGCAACATCAATCGAAAATCATACATTAGCAAACCAGTTGAGTAAATGGTAGGATATTGAGTCCTTTGCTCCAAACTGCGATGTTACCGGTCATTCAAAAGAGGAACAATGAGCAGTCAAAACGTTGGAGCAAACAACGCGACTCAACGTTGAAAGATACAAAGTTGAACTTCTATAGGGAGAGGACTAAGTGAAGTTACCAAACAACTTCTGATCTGCAATGGAGCAACTCATTACATGAAACAACGTCTACAGAAGGACGAGACACTGAAAAGCTCTATCAATTTTTGGCCTAGATGTCAACGCCGGATACGTTTGGAAATTTGAACAACTGAACTGAAAGAAAAGCAACACACATTGCAATGGTAGTTGCTACATCATCTGGTCATTAATTCGTATAAAATTTCAGAAGAATGTGCAACGCAGCAGCAAAGTATCAAGGCGTAGCCCTAAACGACTAAATTCTATCTGTATCGGACCTGCTTCAGGTTCTGATCGGACTTGTTTTTCGTTTCGCAGAACAACAATTAGCTTTATCAGCCGACATAGAAGACATATTTTTTCAAATTGCTGTCACAAGCGACGACAACTGATGTCTACCATTTTTCTGGCAACAAAATGCAACAGAGAAAAGGGACTTTAACGAGCACACGCGACACGTTTTTTCGACAAAAATTTGCCGACTTGTACCAATTTTGCTCTGAATCAAGTGGCGAAAGATAATGCAGCCAACGACGAAAATTTTGTCAGTACAATTCTGTGAAATTTCTACATAGACTACTTCCAGAGGTTAGCCAGAACTCCTCAGAAAACTATTTAATTTTACCAGAATTCCAGACAACAAAATTGGATTTAATGTGACGAAATGGATTACAAGTCACGATGAAGTGAAATCGCAGATCCCCGAGGCAGCAGGTCAAAAAAAGTGTAAAAATTGTCAAAACTGAACCACAATCATCTCTAACTTTGGACTAAACTGGATCGTAGAAACAGACAGTCTCATAGTCCGTTGTTGAACTAATTGCTCATTCTTTTGTCACAGCAGTGTTCGACCCACTTAGCATATGTTCATTCTTCACGATATGTATGCGGTGTTACGTAAGATCGTTTGTGGAGCAATGGGGCAGGCATGTAACAAAGAGTTGTCAGCAGACAACTCAAGACTGTTCATTAATCAGTGCTCTGAATTGAGAGAGATATGGACAATGTCATTAATAAAACTTTATTTTGCAGACCGATGAACTAATTTGAGATTTTGCACCTTTACGGATGCATCAGAAGAGGCAATTTGCATTGTGTCATATCCACAAGATGAAACAACGTTGAGATTGCCCTTATATTTAACATTGAAATTTCTTGTAGCTCTCATCAGACACGTGACAAAAACGAAGGCAGAACTCAAGGCCGCGGTTGACGGAGTTCGCCTCAGAAAGCAAGCACTCAGCAAGCATGATGTCCAAGTCGGTGGCAAAATCTATCAATGGACCAACCCATCAACAACCTTAAAGCGTCTACAGGCAGCTCACTTGAAAAAACAAAGGTTCGTTGCAAACAGGGCAGCGGCAATACTAGAAAAATTGCCGATAGATCAATAGAGACACGTCGAAGGTGTCGAAAACTCTGCCTACATAGGATCCCGAGCAATTTCCATTGCAGGACTTTGGCAGTCCGTGTTATTAATGAAGACGACATGTCTACCAACGGATGAAGAAAAGTGGCCAATGCCATGGTGTCAATAGGACGAAGTTGAAACTGAGCAAGCTATCAGTTCTCTGACAACAGAAATACAAGCTAATAAACACTTAACTGCAAACGCTTCAGCAGCTTCAATAGAATCAGAAACTTCAATACTTACTGCATGAGCTTCAGGACGAAGCGTTTTGGACCCTCACAGCGGACGCGATTCATCAATCAGAGCAAATATTTTTTCGATTTGTTCCAACCGAATGTTTCCGGAACTTTTCAAAATTGATAAAAAGCAGCGAAAAAAATATCGAAGTCATTGAACATTGCCAAATTATCAATTTTCATAGAGAAAAACGGAACATTCTGAGGGAAATGTATACTGAAGCAATCGAATCTTGACTACGATGCCAAACATCCAATATTGTTAACAGCGGAGCATCCTGTTGTACATCTGTTTGAGGAAACACATCGCGACAACCTACATGAGCGCACATAGCATGACGGAAACAACCTTTAACCAGAGTTTCGGATTGTTGGGTTGCAATATACCTTCCCGAAAATCAAGTTGAGATGTATCAAATGCAGACACAGGAACGCCAACCCAATCCATCCACCGAGTGTAGATTTACCCCGAGTAAATTGATGAACATGTTTTCCCGTTCATTTCTATCAAAGTCGACTACGTCGGAAAAATCAAGTGACTTTCCTATGACGTACGTTGAAGAGATGTGCTGCCTCTTCACTTGTCTAACAACAAGATCATTAACAACAAACTTGCGCATTCATTGGACACCGAGTCATGTCTAGCTACAGTTGCAAGAATTATTGCAAGACGTTGCTTCCCATGTACCATCATCACTGACACCGGCATTATTTTTTTTTGGAGCAACCAAGGAACTGGGGCATTCCCTGACGAATGGGTTGAAGCTAAGCTCGAACCTGACTTAGCATAGAAAAATATTGTTTGGAATTTCAACCCTCCTGGAGCCTCACACTTTGTTGGAATCGGGGCAAGACTGCTTCAAAGTTGCAGAAAAGTCATGACCGCAATTTGCGACAATTAAGGTCTAACGAAAGCGGTACTTAGCACAGCAATGTGTCTTGTGAAGCGAACTCTCAACGCAAGACCCCTGACAGCAATAAGTGATGACCCACAAGATTTGACATTAATTACAAATCATTTCTTGCTAAGAAGAAAAAACGCTATTGCACCCTTCATGCCATCCAGTGTTTGATACTATGACTTACAAAAATATTTAAAATTGCCTCAATCATATGCCGACATTATCTGGAGAGAATGGACTTGTGAATATTTTTCCCAATGGAACAGAAGATCGAAGTGGGCAAAAAAATACACGAGAATGCCGAAAGAAGCAGAACTTGTTTGGAAGGTAGGCGTTTCAGTGAAACAATGTGAATACAAATTTGACGAATCATCAAAATCTTAAATCAACGATGGCGTTGTACGATCAGCGCAAGATTCAAAACGGCCCATGACAAAATCAACAGACCGGTAGTGAGTATGGCCACAATATTATACGGTGGTGTTTTCGACATCGAAAACAGGGCCCGTGATGTTGGCGACATTTCAAATAGGCGACAAAAGCCCTCAAACAGCGATAAAAAGTTTTGAAACTGAAAAAACCTAGAATTTGTCAAATCTCAAACATGTTCAAACTGAAAATTTTGAAGTTGGGACGAAAAATTTTTACACAACCCCAATTTTAGGAAAAGAGAGTCTGAGCAGCCCGAGGTAACCTCTAAGTTTTCGTGGACCCAACGAACGTTCTGGAATTATATGTTTGAGTCTCAAATTTCCTGAAGTGATAATTCTATGATCTTTTAGGTATTTATTTATGGTCGAATGTCATATATTTGAGGCATTTAAAATTAGGTACGTATCAGCCTTGCTTGTATTAAAAAACCGAATAATGCAGTAATTGGACATTAAATAATTGAATATTGATCTAAATCATTTTCTTGGTTAACCAATCAGAAACGAGTAGCTATTATGTTATAAACTTTTTTTGCTATTTTTTTGCTGAATAATTACCTTAAACGAATTGTTTGAATTGCAAAACCATATTTAATTTAGAACCTTTAAAAACTGCTACCAAGTTTGCTCTTGGGATAAACTAAAATCTGATCCTTCATCAACTTCAATTTTTTATTCTGAATTTTATTAGATCTGAAGAACTTTAGAGTTTAAATTAGTTGAACCTTCTCATAGGAAGATGACGACAATACTAGTTTTTTGCTGAAGCCTTACAAACTTCAGCACAAGAATATTTTTATATCACCATAGAGAATTTTTTAAAAATTCATTCAACGGAAACAGTGTTACAGTCCTTTAAGCTTCCGAGCAACAAAATATTTCCACGAGATCATATAAAAATTGGGTTAAATCAAGAACCAGGGGTATCGCTTGAGAAGCAGGCCTTAATATTTTGATGATTTCCGCTTAGATGATTTTGAGTACCGACGCGGACAACAACAACAACACTAACAGCAACGAATGATCAATTTGTTTGGGAGCACCAAATCAATGAGCAGCCGAAAAAGAAACAAATCAACTGCCTTTGTGGGGAAATGGGCACACTAAATCTTGGTGTCAACGGGGAAGGGGGATTCACAGCCACATGCGGCACAACCCATATGTGGATACTTTTGTAAAAGAAAAAACAATCCATGACGTCTGCTATGGCTTCGAATTTGGGCCACCACTTGATTTCTGAAAAAAAAAATTAAGAAACGATTACATCGCTTGACTTTACAGCAAAGCAATTGGTTTGCTCGGGGATAGTTTCAACCGCGTATTATCTTGGACTTAAAGAGTTTTAATCTGTAGGGCAAGCCTAAAAAGGTTATTGAGTTAAAGATCTGAAATATCAACATAAGTTGCAAGAAAGTCATGTTTGCAATTTTGGACAATTAAAGCCTCACCAACGCGGTACTTAGCACAACAATGTGTCTTGTGGAGCGAACTCTCAACGCAAGCCCACTGATAGCAATAAGTGATAACTCAGAACATTTGACAGCACTCACATCATTTCCTGCTAAAATTAGAAAAGGCTAGTGCACCCTTGATGCCATCCAGCGATTGATACTTTGACCTGCACAAATCGTTCAAAACGGTTCAACCATATGCCGACATGATCTGCAGAAGGTATATTTGCAAATATCTTACCCAATGGAACCGATGATCAAAGCGGGCAAAAAATACACGAGAATCCTGATAGAAGCAGAAATTGTTTGGATGGTAGACGTTTCAGTGAAATAATGTGAATACAAAATGGACGAACCATCGAAATCTCCAAAGGCGACGATGGCGTCGTACCATCAGCGAGAGTCAGAATGGCCCATGGTGAATTCAACAGACCGGTAGTGAATGGGTGCAAGTATTCTACGGTGGTGTTTTCGACACCGAAAACAGGGCCGGCGATGTTGGCGCCATTACAAACCATTAACAAGAGCCATCAGACAGCGAAAATTAACTTTGAAACTAAAAAAACGTAAAATTTGTCAAAACTCAAAAATGGTCAGACTGAAAAATTTTGCAAGTTAGGAACAAAACCTTTTACGTCAGTAATTGGACATTTACTAAGTAAATATTGATGTAAAATCACCTTCTTGATTAAATAATCAGAAACGAGTATTAACTATGTTATAAATTATTTTTAGCTGAATATTTAGCTTAACGGAATTGTTTGAAAAGCCAAACTATATATAATTTAGAATCTCTTACCAAGAACAGTTTGCTCTCAGAAAAGACTAAAAATTGATCCTTCATCAATATCAGTCGTTTATTCTAAATTTTGTTAGATCTGAAGAATTTTACAGGTTGTAATAGTTGAATCTTCCTATAAAAATTTGGCGACAACACTATTTTTTTGATTAAGATCTTACAAACTTCAGCACAAAAATTAGAGATATATTAACAGAGAAATGCTTTTTATTTCAATCAGAAGAAATAGAGTTAGAGTCCATTTTACGTTCACGAGATCTTTAGAAAATTGGGTTGAGTCAGGAACCAGGTCGGCGTTAAGCCCGAGAACCAGGCTGTAAAACTTTGATTCTGCTGAGATTTTTGAGTAACCAAAACATTTAGTCCACCAAGGCGGACAACAATAACGACACAAACAGCAACGAATCTTCAATTCGTTTAGCAGGACCAAAGCAATGAGCACCAAAAAAGAAACAAATCAACTGCCATGGTGGGGGAAAAAGCACACTAAGTCTTGGTGTCCAATGGGGAAGGGGGATTCATAACCACAAACGGCACCACTCATTCAGGGACACGTTCGTGAAAACAACCCATGACATGTGCTCTGGCTTTGAATTTGAGCCATCACTTGATTTCTAAAAATATCTGTTAGAATTGATAAAAACGCTTGACTTTACATCAAAGCAAATGGTTTGTTGGAGCTTGTTTCAACCGAGTATTTTCTTGGATGTAAAGATCTTTAATCCGCAGGGCAAGCCTGAATTCTTTAATAAATTAAAGATCTGAAATCTCAACATCGCATTTTGGAAATCGAACTACGAAATTTTGTTGTGCTCGTGTTTTTTTTGCATGGGAGACGCAGGACGTCATCAACAGGCACTATTAGACAATTAGCCACAAAAATTTGGAGCGTGGAACTGAAAGACGACACTTACTAGGAAGCCATAATATTCATTCTCACAAAGATAATTTAGCTCTGCTACGCTGGACAGTTTTGTATTCTGGAGGCTGCTAACACGTATAGTTTTGTTGCGCAGTAATAGCTTTGTTGCTGTGACGGCCTAATCTTTGTATTAACTTTATCACATAGATACGCTAGAAACATGCTCATCAAGTTCTGCCCTCAGTTATTCGCTAAACCCTGCTCTTTCTCTTCTCTCTGAAGTCTTTCGTTCTGTGCTGGGTTTTTTGTGCTCTCTCTGGTCTGTGAAACTGGAATTAAAAGACATCTAACCACCAATTTGTACTATTCCATCAAATGCTTACTTTATTTGTTTTTATATAGTGTATGTGAATATATCTGTGTATGGTGTGTGTCTGTGAAAGCGCTCCTGTGCTTGCTTGTGATTTTAAGTTCATTTTACATGCGTGGACCAGAGGATACCGCCTCATTTTTTCGCAGGTGATGAGACAATTTGCCGCACAGATCCTGCCCTGGAATGCACAATAATTGGTAAGTGATACATCCAGAACAAAATATATTGGAGTCAGCGCAGTCGGTGCAACCATCCAATCATAATGACATTTTCAACGTAGTCAACCATGAGTGGCCTTCTTAATATAGCCAACCATTATTTTCCCCTCAATTTTAGATTGATATGCATTGTCGCAGGTTTTAATTATTACCACTACTCTTGCTGTCTCCTCAGTGACTGCTACCAAGATTTTTTTGATATCATATGATATAAATTCCACTCGCCTATTGTTGTCTCAGTTACAGAAGTTGCCCTTTCAAATAATAGACTTCTTAGCAGGAAGATATGCTACATGAACTTGGCTCTGCACCGTTGTAAAAATTTATACAGTTAGCTCATCTTTTAATCTCTTTCTAAGGCAACCTTTTGTCTCTATTGTATCTGCATAGTGTGAGATCCTTTTGCAATGAATGTTTTGTGCTATGTGTGCGGCACAAAATCACACAGTGGCCTGTCATTTAAAAATGATCACCATCCAAATTTCAACTGCAAGCACTGCATCCAACAAACAAAAAAATGACCCTCCAGAAAACGCTGAATACATAGAACAACCCCATTAATCGAGCCATTCCCAAATTCATGCGACTTAGGGAAAAAATTGGAGACAAACAAATATAAACTCTTCTGAAATTTTACGTCGAAATATTTCACTGGAGTCCGATCCTCTCGACCATTAGAAAAAATAAAGTAGGCATCAAAAATGTCAATGTTATGAACATCATCGTCGCTAAAATGCTCGAATATGGGCCTCAGACTGAATGCGTTATTTCTAATTACAATGCATCATTTAAATCCCGCAAGATCTAAGAGCGAAAATGATGCTTCTTCAACAAAAATCTTGTCTAGAAGAATTGAACTGTGGATCAGGTTACAATTCGGCGACCTATTCATTGAGTGCAAGGCACTCCTAGTGCGTTTGAAAGAAAATAGAAAAAGCGAATTGGATGATTTTAAAGCCTTTGACAAACAAAATGGAGCCTAGTGAAACATCAAAAGCTTTACAAGGCCTTTCGGACACTGCAAAGGGCGGTGTGCTATCAACATTTGATAAAGTGATTATTTATCAAAAGGTCAGATCTGCACTGTAATTGATCTTTTTCGAGAAAAGCACCGTTGTAGTTGGAAAGCCGATCTTAAATACGTAGTAATTTATTTGAAAAGTCGGGATGTGCCGTTCCATCTTTCTACTTTTAAAAAAGAGGCTCTGACATCAAATGCGCTTCAAGGAAAACAAATGGCAGCCTCGGCCAATCTGGTTTTGATGCAGGGAAATGGAGACAACTTTTCACATCATCCTCTTCAATCGATCTCTGCAAAACAGTGTCTGAACATCCTTTCAGAATTCCATTCGCAGACTTAACCTTCCTGAATTTTTATGACGCTTTTTATCTGATTGCACTAGATAAACGCCCTAGAATTCAACCAATTGGCATTGGCGAGGTCTTTAGGCAAGTTATAGAAAGGAACATAGTGAAATGAGTTAAGCAAATTCTTCAAAATTTAATTTGCTTAGTGTGATCTCACTTAAAATAGTTGCCACTTCAAAAAATGAAATTGTCAACAGTGAAAAATACCACATAAAGATGGCTCGCATCGTTTTTTAGAACTTTATACAGTTCTTTTAATCATTTAATCCCTTTCTACGGCAACCATTTGTTTACCTTGTATCTGCATTGTGAGATATCACAATGAATTTTACGCATAGTTTTGTTCATATTTACCAATAACTTACACTTGGTGAACAACCTCCCTCTGACCATATCATATAGTCAAGCCCAATGCTCTAAATTTTTTATTCACCTCAAAGGAAGTGGAGTTTTGTGCTATGGATGAGGCACAAATAGGGATTTCAAATCCAGTGGCCTGTCAACTAAAAATGATCACCATTCAAACTTTGTTTTACCACACTGCATCAAACATGCAAAACGTGACCAGCACAAAACCACCACAAAAATAGGTTTATACCCTCAATTGAGGCATCCCCGGAACCATGCAACTTTTGGAAAAAAAATAAGGATGAACAAAGAGAAATTCTACGAAAAATTTGCAATGAAATAGTTAATCGGAGACCAACACTCGCTATCGTAAGCAAAAATAAAGTAGGTTTCAAAATTGCCTCACTGAGACGCTTAAAATTAGGCCTCAGATTGATTGCGCTATGATTTGCGAAATTATAATGCACCATTTACTTCTCGCAAGATCCAAATTCAAAACGATGCTTCATCAATAAAAACCTGGTCTATAAGGCTCAATCTGTGGATCAGTTTCAAGTTTGTTGACCTGTTCGTTGAAGCCAAGGCACTCCAAGAGCGTTTCAGACGATGCAACGGGCGGTGTGCTAACAACATCTGATAGAGTGATTATCAAAGATCAGATTTGCACTGTAATTGATCTTCTACAAGAAAAGCACCAAAGTAGTCGGAAAGCCGATCTTAAATACGTAGTAACCAATCTGAAAATTGGGATGTGCCGTTCCGTTCTCCTAATTTTGGAAAAATGGCTCCTAAATAAAACGTGCCTCAATGAAAACAAATGGCAGTCACGGCCTATCTAGTCTCTTTGCAGAGGCGTGGAAACACCTTTTGACATCATGCAAATCTTCCTCTAACGATCTTTGGAAAAGAGTGTCCAAATATGCTATTAGAATTCCCACCGAAGAATTAAAATTCTTGAATTTTTTAACAATTGTCGTCTGATTGCACTAGATAAACGCGCTGACATTTGATCAATTGGCATTGGCGCAGGGTTTAGACGAATTTTAGGTGGGAGTATAGTGGAATGCGTTAGATGAGATCTCTTATTTTTTGGGGGAATCGTACAAATGCTTCGTGGATAAAAGAGTGTTATCGAACATTCTATTCATGCACTTTGGCGACGCCTTCTTGAAGATTGTACTTAAAATATCCCTCTTTTTGATGCCAGAAACGCTTTTTGTAGCGTTTTTTAATAGCGTTTTTTTCTGGCTCTAGAAAACATCAGAAATCTTTAACCCTCATTGCGAAACTCTTAGAAGACCCCTTACATACATTTTTGGTGATAAAAGGGTAGTATAGTCTCAAGAAGGAATAACACAAGGTGATTCAATAGCCATGGCAATGTACACAGTGGCTACACTTCCTCTCATCGACATGCTTGACGGACGATCCAAATTTGATTCATAAATGGTACGCAGATGACGGTAATTTGGCCGGTAGCCTTGAATCACTAAGAATCGTGCAAGGTAAACTCTATGAGGACCGCGGTGCATTTGGTTACAATGTGATCAAATATCGTCTGATTACACAACTTGAGTTTGTTGAAGAAGCGAACAGAGTTTTTTTGGGATTAGATGTTGATGTTATTGAAGATCATTGAGTTCTGGGTTCAATTATTTGTTCTGTTAAAAGTTGCCATAATTTTCTGAAGGAAAACCATTGAACAACTCTAAGATACTAGAGAAGCTCGCTAAACATAGTAAAATATTCCCTCAGAATGTGTAAAAAGCAATTGCCAAGTGGCTGCAACTTAAATAGACTTTTATTGCTAGGGCTCTTTCAAACCCGGACAGTCCGCGGAGCGGAGCCAAAAAAATTTTATTAATATCTTATGGTTTCAATGTTGAACCAGCCCTCTTACAATGACAGATACCGGAAGATTTTTTTCTCTTCCGGTTAAAAACGGTGGCTCAAGCATTCTTCTTCCTGAAGATAGGGCAAACGACTATGAAAAATCTATCCGGATTTGTGAGCCGTTACAGAATCATAACGCAATAGACGCAGAGTTTCGTCCGGAACAACGCACTTTCATTGAAAATATATCATTTCTATTAACGAAGGGAAAGTTTAGTGATGGTCTTGCTCTTAGATATTGATGTTATTCCATAAAATTGCCGTCAGCAGGCACAATCGGTAAAAAAATTTAATGCAATGTAAAAAAAGTGGCTATACGCACATAAGACACAATTGTATCCGTGCGAACCCACTCAATGAGGTCTCTGATAATGTCGAGGCATAGCCCTATCTTCAGACTATGCCAGGGGAAAAGTTTGCAAATAAAACTACCGCAATCTAGACGCTCGACTACACATCAAAGCTAATTGCTTCTCCGATGCATGTTTCAGCAAAATGTTTTTCGATGTGAAATTGTTTAATCTGTATGCGAAGAGTTGCCCAATCAGCATACCGGATTCCTACAAGGACTAAAAGGAGTCCATCAACAGGCTAAAATACGAGCGAGGTATAATCGGAGTTGAGAATTGAATACAGAGATTGGCTTCTAGGATCAGCGGTGATGAAGAAAATTAATATTTGGATGTGATCATGTACATCAGGACAAAACTAAGTTTCTCTCTTCGGCGCAGCTCTGTACGCTGCCTCCGTGATTCACGCTGCATGCGGAGGCGCACTGCGGTAGAGGCGTCCATAGTAACTATTGTAGAGGAAGGGAGGCTGTGGTCCTAATTTTTTAACAGCTCTCGCAGAGAAGCAATTATTGTAAACGTGTGTGTCTTTTTATGCAAAATTTTTGCTAAACCGTTTTGTTTTTTCTTTTAGGAGTCTGTTTGAAGTGTGCCAAACTGTTAAGAGTAGCAAATGCCAATTATCATGTGAAAAAAAATGTGCCCAGAATTCCCTGCTGGACGTGGTGGTTAGTTTTATTTTCAAATAATGAACCATTTTTGCTTTTAGAATTTTCTACATTTTGATTTCATTTTTGATTAACAGCCAGCGTCAGCTTCTGAACCACTAAGATTTACGCGCCCTTTTTTGTAAGTTTCAATGAGGAGTATTAGACAAAGGTCTTTGCTAAATCAATTTTTTGTAGTGAATTTTGCGGCAGGAAAAGAAATGGTGTGAGTGGTTTAAGTATTTGTAGTAGTTTAAGTATTGACCAAAATTGGAAAGTGGAAGTCAGAGAGTGGATTTTAGCTGAGTGGTGTAAAGAGGGGAATTTTAGAGAAAGCGAGAAACCGGGCTGTGAATAACTTTTCTCTAAGCCAGGTTTTTTTTACGTGCTGCATTTGAATTTTTTCTTTAGATTTTTGTTACTTTTTCTAAATTGTATAATTTCTCTTGAACGAAGTCCATAGCAATTAATGTTAGCGAGCGTGTTTTTTTAATGCAAATTTTCGCTGGAAGGATTTGACTTTCGAGTGACTTTTACGCCCTTGATTTTTTTTGCGCTTCGCGTGATCCAAAATTCACTCGCAATTACAATTTCAAGCAGCTGAATTCAACTGGAGTCAATTCAATACAAAAAAAGTCAACTAAAAAGTGCCCCAAAAGTGGTGCCATTATTTCACTTCAAATCTCAATAGTGTTATATGTTAACCTATGATGTGCTTATTTGCAGACCGATATTGAACTTTTTGGGCCCATTTAGGCTCCTCCTCCCTCCCGACTGAAGGAGGTTGCAATTGACTAGAGCTCCCACTAGCCGTTCGAGTGCATTTTTTCCGACAAATAGTCGGTTGTGTTTTTTATTTCTTCTAATCTTGATTCAAAATCACTACTTATCATAGTTTGATTGCTATTTACAATATCTATTTTGGTTGAAACTCTGATGCTATAATTTCTCTATCTTTTGCAACTGAGGCTTCATTTTTTGACTACTCTCAGGATTAAAAAATACTCATAGGAGATGACATGGTGCCCCCGGTTGACCTTATACCATTTTAGTGGAGAAGTTTTCTTTTATTCGATTTTATTTGAAAACCAATGAATGTACTACTTTATCAAAGTCTTGGCGCGCTTTTTCAGAGCTGAGATTGCTAATGTTAGTTTCAAAAACAAGAATTTCGCTCTAATTCATAGGCTGCTGTCTTTTCAGAGTGGGGGCTCACTCTGCTGTCCGGAGGGTGTATCCTTCCTTTTTTTGTTTTCGTCATTGAAATAGAGCAAATAACGACTACAAACCGTCTGGGAATTCAAATTTGGTAAAAAAACAATCGTAAATCAATTTCACATTTGTATATACAGCGCAAAATATTATAAACAATAATAGTGTTTTTCTCCCCCATCAATTCAGCTGTCGGGCCCGAGTTTGATGAAGAGACTCTTTAATGGCACTTAAATTTCTATCCAATGTTTTAATCCTATAATCATAGTTTTGTTCAGCTGTCTAGTTTTTTCATAATTTGGTGTGGACTAATAAATTTTCATAAAATGAGTTCAATTGGGGCCCACGGATTTGACCGGTTATCCTTATGGGAAAGAGCCTCTTTTAATTGGCCCGATCTTTCTTTTGTACACAACCAACCCTCCCCCAGCTTGGTTCCATAAAATATTTTTTTATAATGTTTGTATTTTTTCTATTTTCTAATTGTGATTCATGTTTTTTTAATCTTGGTCCTAATCTATTTATTTTTAATCTTACTTCAAAATTTTTATTTATTTTTATTCTATTCTTGATTTGGAAAAATTCTAAAAATCTAACTTTAAATTTTTTCAAATCTTAATTTAAAATCACTACACACCATTATTTTTTTGCTATTTACCATATCTACTTTGATTATAATTCTGATGTTTTAATTTCTCTATATTTTGCTACTCATGCTTTATTTTTTGATTATTGTCTGGATTTATTTTACACATAGGGGATGACTTGCCGCCCTCGAGTTGACCTATTAGTGTTTTAGAGGAGAAATAGAACTTTTCTTGATTGACTTTTTAGTTCTTGTGCAGTAAAGAAGACTTAAAAAATAATAAAATTTCTACTTTATCAAAGTCTTGACGCGTTTTTTTGGAGCTCAGAATGTTAATGTAAGTTTAGAATACAAGGCTTTTGAGAGGATGCTGTCATTTCAGAGTAGGTATTCACTTTGCTGTCCATAGTGTGGATCCTTCCACTTATTGTATTTGTCAAAAAAATAGAGCAAATATCAACTACAAACCGTTGAGGAACTCCAATTTGGCGAAGGCGCCTTCATAAATTATTTTCAATTTTGTATACATGGCGCCAATTATCTCAAACAATATTAGTATTTTTCTCCCTAAGCAATTTATCTGTCAGGCCAGAGTTTGAGGAAGAGACTCAATATGTTGCTTAAAAGTCTATCTAAAGTTTTAAACATTTGATCCCAATTTTGTTCATCTGTCTATTTTTTGTCATGTTTTGATGTGGACTACCTAATATGCATGAGATGAGTTCAATTGGGGCCACGGAGTTGACTGGCTACCCTTATGGGAAGGGTTTCTTTTAATTGGTCGGATCTTTTCCGTTTGTACCTACCCCCCGTTTGGTTGCATACTATATTTTTTTTTTACAAAATTGATATTTTTTCTATTGTTCTAAACGTGATTCATATATTTCTAATCTTGGTCCTATTCCATATATTTCTAATCTTGCTTCAAAATTCGTTTTTATATTTTTCTACTCTTCATTTGGAAAAAAATCAATTTTAAACTTTTTTCTAATCTTGATTAAAAATCACTACACATAAATTTTTTCTCATATGGTTTCATGTTCGTCTAATTTGAAATTTTCTCCTAATCTTGCTTCAAATTTTTTCTGTTATTTTTTCCAGTTTTGACATGGAAAAAAATATAAAAATTTATTATTATATTTTTTGTCTTGATTCAAAATCACTGCACAACATATTTTGATTGCTATTTACAATATATATTTTAATTATAATTCTGATGCTTCAATTTCCCTATTTTTTTTTGCAACTGATGCTCTTATTTTTTATTACTGTCAGGATTTATAAATACACAAAGGAGATGAACTGCTGCCCCCGATTTGACCTACCACAATTTTAGGGGAGTGGCTTTCTCCGAAGTGACCTTTCTAGTTATTGTGCAGCAGGAATGACTTGAAAGCTGAAAAATTTACTAAATTATCAAAGTCTTGACTCGCTTTTTAGATTCCAGAATGTTGATGCTATCTTAAAATACAAGGCTTTTGCTCTAAGTCTTAGGATGCTGCCATTTCAGAGTAGAGACTCAATTTGCTGTCTATAGGATGGATCCTTTACTTTTTTGTATTTTTCATTAAAAAAGAGCAAATAGGGACTACAAACAACCTGGGAATTCCAATTTGGTAAAGGCGCCTTCATAAATTATTTTCTTTTTGTATATATGGCGCCAACTATCCTAAACAATAATAGTATTTTTCTCCATCATCGATTCATCTCTCGGGCCAGAGTTTGAAGAAGAGATTCTTTAGTGTGCTTAAATTTCTATAAGAAGTTTTCATCATTTGATCCTAGTTTTGTTCAGCTGTCTAGGTTTTCCTTGTTTTGATACGGACCACTAAATTTTCATAAGACGAGTTCAATTGGGCCACAAAGTTGACCGGCTACATTTATGGGAAAGTGCTTTTTTCAATTTGCCAGACCTTTCCGATTGTACCCACCCCTCAGCTTGGTTGCATAATATCTTTTTTAATAAATTTGATCTTTTCTCCATTTTTTCTAATCTGGATTTATTTTTTTCTAATGCTTGTCCTGATCTATATATTTTTTCTGCTCTTGCTTCAAAAATTGTATTTATATTTTTTCAAATCTTGATTTGGAAGAAATATAAAAATTTAATTTTAAGTTTTTAAAATATTAATTCAAAATCACTTTACATTAAATTTTTATTGCTATTTACCATATCTTTTATGATTATGCCTCTGATGCTTTAATTTCTATTTTTTTTGCAGCTGATTGCCCCCAATTTTACCTACTACCCTTTTAACGGATGGTTTTTTTCTTAATTGGCCTTTTATTTATTGTGCAATAGGGAAAACTTGAAAGCTAATGAATGTAATATTTTTATCAAAGTCTTGGCGCGTTTTTTTAGAGCGCAGAATGTTAATGTAAGTTTAATATACAAGGCTTTCGCTATAAATCATAGTATGCTCTCATTTCCGATTAGGGACTCACTTTGCTGTCTGTAGTTTGGATTCTTCCCCTTTTTTATACCTGTCATTAAAATAGAGCAGATACGGGCTACAACCAGTCTGGAACCTCCAATTTGGAAAAAATGCATCCGCAAATGGTTTTCATAGTTGTATATATAGCGCCAACTATCCTACACATTAAAAGTCGCTTTCTCCCTCATCGATTCATAAGTCGGGCGACAGTTTGAGGAAGAAACTCAATATGGTGCTTAAATTTCTATCTAAAAATTAAAATTTGATCCTAATTTTGTTCATCTGTCTAGTTTTTTTCATGTTTTGTTGAGGACTAATCAATTTTCATGAGATGAGTTCGATTGGCGCCACGGAGTTGACTGGCTACCCTTATGGGAAGGGTTTGTTTTAATTGGTCGGATCTTTTCCGTTTGTACCCACCCCCAAGCTTGCATATTATATTTTTTATAATTTTGAAATTTTTTTCTTTTTTTCTAATCTTGATTCATATTTTCCTAATCTTGGTCCCAATCTATATTTTTCTATTATACCATCAATATTTTTGTTTTTTTCTAATATTTGTCCAAATATATATTATTTCTATTCTTGCTTCAAAGTTTGTATTGTTTATATTTTTTGCAATTTTCATTTTCAATTTTTATCTCAAAAAAAATAAAAAAATTTTTTATTACGTTTTTCCCTAATCTTAATTCAAAATCACTACATAATATTTTTTGATTGCTACTTACCTTATCCATTTTGATGATAATTCTGTTGCTTCAATATCTCAATTTTTTGCAACTGATGTTTTAATTTTTGATTACTTTCAGGATTTATTATTACACATACGAGACGACTTGCTGCCCCGAGTTGAATTACTACAATTTTAGGGGGGTTTTCTCCCCTAGAATTGAGACTCATTATGGTGCCTAAATTTCTACCTGAAGTTTTAATCATTTGATCCTAGTTTGGTTCAGCTGTCTACTTTTTTCATGTTTTGATACTAACCACTAAATTTTCCTATGATGAGTTTAACTGGGACCACGAAATTGACCGGCTACACTTATGGGAAAGGGATTTTTTCAATTGGCCAGATCTTTTTGGTTTGTACCGGCCCATCAGCTTGGTTTAGTAATATATATTTTATAATTTTGATATTTTTTTCATTTTTTCTAATCTGAATTTATTTTTTTCTAATGTTTGTCCTGATCTATATATTTTTTCTATTCTTGCTTCAAAATTTGTATTTATATTTTTTCAAACCTTGATTTGGAAAAAATATAAAACTTTAATTTTATGTTTTTTGAATCCTAATTCAAAATCACTACACATCATATTTTTATTGCTATATACCATATCTATTTTGATTATAATTCTGATGCTTTAATTTCTCTATCTTTTGCAACAGATGCTTTAATTTTTGATTAATGTCAGGATTTATAAATACACATGGGAGATTACTTGCTGCCCCCAAGTTGACCGACTACCCTTTTAGGCGAGGCTTTTTCTCTTAATTGGCTTTTTAATTATTGTGCTGTTGGGAAGACTTGAAAACTAATGAAAGTACTGATTTATCAAAGTCTTGATGCGTTTTTTTTAGAGCGCCGAATATTAATATAAGTTTAAAATACATGGCTTTTGCTCTAAAACTTAGGATGCTGTCATTTCAGAGTAGGGGTTCACTTTGCTGTCAATAGGGTGGACTCTTCCCTTCTTGTCTTTTTCATTAAAATAGAGCAAATAAGGACTACAAACAATCTGGGAATTCCAATTTTGTAAAGGCGCCTTCATAAATCATTTTCACTTTTGTATATATAGCGCTAACTAACCTACACATTGAAAGTAGCTTTCTCCCTCATTGATTCATAAGTCGGGCGACAGTTTGAGGAAGAAACTCAATATGGTGCTTAAATTTCTATCTAAAAATTAAACTTTTGATCCTAATTTTGTTCATTTGTCTAGTTTTTTTCATGTTTTGATGTGGACTACTCAATTTTCATGAGATGAGTTCAATTGGGGCCACGGACATGACCGGTTGCTCTTATGGGGAAGAGTTTGTTTTAATTGGTCAGATCGTTTCCGTTTGTGCCCACCCCCAAGCTTGGTTGCATATTAAATTTTTTATAATTTTGATATTTTCTTTTTTTCTAATCTTGATTCATATTTTCCTAATCTTGGTCCCAATCTATATATTTCTATTATATCATCAAATTTGCCGTTTTTTTTTGTAATATTTGTCCAAATATATTTTATTTCCATTCTTGCTTCAAAGTTTGTATTGTTTCTATTTTTTGCAATTTTCATTTGGAAAAAATACAAAAAAATTATTATTACGTTTATCCCTAATCTTGATTCAAAATCACTACATATTATTTTTTGATTGCTATTTACCTTATCCATTTTGATGATATTTCTGATGCTTCAATTTCTCAATTTTTTGCAACTGATGTTCCAAATTTTGATTACTGTCAGGATTTATAATTACACATACGAGACGACTTGCTGCTCCGAGTTGACCTACTACAATTTTAGGGGGGTTTTCTCCCCTAGAATTGAGACTCATTATGGTGCATAAATTTCTCTCTGAATTTTTAATCATTTGATCCTAGTTTTGTTCAGTTGTCTACTTTTTTCATGTTTTGATACGAACCACTAAATTTTCCTATGATGAGTTCAATTGGGGCCACGAAATTGACCCGCTACACTTATGGGAAAAATCTTTTTTCAATTGGCCAGATTCTTTCAGTTTGTACCGGCCCATCAGCTTGGTTTAATAATATATATTTTATAATTTTGATATTTTTTCCATTTTTTCTAATCTGGACTTATTTTTTTCTAATGTTTGTCCTGATCTATATATTTTTTCTATTCTTGCTTCAAAATTTGTATTTATACTTTTTCAAACCTTGATTTGGAAAAATTATAGAACTTTAATTTTGTTTTTTTGAATCCTAATTCAAAATCAGTACACATCATATTTTTATTGCTATATACCATATCTATTTTGATTATAATTCTGACGCTTTAATTTTCTATCCTTTGCAACTGATGCTTTTTTTTATTACTGCGAAGATTTATAAATACACATGGGAGATGACTTGCTGCCCCCGAGTTGACCGACTACCCCTTTAGGGGAGGCTTTTTCTCTTAATTGGCCTTTTAATTATTGTGCTGTTGGGAAGACTTGAAAACTAATGAAAGTACTGATTTATCAAAGTCTTGACGCGTTTTTTTAGAGCGCCGAATGGTAATATGAGTTTAAAATATATGGCTTTTGCTCTAAAACTTAGGATGCTGTCATTTTAGAGTAGGGGTTCACTGTGCTGTCCATAGGGTGGATCCTTCCATTTTTTGTATTTCTCATTAAAGAGCAGATACGGACTACAAACAGTCTGGAAACTCCAATTTGGAAAAAGTGCGTTTGTAAATCATTTTCATATTTGTATATATAGCGCCAACTATACTACACATTAAAAGTAGTTTTCATACTCATCAACTTATTCGTCGGGCGAGAGTTTGAGCAAGAGACTCTTTATGGTGCTTCAATTTCTATCTAACGTTTTAATCCTATAATCATAATTTTGTTCAGCTGCCTAGTTTTTTCATAATTTGATGTGGACTAATAAATTTTCATAAGATGAGTTCAATTGTGGCCCACGGAGTTGAAGGGCTATCCCTATGGGAAAGAGCTTCTTTCAATTGGTCCAATTTTTTCCGTTTGTACCCAGCCCCAACCCCCCAGCTTGGTTGCATAATATATTTTTTTATAATTTTGATACTTTTTCTATTTTTTCAAACTGTAATTCATGTTTATTTAATCTTGGTCCTAATCTTTTTACTTTTAATCTTACTTCAAAATTTGTATTTATGTTTTTTCTAGTGTTGATCTGGAAAAAATATAAAAATTTGGTTTGAATTTTTTTAAACCTTAAATTAAAATTACCACACAACAATTTTTTATTGCTATTTACAATATCTATTTTGATTATAATTCTGATGCTTTAATTTCTCTATCTTTGCTACTGATGCTTTAATTTTTGATTATTGTCAGGATTTACATTACACATAGGGGATGACTTGTTGCCCCCGATTTGAATTAATACCATTCTAGGGGAGGGGCTTTCTCTTAATTGACCTTTTTAGTTCTTGTGCAGAAAAAAAGACTTAAAATCTAATAAATTCAAAACTTTATCAAAAAATGTTTTTGCTCCAAAACTCAGGATGCTGTCACTTCAGAGTAGGGATTCACTCTGCTGTTCATAGGGTGGATCCTTCCACTTGTTGTATGTGTCATTAAAATAGAGCAAATACCAACTACAAACCGTTAGGGAATTCCACTTTGGTAAAGGCGCCTTCCTAAATCATTTTCACTTTTGTATCTTTGGAGACAACTATCCTAAACAATAATCGCATTTTTTTCCGTCATCAATTTATCTGTCGGGGCAGAGTTTGAGGAAGAGACTCAATATGGTGCTTAACTTTCTATCTACAGTTTTAAACATTAGATCCTAATTCTGTTCATCTGTCTACTTTTTTCATGTTTCGATGTGGACCACTGAATATCCATGAGATGAGTTCAATTGGGGCCACGGAGTTGACTGGCTACCCTTCAAAATTTGTTTTTATATTTTTTCTAATCTTCATTTGGAAAAAAATCAATTTTAAATTTTTTTCTAATCTTGATTCAAAATCACTAAACATATATTTTTTTCTAATATGGATTCATGTTTGTCTTATCTTTGTCTAATTTAAAATTTTCTCCTAATCTTCCTTCAAAATTTGTATTTTTTATTTTCTTTTCCGATTTTGATATGGAAAAAATATAAAAAATTTATTATTATATTTTTTTCTAATCTTGATTCAAAATCACTACCTATCATTTTTTATTGCTATTTACCATATATACTTTGATTATAGATCTGATGCTTCAATTTATCTGTTTTTTTGCAACTGATTCTCGAATTTTTTTACTGTCAAGAATTAAAAACACACAAAGGAGATGAACTGGTGCCCCCGAGTTGACCTACTACAATTTTAGGTGAGCGGTTTTCACCTAATTGATCTTTTTAGTTACTGTGCAGTAGGGAAGACTTGAAAGCTAATAAACGTACTACTTTATCAAAGTCTTGACGCGCTTTTTTAGAGCCCAGAATGTTGATGTTACTTTAAAATACAAGGTTTTTTGCTTTAATTCTAACGATGCTGCCATTTCAGAGTAGGCACTCAATTTGCTGTCTATAGGAAGGATCCGTCCCTTTTTTTGTATTTTTCATTAAAATAGAGCAAATAAGGACTACAAACAATCTGGGAAATCCAATTTGGTGAAGGCGTCCTCATAAATTATTTTCTCTTTTGTATATATAGCGACAACTATCCTAAACAATAATAGCATTTTTCTCCATCATCAATTTATTCGTTGGGGCAGAGTTTGAGGAAGAGACTCAATATAGTGCTTAAATTTCTATCTACAGTTTTAAACATTAGATCCTAATTTTGTTCATCTGTCTACTTTTTTCATGTTTCGATGTGGACCACTGAATATTCATGAACTGAGTTCAATTGGGGCCACGGAGTTGACTGGCTACCCTTTTGGGAAGGGGCTTCTTTTAACTGGTCGGATTTTTTCTGTTTGTACCCACCCCCAGTTTGCTTGCATACTATTTTTTTTATAAAATTGAATTTTTTTTTCTATTTTTCTAAATTTAATTCATATATTTCTAGTCTTGGTCCTAATCTGGATGTTTCTAATCTTGCTTCAAAATTTGTATTTATATTTTTTCTAATCCTCATTTGGAAAAAAAATTCAATTTTAAATTTTTTTCTAATCTTGATTCAAAATCACTACACATATATTTTTCTTCTTATATGGATTCATGTTTGTCTTATCTTTGTCTAATTTATAATTTTCTCCTAATCTTCCTTCAAGATTTGTATTTTTTATTATCTTTTCCAATTTTGATATGGAAAAAATATAAAAAAATTATTATTAAATTTTTTTCTAATCTTTATTCAAAATCACTACCTATCATTTTTTGATTTTTATTTACCACATATACTTTGATTATAGATCTGATGCTTCAATTTATCTGTTTTTTTTTCGCAACTGATGCTCTAATTTATTTTTTACTGTCAGGTATATATACACAAAGGAGATGAACTGGTGCCTCCGAGTTGACCTACTACAATTTTAGTTGAGCGGCTTTCACCTTATTGATCGTTTTAGTTACTGTGCAGTAGGGAAGACTTGAAAGCTAATAAACGCACTACTTTATCAAAGTCTTGACGCGCCTTTTTAGAGCCCAGAATGTTGAAGTTAGTTTAAAATACAAGTTTTTTGCTCTAATTCTAACGATGCTGCCATTTCAGAGTAAGGATTCAATTTGCTGTCTATAGGGTGGACCCTTCCCTTTTTTGTATTTTTCATTAAAAAAGAGCAAATAGGGACTACACACAATCTGGGAATTCCAATTTGGTAAAGGCGCCTTCATAAATTATTTTCTTTTTGTATATATGGCGCCAACTCTCCTAAACAATAATAGTATTTTTCTCCATCATCGATTCATCTCTCGGGCCAGAGTTTGAAGAAGAGACTTTTTATGGTGCTTAAATTTCTATCTGAAGTTTTAAATTTTTGTTCAGCTGTCTAGTTTTTTCATGTTTTGATACGGACCAGTAAATTCTCTTAAGATGAGTTCAATTCGGGCATCGAAGTTGACCGGCTACAATTATGGGAAAGGATTTTTTTCAATAGGCCAGATCCTTTCCGATTGTACCCATCCCTCAGCTTGGTTGCATAATATATTTTTTATATTTTTGATTTTTTTTCTATTTTTTCTAATCTGGATATGTTTTTTTCTAATGTTTGTCCTGATCTATATATTTTTTCTAGTCTTGTTTCAGAATTTGTTTTTATATTTTTTCAAATCTTGATTCGGAAAACTATAAAATTTAATTTTAAATTTTTTAATCTTAATTCAAAATTACTACACATCTTATTTTTATTGCTATTTACCATATCTATTTTGATTATAAATCTGATGCTTTAATTTCTCTATCTTTTGCAACTGATGCTTTATTTTTTTATTACTTACAGGTTTTATAAATACACATGGGAGATGACTTGCTGCCCCCGAGTTGACCGACTACTCTTTTCGGGGATGGTTTTTTCTTAATTGGCCTTTTTAGTTATTGTGCTGTAGGGAAGACTTGAAAGCTAATGAAAGTATTTATTTATCAAAGTCTTGACGCGCTTCTTTAGAGCCCAGAATGTTGGTGTAAGTTTAATATTCAAGGCTTTTGCTATAAATCATAGGATGATATTATTTCAGAGTAGGGATTCTTTTTGCTGTCCATAGGGTGGATCCTTCATTTTTTTTGTATTTGTGATTAAAATAGTTTTGATCATTATTTTCATAATTTGATGTGGACTAAAAAATTTTCATAAGATGAGTTCAATTGGGGCCCACGGAGTTGAAGGGTTATCCTTATGGGAAAGAGCCTCTTTCAATTGGTCCGATCTTTTCCGTTGGTACTCATCCCCCACCCCCCAGCTTGGTTGCTTAATATATATTTTTTAATATTGATACTTTTTCTATTTTTTCAAATTGTAATTCATGTTTTTTTAATCTTTGTCCTAATCTATTTACTTTTAATCTTACTTCAAATTTTGTATTTATTTTTTTTCTAGTGTTGATCTGGAAAAAATATAAAATTTTCATTTGAATTTTTTTTAATCTTAATTTAAAATTACTACACACCAAATTTTTATTGCTATTTACCCTATCTATTTTGATTATAATTCTGATGCTTTAATTTCTCTATCTTTGCTACTGATGCTCTAATTTTTGATTATTGCCAGGACTTACATTACACATAGGGGATGACTTGCTGCCCCCGATTTGACCTAATAACATTCTAGGGGAGGGGCTTTCTCTTAATTGACCTTTTTAGTTCTTGTGCAGAAAAAGAAGACTTAAAATCTAATAAATTCAAATTTTATCAAAAAATGTTTTTGCTCTAAAACTCAGGATGCTGTCACTTCAGAGTAGGGATTCACTCTGCTGTTCATAGGTTGGATCCTTCCACTTGTTGTATGTGTCATTAAAATAGAGCAAATACCAACTACAAACCGTTAGGGAATTCCACTTTGGTAAAGGCGCCTTCCTAAATCATTTTCACTTTTGTATCTTTGGAGACAACTATCCTAAACAATAATCGCATTTTTTTCCGTCATCAATTTATCTGTCGGGGCAGAGTTTGAGGAAGAGACTCAATATGGTGCTTAACTTTCTATCTACAGTTTTAAACATTAGATCCTAATTCTGTTCATCTGTCTACTTTTTTCATGTTTCGATGTGGACCACTGAATATCCATGAGATGAGTTCAATTGGGGCCACGGAGTTGACTGGCTACCCTAATGGGAAGGGGCTTCTTTTAACTGGTCGGATTTTTTCCGTTTGTACCCACCCCCAGTTTGCTTGCATACTATATTTTTTATAAAATTGAATTTTTTTTTCTATTTTTCTAAATTTAATTCATATATTTCTAGTCTTGGTCCTAATCTGGATGTTTCTAATCTTGCTTCAAATTTTGTTTTTATATTTTTTCTAATCTTCATTTGGAAAAAAAAATCAATTTTAAATTTTTTTCTAATCTTGATTCAAAATCACTAAACATATATTTTTTTCTAATATGGATTCCTGTTTGTCTTATCTTTGCCTAATTTATAATTTTCTCCTAATCTTCCTTCAAAATTTGTATTTTTTCTTATCTTTTCCAATCGTGATATGGAAAAAATGTAAAAAATGTATTATTATATTTTTTTCAAATCTTGATTCAAAATCACTACCTATCATTTTTTGATTGCTATTTACCATATATATACTTTGATTGTAGATCTGATGCTTCAATTTATGTTTTTTTTTGCAACTGATTCTCGAATTTTTTTTACTGTCAAGAATTATAGATACACAAAGGAGATGAACTGGTGCCCCCGAGTTGACCTACTAAAATTTTAGTTGAGCGGCTTTCACCTAATTGATCTTTTTAGTTACTGTGCAGTAGGGAAGACTTGAAAGCTAATAAACGTACTACTTTATCAAAATCTTGACGCGCCTTTTTAGAGCCCAGAATGTTGATGTTACTTTAAAATACAAGGATTTTTGTTCTAATTCTAACGATGCTGCCATTTCAGAGTAGGGACTCAATTTGCTGTCTATAGGAAGGATCCGTCCCTTTTTTTGTGTTTTTCATTAAAATAGCGCAAATAAGGACTACAAACAATCTGGGAATTCCAATTTGGTAAAGGCGTCCTCATAAATTATTTTCTCTTTTGTATATATGGCGACAACTATCCTAAACAATAATAGCATTTTTCTCCGTCATCAATTTATTCGTTGGGGCAGAGTTTGAGGAGGAGACTCAATATGGTGCTTAAATTTCTATCTACAGTTTTAAACATTAGATCCTAATTCTGTTCATCTGTCTACTTTTTTCATGTTTCGATGTGGACCACTGAATATCCATGAGATGAGTTCAATTGGGGCCACGGAGTTGACTGGCTACCCTAATGGGAAGGGGCTTCTTTTAACTGGTCGGATTTTTTCCGTTTGTACCCACCCCCAGTTTGCTTGCATACTATTTTTTTTTATAAAATTGAATTTTTTTTTCTATTTTTCTAAATTTAATTCATATATTTCTAGTCTTGGTCCTAATCTGGATGTTTCTAATCTTTCTTCAAAATTTGTTTTTATATTTTTTCTAATCTTCATTTGGAAAAAAAATCATTTTTAAATTTTTTTCTAATCTTGATTCAAAATCACTACGCATGTATTTTTTTCTAATATGGATTCATGTTTGTCTTATCTTTGTCTAATTTATAGTTTTCTCCTAATCTTCCTTCAAAATTTGTTTTTTTTATTATCTTTTCCAATCGTGATATGGAAAAAATATATAAAATTTATTATTATATTTTTTTCTAATCTTGATTCGAAATCACTACCTATCATTTTTTGATTGCTATTTACCATATATATACTTTGATTATAGATCTGATGCTTCAATTTATGTTTTTTTTGCAACTGATTCTCGAATTTTTTTACTGTCAAGAATTATAAATACACAAAGGAGATGAACTGGTGCCCCCGAGTTGACCTACTACAATTTTAGTTGAGCGGCTTTCACCTAATTGATCGTTTTAGTTACTGTGCAGTAGGGAAGACTTGAAAGCTAATAAACGTACTACTTTATCAAAGTCTTGACGCGCTTTTTTAGAGCCCAGAATGTTGATGTTACTTTAAAGTACAAGGTTTTTTGTTCTAATTCTAACGATGCTGCCACTTCAGAGTAGGGCCTCAATTTGCTGTCTATAAGAAGGATCCGTCCCTTTTTTTTATTTTTCATTAAAATAGAGCAAATAAGGACTACAAACAATCTGGGAATTCCAATTTGGTAAAGGCGTCCTCATAAATTATTTTCTCTTTTGTATATAAGGCGACAACTATCCTAAACAATAATAGCATTTTTCTCCATCATCAATTTATTCGTTGGGGCAGAGTGTGAGGAAGAGACTCAATATGGTGCTTAAATTTCTATCTACAGTTTTAAACATTAGATCCTAATTTTGTTCATCTGTCTACTTTTTCATGTTTCGATGTGGACCACTGAATATTCATGAGATGAGTTCAATTGGGGCCACGGAGTTGACTGGCTACCCTAATGGGAAGGGGCTTCTTTTAACTGGTCGGATTTTTTCCGTTTGTACCCACCCCCAGTTTGCTTGCATACTATATTTTTTATAAAATTGAATTTTTTTTTCTATTTTTCTAAATTTAATTCATATATTTCTAGTCTTGGTCCTAATCTGGATGTTTCTAATCTTGCTTCAAAATTTGTTTTTATATTTTTTCTAATCTTCATTTGGAAAAAAAATCAATTTTAAATTTTTTCTAATCTTGATTCAAAATCACTAAACATATATTTTTTTCTAATATGGATTCATGTTTGTCTTATCTTTGTCTAATTTATAGTTTTCTCCTAATCTTCCTTCAAAATTTGTTTTTTTTATTATCTTTTCCAATCGTGATATGGAAAAAATATATAAAATTTATTATTATATTTTTTTCTAATCTTGATTCGAAATCACTACCTATCATTTTTTGATTGCTATTTACCATATATATACTTTGATTATAGATCTGATGCTTCAATTTATGTTTTTTTTGCAACTGATTCTCGAATTTTTTTACTGTCAAGAATTATAAATACACAAAGGAGATGAACTGGTGCCCCCGAGTTGACCTACTACAATTTTAGTTGAGCGGCTTTCACCTAATTGATCGTTTTAGTTACTGTGCAGTAGGGAAGACTTGAAAGCTAATAAACGTACTACTTTATCAAAGTCTTGACGCGCTTTTTTAGAGCCCAGAATGTTGATGTTACTTTAAAATACAAGGTTTTTTGTTCTAATTCTAACGATGCTGCCACTTCAGAGTAGGGCCTCAATTTGCTGTCTATAAGAAGGATCCGTCCCTTTTTTTTATTTTTCATTAAAATAGAGCAAATAAGGACTACAAACAATCTGGGAATTCCAATTTGGTAAAGGCGTCCTCATAAATTATTTTCTCTTTTGTATATAAGGCGACAACTATCCTAAACAATAATAGCATTTTTCTCCGTCATCAATTTATTCGTTGGGGCAGAGTGTGAGGAAGAGACTCAATATGGTGCTTAAATTTCTATCTACAGTTTTAAACATTAGATCCTAATTTTGTTCATCTGTCTACTTTTTCATGTTTCGATGTGGACCACTGAATATTCATGAGATGAGTTCAATTGGGGCCACGGAGTTGACTGGCTACCCTAATGGGAAGGGGCTTCTTTTAACTGGTCGGATTTTTTCCGTTTGTACCCACCCCCAGTTTGCTTGCATACTATATTTTTTATAAAATTGAATTTTTTTTTCTATTTTTCTAAATTTAATTCATATATTTCTAGTCTTGGTCCTAATCTGGATGTTTCTAATCTTGCTTCAAAATTTGTTTTTATATTTTTTCTAATCTTCATTTGGAAAAAAAATCAATTTTAAATTTTTTTCTAATCTTGATTCAAAATCACTAAACATATATTTTTTTCTAATATGGATTCATGTTTGTCTTGTCTTTGTCTAATTTAAAATTTTCTCCTAATCTTCCTTCAAAATTTGTATTTTTTATTATCTTTTCCGATTTTGATATGGAAAAAATATAAAAAATTTATTATTATATTTTTTTCTAATCTTGATTCAAAATCACTACCTATCATTTTTTATTGCTATTTACCATATATACTTTGATTATAGATCTGATGTTTCAATTTATCTGTTTTTTTGCAACTGATGTTCTAATTTTTTTTACTTTCAGGATTTATAAATAAACAAAGCAGATGAACTGGTGCCCCCGAGTTGACTTACTACAATTTTAGGTGAACGGCTTCCACCTAATTGATCTTTTTAGTTACTGTGCAGTAGGGAATCCTTGAAAGCTAATAAACCTACTACTTTATCAAAGTCTTGACGCGCTTTTTTAGAGCCCAGAATGTTGATGTTAGTTTAAAATACAAGGTTTTTTGCTCTAATTCTAACGATGCTGCCATTTCAGAGTAGGGACTCAACTTGCTGTCTATAGGGTGGATCCTTCCTTTTTTGTATTTTTCATGAAAATAGAGCAAATAAGGACTACAAACAATCTGGGACTTCCAATTTGATAAAGGCGCCTTCATAAATTATTTTCTTTTTGTTTATATGGCGCCAACTATCCTAAACAATAAAAGTATTTTTCTCCATCATCGATTCATCTCTCGGGCCAGAGTTTGAAGAAGAGACTTTTTATGGTGCTTAAATTTCTATCTGAAGTTTTAAACTTTTGTTCAGCTGTCTACTTTATTAATGTTTTGATACGGACCAGTAAATTCTCTTAAGATGAGTTCAATTCGGGCCTCGAAATTGACCGGCTACAATTATGGGAAAAGGTTTTTTTCAATAGGCCAGATCCTTTCCGATTGTTCCCGTCCCTCAGCTTGGTTGCATAATATATTTTTTATAATTTTTATATTTTTTCTATTTCTTCTAATCTGGATTTATTTTTTTCTAATGTTTGTCCTGATCTATATATTTTTTCTAGTCTTGTTTCAAAATTTGTTTTTATATTTTTTCAATCTTGATTCGGAAAACTATAAAATTTAATTTTAATTTTTTAAATCTTAATTCAAAATCACTACACATCCTATTTTTATTGCTATTTACCATATCTATTTTGATTATAAATCTGATGCTTTAATTTCTCTATCTTTTGCAACTGATGCTTTTTTTTTATTACTGCCAGGTTTTATAAATACACATGGGAGATGAGTTGCTGCCCCCGAGTTGACCGACTACTCTTTTTGGGGATGGTTTTTTCTTAATTGGCCTTTTTAGTTATTGTGCTGTAGGGAAGACTTGAAAGCTAATGAAAGTACTTATTTATCAAAGTCTTGACGCGCTTCTTTAGAGCCCAGAATGTTGCTGTAAGTTTAATATAAAATGCTTTTGCTATAAATCATAGGATGATGTCATTTCAGAGTAGGGATTCACTTTGCTGTCCATAGGGTGGATCCTTCATTTTTTTGTATTTGTGATTAAAATAGTGCAGATAAACAGTCTTGAAACTCCAATTTGGAAAAAGTGAGTTCGTAAATCATTTTCATATTTTTATATATAGCGCCAACTATCCTACACATTAAGAGTAGTTTTCTCCCTCAGCAATTCATATTTCGGGCGAGATTTTGAGGGAAAGACTCATTATGGTGCTTAAATTTCTATTTAAAGATTTAATCAATTAATCCTAACTTTGTTCAGCTGTCTAGTTTTTTTTTATGTTTTCATGTGGACCATTGAATTTTCATAAGATGAGGTCAATTGGGGCCACGGAGTTGACCGGCTGCCCTTATGGGGAAAAGTTTTTTTAATTGGTCAGATCCTTTCCGTTTGTACCCACCCCCGCTGTGGTTGCATATTAGATTTTTTATAATTTTGATATTTTTTCTTTTTTCTAATCTTGATTAATATTTTCCTAATTTTTGTCATAATCTATATATTTCTATTATAGCTCAAGAACTTGTATTTTTTTCTAATCTTTGTCCAAATATATATATATATATATATTATTTCTATTCTCGCTTCAAAGTTTGTATTGTTTTTATTTTTTCCAATTTTCATTTGAAAAAAATATTAAAAAATTACTATTACGTTTTCCCTAATCTTGATTCAAAATCACTAACCATTATCTTTTGATTGCTTTTTACCGTATACATTTTGCTGATAATTCTCATGATTCAATTTATCAATCTTTCGCAACTGATGCTTTAATTTTTGATTACTTTCAGGATTTATAATCACACATAGGAGACAACTTGCTGTCCCGAATTGACCTACTATAATTTTAGGGGAGGGGTTTTCTCCCCTAGAATTGAGACTCTTTATGGTGCTTAAAATTCTATCTAAACTTGTAAGCATTTGATCCTAATTTTGTTCAGCTGTCTAGTTTTTTCATGTTTTGATAAAGACCACTAAATTTTCATGAGATGAGTTCAATTAAGGCCACAAAGTTGACCGGCTGCACTTATGGGAAAGTGCATCTTTCAATTGGCCAGATCCTTTCCGTTTGTACCCACCCCTCAGCTTGGTTGCATAATAAATTTTTCATAATTTTGATATTTTTTCTATTTTTTTTAATCTGGATTCACTTTTTTCTAATGTTTGTCCTGATCTATATATTTTTTGTTCTTGCTTTAAAATGTGTATTTATAATTTTTCAAATCTTGATTTGGAAAAAATATCAAAATTTAATTTGATTTTTCTAAAAATCTTAATTCAAAATCACTACACATCATATTTTTATTGCTATTTACCATATCTATTTTGATTATAGTTCTGATGCTTTAATTTCTCTTCAAATTGCAACTGATGATTTAATTTTTTTATAACCGCCAGGATTTTTAAATGTACATGTGAGATGACTTGATGCCCCGAGTTGACCGACTACCCCTTTAAGGGAGGGTTTTTCTCTTAATTGACCTTTTCAATTATTGTGCCGTTGGGAAGACTTGAAAACTAATGAAAGTACTAATTTATCAAAGTCTTGACGCGTTTTTTTAGAGCGCCGAATGTTAATATAAGTTTAAAAGACATGGCTTTTGCTCTAAAACTTAGGATGCTGTCATTTCAGAGTAGGGGTTCACTTTGCTGTCTCTAGGGTGGATCCTTCCCCGTTTTGTGTTTGTCATTAAAATATAGCAAATACCAACTACAAACTGTTGGGGAATTCCACTTTGGTAAAGGCGCCTTCATAAACCATTTTCACTTTTGCATATATGGCGCCAACTATCCTAAACAATAATAGTATTTTTCTCCCTTATTGATTCATCCGTCGGGCCTGAGTTTGATCAGCTGTCTAGTTTTTATTATGTTTTCATCTGGACCACTGAATTTTCAAAAGATGAGGTCAATTGGGCCACGGAGTTGACAGGCTACCGTTATGAGGAAGGCTTTTTTTTAATTGGTCAGATCCTTTCGGTTTGTACCCACCCCCTAGCTTGGTTGCATATTTTATTTTTAATAAAATTGATATTTTTTTCTTTTTTTTTCTAATCTTGATTCATGTTTTCCTAATCTTGGTCCTAATCTATATATTTCTATTCTAGCTTCAAAATTTGTATTTTTTTCTAATCTTGGTCCAAATACATATATTATTAATAATCTTGCTTAAAAATTTGTATTTTTTTTTCAAATTTTGATTTCGAAAAAAATATTAAAAATTCATTATTACGTTTTTCCCTAATTTTGATTCAAAATCACTACGCATTTTTTTTTATTGCTATTTACCATATCCATATTGATGATAATTCTGATGCATCAATTTCTCTGTTTTTTGCAACTGATGCTTTAATTTTCGATTACTGTCAGGATTTATAATTACACATAGGAGACGACCTGCTGCCCCAAGTTGACCTACTACAATTTTAGGGGAGGGGCCTCCTCCTAAATAATTTTTTTTTGTGCAGTAGGGAAGACCTGAAGGCTAATGAATGCACTAGTTTTTCAAAGTCTTGACACGCTTTTTCAGAGCCCAAAATGTTGGGGTAAGTTTTAAATACAAGGCTTTAGCTATAAATCATAGGATGATGTCATTTCAGAGTAGGGATTCACTTTGCTGTCCATAGGGTGGATCCTTCATTTTTTGTATTTGTGATTAAAATAATTTTAATCATAATTTTCATAATTTGATGTGGACTAAAAAATTTTCATAAGATGAGTTCAATTGGGGCCCACGGAGTTGAAGGGCTATCCTTATGGGAGAGAGCCTCTTTCAATTGGTCCGATCTTTTCCGTTGGTACCCATCCCCCACCCCCCAGCTTGGTTGCTTAATATATATTTTTTAATATTGATACTTTTTCTATTTTTTCAAATTGTAATTCAAGTTTTTTTAATCTTTGTCCTAATCTATTTACTTTTAATCTTACTTCAAAATTTGTATTTATTTTTTTGCTTTAATTTCTCTATCTTTTGCAACTGATGCTTTATTTTTTTATTAATGCCAGGTTTTATAAATACACATGGGAGATGACTTGCTGCCCCCGAGTTGACCGACTACTCTTTTCGGGGATGGTTTTTTCTTAATTGGCCTTTTTAGTTATTGTGCTGTAGGGAAGACTTGAAAGCTAATGAAAGTATTTATTTATCAAAGTCTTGACGCGCTTCTTTAGAGCCCAAAATGTTGGGGTAAGTTTTAAATACAAGGCTTTTGCTATAAATCATAGGATGCTGTCACTTCAGATTAGGGACTCAGTTTGCTTACCATAGGGTGGATTCTTCCCCTTTTTGTATTTTTCGTTAAAATAGAGCAAATAAGATTACTAATAGTCTGGGAAATCCAATTCGGTAAAGGTGTCTGCGTAAATCATTTTAATTTTTGTATATATAGCGCCATCTAACCTGCACATTGATAGTTTTTTTCTCCCTCATCGATTCATTCGTCGGGCCAGAGTTTGAGGAAGAGACTCATTATGTTGTTTAAATTTCTATCTAATTTTTAATCACCTAATCTTTTTCTTCCAAGTGTCTAGTTTTTTTGATGTTTTGGTGTGGACCACTGAATACTCATAAGATGTGTTCAATCGGGGCCATGGAGTTGACTGGCTTCACTTATGGGAAAGTGCTTTTTCTAATTGGTCAGATCTTTTCCGTTTGTACCCACCCTCAGCTTGGTTGCATAATATATATTTTTATAAAAATTTGATTTTTTTTCTATTTTTTCTGATCTTGATTTATATTTTCCTAGTCTTGTTCCTGATCTATATATTTCTAATCTTGCTTCAAAATTTGTATTTATATAATTTCTAATCTTCATTTGAAAAAAAATTCAATTTTAAATTTGTTTCTGTTCTTGAGTCAAAATCATTACACAATTATTTTCTCTAATCTGGATTCATGTTTGTGTAATCTTTGTCTAATTTATAAGTTTCTCCTAATCTTGCGGCAAAATTTGTATTTTTTTTATTTTTTTCAATTTTGATATGGAAAAATTATAAAAAATTTATTATTATAATTTTTTCTAATTTTGATTCAAAATCACTACAAATCATATTATGATTGCTATTTCCCATATATATCTTGATTATAAATCTGATGCTTCAATTTTTCTATTTTTTTGGAACTGATCCTCTAATTTTTTTATTACTGTCAGGATTTATTAATACACATAGGAGATGACCTGCTGCCCCCGAGTAGACCTATACAATTTTAGGGGAATGGCTTTCTCCTAATTGATCTTTTTAGTTTTTATGCAGTAGGGATGACTGGAAAGCTAATGAATTTACAACTTTAATTAAAATTTGACGCAGTTTTTTAAATCCCAGAATATTGATATAAGTTTACAATACATGGCGTTTGCTCTAAATCTTAGGATGGTGTCATTTCAGAGTAGGGGCCCACTTTGCTGTTCAGAGGGTGGACTCTTCCCTTCTTTTTCGTTAAAATAGAGCCAATACGGACTACAAACAATCTGGGAATTCCAATTTAGTACAGGTGCCTTCCTAAATCATTTTCATTTTTGTATATATTGCGCCAAATATCCTACTATTTAATAGTAATTTTCCCTCATCGATTCGTCCCTCGGGCCAGAGTTTGAGCAAAAGACTCATTATGGTGTTTAAATTTCTGTCTAAAACTTTAAATATTTGAGCTTAATTTTGTTCATCTGTCTTATTTTTTCATGTTTTGATGTGGACCACTGAATATTGAATGAGATGACTTCAATTGGGACCCTGGAGTTGACTGGCTACCCTAATGGGAGGGGTTTATTTTAATTGGTCGGATCTTTTCCTTTTGTACCCACCCCTCAGTTCGGTTGCATAATATATTTTTTATAACTTTGATATTTTTTCTAATCTGGATTAATTTTTTTCTAATCTTTGTGCTGATCTATGTATTTTTTCTAGTCTTGCTTCAAAATTTGTGTTTTTTCCAATCTTGATTTGGAAAAAATTTAAAAAAGTTATTATTATATTTAATTCTAATCTTGATTGAAAATCACTGCACATCATATTTTGATCGCTATTTACCCTATCCATTTTTTTATTATATTTCTGATGCTTTAATTTCTCCATTTTTTGCAACTTATGTTTTAGCTTTTGATTACTGTCACGATTTATAAATACCCAGAGGAGATGACTTGCTGCCACAGAGCTGACCTACTACCACATTAAGGGAGGGGTTTTCTCCCAATTGGTCTTTTTGGTTATTGTGCAGTAGGGCAGAATTGAAAGCTAATGAATTTACTAATTTGTCAAATTATTGACGCGTTTTTTTAGAGCGAAGAAAGTTAATGTAAATTTAAAATACAAGGCTTTTGCTCTAAAATTTAGGATGCTGTCAATCCAGAGTAGGGGTTCACTTTGCTGTCTCTAGGGTGGATCCTTCCCCATTTTGTATTTGTCATTAAAATAGAGCAAATACCGACTACAAACCGTCGGGGAATCCTAATTTGGTAAAGGCGCCTTCTTAAATTTTTTTCTCATTTGTATAAATTTCTTTTTGTATATGGCGCCGACGTTCCTAAACAAAAATAGTATTTTTCTCCCTAATTGAATCTTCTGCCGGGCCAGACTTTCAGAAAGAGACTCTTTATGGTGCTTAAATTTCTAACTTAAGTTTTAATCATTTGAGCCTAGTTTTGTTCATCTGGCTAGTTATTTCATGTTTTGAAACGGACCACTGAATTTTCATCAGCTGATTTCAAATGCGGCCATGAAGTTGACTGGCTACCCTCATGGGAAAGAGCTTTCTTTTAATAGGTTGTTTTTTTTCCGTTTGTACCCATCTCTCTGCATGGTTGCATAATATATTTTTTTATAAAATTGGTATTTCTTCTATTTTTTCTAATTTCATATTTTTCATATCTTGGTCCTAATCTATATCTTTCTAAACTGGCTTCAAAATTTGCATTTTTGTCTAGTCTGGCTACAGAGTTTTTATTTTTTATATTTTCAAATTTTGAATTGTAAAAAATTTATTATTATATTTTTTTCTAAATTGATTCAAAATCACTACACATTATATTTTGATTGCTATTTACCATATATATACTTTGATTATAGATCTGATGCTTCAATTTATGTTTTTTTTTGCAATTGATTCTCGAATTTTTTTTACTGTCAAGAATTATAAATACACAAAGGAGATGAAATGGTGCCCCCGAGTTGACCTACTACAATTTTAGTTGAGCGGCTTTCACCTAATTGATCGTTTTGATTATAATTCTGATGCTTCGATTTCTCTGTTTTTTGCAACTGATGCTTATATTTTTGATTATTGTCAGGAATTATGAACACACATAGGAGATGACTTGCTGCCCCTGAGTTGACCTACTAGCATTTCAGGGGAGTGGACTTCTTTTAATTGACCTTTATAGTTTTTGTGCAGTAGGGAAGACTTGAAAGCTAATATATTTACTACTATATCAAAGTCTTGACGCGCTTTTTTAGAGCTCAGAATGTTAATATAAGTTCAGAAAACAATGTTTTCGCTCTAAACGTAGGATGCTGTCATTTCAGAGTATGGGCTCACTTTACTGTCCCTAGGGTGGATCTTTCCCCTTTTTGTATTTGTCAAAGTCTTAACACGGTTTTTTAAAGCCCGGAATGTTAATGTAAGTGTAAGATACAAAGCTTCTGCTCAAAAACTTAGGATGCTGTCTTTTCAGAGAAGGGGCTCACTTTGCTGTCCATAGGGTGGTTCCTTCCCCCTTTTTTGTGTTTGTCATTAAAATAGGCAAATACCGACTAAGCGGTCGGGGAATTCAAAGTTGGTAAAGGTGGCTTCATAAATCATTCTCACTTTTGTAAATATAGCCCATTTATCCTACACATTTATGGTATTTTTTGACCTCATCGATTCATCCGTTGGGCCAGAGTTTGAGAAAAAGACTCTTTATGGTGCTTAAATTACCGTCTAAAGTTTTAGTCATTTGATCCTAATTTTGTTCAGCTGCCTAATTTTTTCATGTTTTGATACTGACTACTAAGTTTTCATAAGATGAGTTCACTTGCGGCCACGAAGTTGACCGGCTACCCTTATGGGAAAGAGCCTCTTTTAAATGGTCGAATTTTCCGCTTGTACCCATCCCCATATTATATACCCGCTTGATTGCTTATTATATTTTTTATAACATTGATAATTTTTCTATTTTTTCTAATTTAGATTCATATTTTTCTCATCTTGGTCCTAATCTATTTATTTTTAATCTTGCTTCAAAATTTGTACATATTTTTTTATAGCTTGAACTGGAAAAAAAATAAAAGTTTAATTTTAAATTTGTTAAATCTTAATCCAAAATCACTACACACCATATTTTTATTGCTATTTACCATTTCTATTTTGATTATAATTCTGATGTTTTAATTTCTCCTTTTTTTGCAACTGATGCTTTAATTTTTGAATAATGTCAGGATTTATAAATACACATGAGAGATGACTTGCTGCACAAGAGTTTACAGAATATCCTTTTAGGGGAGGGCCTTTCTCTTGATTGACCCTTTTGTTGTTATGCAGTAGGGAAGAGTTGAAGGCTAATGTATGTACTACTCTATCAAAGCCTTGACCTGCTTTTTTAGAGCCCGGATTGTTGCTGTAAGTTTAAAATACAAGGCTTTCGCTATTAATCATAAGATGCTGACAGTTCCGAGTGGAGGCTCACTTTGCTGTCCATAGGATAGATCCCTCTCTTTTTGTATTTGTCATTAAAATAGATCAAATACGGACTACAAACCGTCGGGGAATTCCAATTTAGTAAAGGTGGCTCAGAAATCATTTTCATTTTTTTTATATTTAGCGCCGGCTGTCCTAAACAATAAGTGTTTTTCTCCCTATTGATTCATCTGTCGGGCCAGTGTTTGAGCAAGAGACTCATTATGGTGCTTGAATATCTATCTAAATTTTAATCCTTTAATCCATTTTTTCATCTCTCTAATTGTTTCATGTTTTGATACGGACCACTAAATTTTCATAAGATGAGTTCAAATGGGGCCATGAAGTTAACCGGGTACCCTTATTGGAAGGAATTTTTTTTATTAGGTCGGGTCTATTCCGTTTGTACCCATCCCGCAGCTTGGTTGCATTTTATATTTTTTATAATATTGGTATTTTACTATTTTTTTATATAATTTCATATTTTTTTTATCTTGGTCGTAATCTATATATTTCTAACCTTGCTTCAAAACTGGCATTTTGTTTTTAATCTTTGCCCTAACATATTTATTTTTTCTATTCTTGCTTCAAAGTATATATTTTTTTATTTTTTCATATTTTGATATGAAAAAATATAAAAATTTTATTATAATGTTTTTTTCTGATCTTGACTCAAAATCACTACACATTATATTTTGATTGCTATTAACCAAATCTATTTTGGTTATAATTCTGAAGCTTCAATTTCTCTTTTTTTTGCAACCAATGCTTCAACTTTTGATTATTTTCAGGAATTATAAATACACATAGGAGATGAAATGGTGCCCCCGAGTTGACCTACTACAATTTTAGTTGAGCGGCTTTCACCTAATTGATCGTTTTGATTATAATTCTGATGCTTCGATTTCTCTGTTTTTTGCAACCAATGCTTCAACTTTTGATTATTTTCAGGAATTATAAATACACATAGGAGATGACTTTCTGCCCCCGAGTTGACCTTCTAGCATTTTAGGGGAGCGGTTTTCTCTTATTTGACCTTTAAGTTATTGTGCAGTAGAGAAAACTTGAAAATTTTTAGATTTACTACTTTTTCAAAGTCTTGACGCGCTTTTTTAGAGCCCAAAATGTGAATATATATTCAGAAAACAATGTTTTTGCTCTAAACTTAGGATGCTGTCAATTCAGAGTATGGGCTCACTTTGCTGTCCATAGGCTAGATCTTTCCCCCTTTTTTGCATATGTCATTAAAATAGAGCAAATACCGACTTTAAACCGTCAGGGATTTCCAATTTGGGAAAGGCGCCTTCATAAATCATTTTCACATTTGTATATATAGTGCCAACTATCCTACACGTTTATATAGTATTTTTCTCCCTCATCGACTCATCCATCGGGCCAAAGTTTGAGTAAGAGACTCTTTATGATGCTTAAATCACTGTCTAAAGTTTGATACTAATTTTGTTCAGCTGACTAATATTTTCATGTTTTGATACTGACCACTAAATTTTCTTACGATGAGTTCACTTGGGGCCACGAAGTTGACCAGCTACCCTTATGGGAAAAAGTTTCTTTCAAATGATCAAATCTCTTCCGTTTGAACCCATCCCCATTTTGATTGCATATTGTATTTTTTATAATATTGAAAATTTTTTCTTTCTAATTTTGATTCATTTTTTTCTAATCTTGGTCCTAATCTATTTATTTTTAATCTTGCTTCAAAATTTGTGTATATTTTTTAAAGCTTGAACTGGAAAAAAAAGAAGTTTAATTTTAAATTTTTTAAACCTTATTTCAAAATCACTACACACCATATTTTTATTGCTATTTACCTTATCTATTTTGGTTACAATTCTGAAGCTTCTATTTCTCTATTTTTTTGCAACTGATGCTTCAATTTCTGATTATTGTCAGCAATTATAGATACACATAGGAGATAACTTGCTGCCCCCGAGGTGACCTATTAGCATTTTAGGGGATGGGTTCCCTCTTAATTGAAGTTTAGTTGTTGTGCAGAAGGTAAAACTTGACGGTTTGTAAATTTACTACTTTTTCAAAGTCTTGACGCGCTTTTTAAAGCCCAGAACGTTAATATAAGTTCAGAAAACAATGTTTTTGCTGTAGGATGCTGTCATTTCAGAGTAGGGGCCCACTTTCCAGAGAATGGACTCTTCACTTCTTTTCTTTTTCATTAAAATAGAGCAAATAAGGACTACAAACAACCTGGGAATTCCAATTTGGTAAAGGCGCCTTCATAAATCATTTTCACTTTTGTATATATAGCGCCAACTATCCTACACATTTATAGTATTTTTCTCCCTCATCGATTCATCCGTCGGGCCAGAGTTTGAGTAAGAGACTCTTTATGGTGCTTAAATTACTGTCTAAATTTTGATCTTAGTTTTGTTCAGCTGTCTAATATTTTCATGTTTTGATAGTGACCACTAAATTTTCATAAGATGAGTTCACTTGGGGCCACGTTGACCGGCTACCCTTATAAGAAAAGGCCTCTTTAAAATGGTCGAATCTCTTTCGTTTGTACCCATACCCAGCTTGATGTTTGTACCCGTAACCAGCAGCATTTATGTTTAATATTGCTTCACAATTTGTATTTATATTGTTTTCTAATCTTGAATTTGAAAAAATATAATTTAATTTTAAATTTTTAAATTTTAATTCAAAACACTACACACCATATTTTTATTGCTATTTACCATATCCATTTTGATTATAATTCTGATGCTTTAATTTCTCTATCTTTTGCAACTGATGCTTTAATTTTTGATTAATGTCAGGATTTATAGATACACATGGTTGATGACTTGCTGCCTGCGAGTTGACCGACTACCCATTTAGGGGAGGGCTTTCCCTTAATTGACCTTTTTTGTTGTTGTGCAGTAGGGAAGACTTGAAAGCTAATGAATGTACGTACTACTTTATCAAAGCCTTGACGCGCTTTTTTAGAGCCCAGAATGTTGCTGTAACTTTAATATACAAGGCTTTCGCTATAAATCATAGGATGCTGTCATTTCGAGTAGGGGCTCACTTTGCTGTCCATATGGTGGATCCTTCCCCTTTTTTGTATTTGTCATTAAAATAGAGAAAATACGGACTACAAACCGTCGGGGATTTCCAATTTGGTAAAGGTGGCTTTGTAAATCATTTTCACTTTATGTTTAGCGCCAGCTATCCTAAACAATAAGTGTTTTTCTCCCTATCGATTCATCCGTCGGGCCTGAGTTTGAGGAAGAGACTCTTTATGGTGCTTAAATTTCTATCTAAAGTTTTAATCATTCAATCCTAATTTTGTTCAGCTGTCTAGTTTTCATGTTTTGATGTGGACCACTGAAATTGATAAGATGAGTTGAATTGGGGCCACGGAGTTGACCGGCTACCCTTATGGGAAAGGGACTCTTTTAATTGGTCGGATCTTTTCGTTTGTGCTCAGCCCCACCTTGGGTGCAAATTATTTCCACCCCCGGACGCACGTGCCATTTTTTTATATAATGATTCACTATGTAATGACACGTGCTCGGTAACTTGGGGTTCAGAACGTACTACAAATACACACTCTTGAAGCGATATCTTTGTAGAAGCTTTTTGTTTCAGAGTTGACATGACTAACGACGAGATAGCTGTTGTGTTAGAACAATTAATGAGATCATTTAATCCGGGATCGGATAAATCAGTTTATGAAGAATTGAAAGACTTCCAGTGGAGCGAGGTAGCTGTTTCAAATCAGTCGGTAGCGAAGTGTAAAGAATCCGTAATTGCTCTTCTATGGGAAATCAATCCACTCAGAAACGCACATGAGGTCATTGCAAAAGCTCGGCGTAGGCTTGAATTCAGGTACAGATTTTTTTCGTTTGTTCAAACGTGCTTTCATGTCTACATAGTTGCCTAAGACCGTACTGACGATTTGAGCGACAAGACCGAGCTTCGAACAACAAGGGGGGAGGGGGTAAGAACAAATGAAGATTTACTTGATTTATTTTCCTGGCAATTCTTTTTTTGGAAAGTTTTTTAAAATAAAAAACTAAAAAGTGAAAAAATCGGCTGCGCAACCGCAGCATCACTATTGCACATTCCCATTAAGGATATACTTATGTGAATTTCATTTAAATATTCAATTGTTTTCCTGGTGTTCTGTGATATTGAAATCGATGTTTCGTCCACTTCAGGATGAAGATTTTTGCGGGTACTTCTAAATTCTCAGATGAGTTTTAACTCGACAAAAAACGGATAATTTACGGGAATCCGATTTTGGCAAAACCATCTTTGATATCAAAATGTGTAATCTAGGCCGTAAAATAATAGAAGCTATACTCTGACACCACCATCGAAACTGAACGTACATCTTTTCCGTTTGTGCCCCCCTCCGCTTAGTGGTGGCATATTATTTGCACTCCCAGCAGCACGTCTTCTTCTTTCATCATCATATCTGTTGACAGACGCTGATTGTCTCATTTGTAAAAAGTTGCCACGATTCTCGACTTCTGGCAGCATGGATTATGGAGCTGGGACTTCCCAGAAACTGTTACTGTTGTAGGAAGAGAGTCCTCTGCTTTCCTCTTGCCTTTTCCCCTATTTTCCCTGTGAGTGCCAGATCTTCCAATTGCTGTTTCCTGAGGACGCCCCCGGAAACGAAGTTGCCTTTCTTTGATGTTTTTAAGGAGGCTCGCTTGTCCACATGTTAATTTTCGCACATCCACATTGCTCCTCCGGGGCCGTCCCTGACAGTCTTTGCATTTTGCGCATGCACATTTCAAAGCCAGAGATCTTATCCTGGAGACGCTTCGATATGGTCCAAGTCTCGGAGCAATATATATAAATCGCGTACACATAAAACACTTCAGTACAGGATACCTACATTCGAAAGATAGTTTTTTATTACACAGAATACCTCTTAGCTGATGGAATGCTGCCTTGGCTTGCGCGCTTCTGATGGGTACTTCCTTGTCGTCTCTACAGTCCCAGGAAATCGTGCAGCCTAGGTTTTTGAAATAATCAATTGTCGAGGTTTGGTCGTCCACTCTTATTTCACAAGACGGTGCTCTCGTTGACCATCAATTAAGTTTTTTGATTTCCATTCCAAAGTTTTTGCTACATAAGGGAGTTATCTGAGCATGTGGCTAATAACACCCTGTCATCTTCGTATCTGAAGTTGTTGATGCTGACACCCCCATCGATCAGGCCAAGGAGGTACTTCATCGTTCTAATCAAATACTCGCTGTTGTAAATCAAATACTAGGGTTGTAAATATCGAACTGAATCATTTATTGGACTACTTGGATCTTGATGATAAAGACTTGAGAATAATCCAGAGTGTACACTATCAGCAAGAAGCAGGCATCAGGGTAGGAGACAAAGTCAGGAAAATGGTTCAGATCGAACCATTTTTCTGAACTCTTGGTAATCATCAATTGTTCTGAACTCTTCACCTAGCACAGTTCCAGCTTTTTTGTTGAGCGGAATGAAGATTGATTGGCATATTTCCTTTGTGAGCCCGCCCCGTGAATATGTGGTATTCATCAGCTCGTGAAGATAACACACTTTTTCTGCTTTTTGAGTTTTTTTTATAGCGGGACTATTTCCGACTTCAAAATGTCGGGTCCTGAGAGGGGTACTCCAAAACACAGTGGCGGTTGTTGCATGTTGGGATCGTCATACAGAGCCTCTATATATTCTTTCCGTCTCCGGCAGACACCATCTTCCTCTATTAAAAGGTTACTCTCCCTTTCCTTGATGCCGGTGAACTTTGATGAGGTCATGTGCCTTCCTGAGATCTGCGAAATTGTTAAATTTTTCCACTTCTGCCCATTTTCATTCAGGTAGATTTCCCGGGCTTTATGACATTGATTTCTTGTGATACAAATGGTAATAATCTGGACTGTTATTCAGCTTCGCGAAGCTGAATAACCAGCAGCAAAGCTGAATAAGCAACAGCGAAGTTGAATAATCAGCTGAAAAAGCGTGGCTGAATAACCAGTAGCACGTGCCGTATTTTTATATAATGATTTAATGGGTCTTTCTGGTTATAGCCCACTCATTTTGGTATGTTTACCATGATTGGACTATACGTAATATCATCACTAAGCTGGGGGAGTTGCTATAATGGGAAATATCCGATTTAATTTGCATCGGCTTGTGCTCTGTAACTGAGGGATGCATAACGTGCTGGTGGGCGCAAACGGAAAAAACCCGAAAAACCTTTATTACTTTATCTCTTTTTTTTAGCTAGGACATTCTTCGCTTGAGCAATTTAAGTTGACTTTGCGTCTTCAAAAATGGGATAAACTTCTAATCCCCACAGGACATTAAGAGTTTGAGTAGCTCTTTTAAAGTTTTATTAGTGTGCGGGTCCACCGGAGCAGCTCAAGAATGCGGATATTAATGGTGTAAAGCCGATTCATGGAGTCTAGCCGCCCTGTGACTAAGTTACAACGAGAGCCAACCGCTATACAACAGAGCAGCTCTTCCGGCAATAGTTCTTCCGGTTATTAATAGCCGCAAATCGATGACGGGTTATTATTTGGCTTCCGTTGGTTATTTTTTCAGTTCAAGGAATTCGGGTTGTATTGGGGCGCTGTCTTAAAGATCTGATCGCAGATTTTCGTGATTTTTGAAGTCAATTTGGAGTACTGATTTTCCTCACCCGGATACAGAGGAGCATAAACACGAGAGTTTTTGTGGCTGGAAATTTTGTCTACTTTACTTCAAAAAAGTGAAAAAACGCTGTTTTGACATAATTTTCCTCTCGCCAGTGTTACTTTTCATATGCGGAAATTTGGGGATCAATGATGTAGAAATTATATTCAAAATTTGATTGGAGGTTGAAGTAATATTGACTCAAAAATCATATTTTTTTTCGTGAAAATTGGGGGTGGTAGCTTACTTTTGCCGTTCCGTATATTTCAAATGGACAAGGTCAACTGAGTGTGTGTTACTCTAATTGCAGGTTCTAGAGCAGATAATGGAAGCAGTATTTAGTTATCCAGAGTTTTAATTAAAAAAAGCAAGCTCAGCAATTGATAAAAAAGTGAACTTCTCTTTTTTTCGGTTTATTTTTTTGAGACTGTAGATCTACAAAGCTATCCTTGCTTTTTCTGGCAATCGACTAACGATGTTATTTAAATTTTTTGTTACAACCAACTGCTTTCCGCAATGTGCAATCACTGATATCGCTTCCTTCTATAATAAAATTTTTCGAAATATTCAAAATCTGATTTTTTTCTCAAAAATAAGGATTATAACGATAAGGTGTCAACTAGCTGTGATCTTTTATCATTCTACCCAACATTCTCTCAAATGTTAGACTATCAGTTATTTACAGATGGTTTATTATGATGATGAAATATATTGTGGTGATACTGAAACCAGTTGTTTCATTGTAGTATATTTACCATTTATTGTATTTCAGACAAGAGACAACTACAGCAGCGGAAAAGAATTCGGAAAATGAACAAACCACTAATCGCAAACGGGTGATGAGCGCCTCCGAAGGAGACCCCAGCCAGGACACAGGCTCGGACAACGTCCCGAAAACACCCGTCGCTAAAGCCCAGAAAAAGAAGGGAAAGCCACTGCCAGGCGTGGGGCCCGAACCTCCGAAGACTGCAGTAGATGCTTACATTTCTAGGATTTGTAAACGGAAGAACATTGAGCAGAACACACGGAGTAAAAATCAGTGGAGAGAGATCTTCAATCAGTTGAAACCTGAAAAAAGATTCAAGTTTATCGACGTTGCAATCAAGGTTAATCCTGTCTTCTAACATGACTTGTAGATATCAAGAGTTACTAGATTGAGACATTTAATGACAAAAATGGTTTGGTTAGATTTGGAAATCAAATCAAGCTGAGGGACGGGGGTAGTAATGAAAGCTGACTATAAACTCAACGGGGGGGGGGGTAATTACTACAGATTGAGAGATTGCCTCGAACATTCAATGCAAATTCCAAAAATTTCAAAGTCACCCCCCTCCACCCCTTTAACTTTCAAAAACTTTTACTATAAAAGACCATAAATCAAAGAGACAAGAAAGTGTGCTATTCAAAATTTTGAAATCGGATTTGATATTCTGCCCTTGTTTTTTGAGCAACGCAGCGATTGTCCCAAATTTTTTTAATAAAATGGCCAATCCGGTTTTGGATAAAAATTGTTTGAAATGTTTTTATTTGTAAATTTTGGGGAAAAAATGAATGATCGAATTATGCATCTTCCGAAATGTCTGTCCTGTTGGTCTGTCCTGTTTTTTTGCTCGTTGTGCAAGAGCTGCTCGAGCTAACTGGCGCTAAATGCTACTGCAAAAAGTTGGAAGTGGAATTGAAGCGAATGTAGTTTCAATACACAAATTATGTCACTTAAGTTAAAAATATGTAGCTCTAATGCTACCGTTCAAACGGAGTTTGTAGCAATTATATTAGTCCTGTCGGTCTTTTTTAATGCGATTTTTCGCTTGACCGATTTTTCGTCTGACCCATTTGACCTTTTGTCCTCAAAAACGGGATAAACAGGTAGCGACCAGTGGGCATTAAGTGCTCTTAGAGCCTTTCAGCTCTGTTTCACCTCAAACTGTTTTGGAGACTTATACTTTCAGTGTGAAGTGCGGTTCCTAGAGGTTGAAGACCCCTCCACTGTTGAGCCCCCCATTATTGCCCCCACCCCCCATGCGCGCTGTTACCCTCACCTCACTGTTGCCCCAGCCATCAGCCCTCAATGCAACCCCACCCCTTTCTAGCTACTGACGAACAACCGCTCGCTAAAAACACGCAAATTTATACTATTTTGCAATTTTTTCAAAATGTCTGACATTTTATTTGTTTTTATTAGCCCTAGGTGTCAAGGAACCTCCTCTACGTTTTAATAATTGGTTACTGCATAGTTTCTAGTGGTAATGGAATGGTTTCAACGTTTTAACATAATGAATTTTAGCATTTTTTTGGACAAAACGTGCAATTTTTTTTTAACTTTTTTTCATTATTCAGGTCTTTCAAGACTCAGGGGCCAGAAAACCTCCTAAGGGGTTTGTTAATAAGTTACTGACTTGACCATGGAATAGTTTTTCAACTTTTTAATGTAACAAATTCTCTCATTTTTTTGATAAAAACTTAATTTTATCAAGTTTTTGAAAATTTTTCGTTTTTTAGATTTTTTCAGCCTCAAGAGCCAAAGAACCTCCTCTAGTGTTTGAAAATAGGCTACTGTAAAATTTCTAGATGTATTGGAATGACTTGCAAGATTTTAACATCACGAAATTTAGCTTTGTTTTTTGATGGTTTTCGCCATTTTTTTTAAATTTTGACTCTTGTTGGCATTTCAAATTTTTTTAGCCTCAAGGTTTGATAATCATTTAGTGGAAAACTTTTTTTGGTGATGGATTAATTTTCAACTTTTTAATATCACAAGTTTTAGCAATATTTTTTATATAAATTGCAATTTTTGTTTTTTGAAATGTTTTGTCAGTTTTTAGTTTTCTCTAGCCTCAAGAGCCACGGAATATCCTCTAGGGTTTGATAATATGATACTGCGTAGTTCTTGGATGTAATGGAATTATTTTTCAAGACTTTAATACCACGAATCTAAGCAATTTTTTAAAATATTTTAATTTTTTTTTGAATTTCTGCCGGCACCAGGGGCACTGGGACCTCACCAGCCGCTGCATAGTTTCTAGAGTTAATGGGATGGTGATCAATATTTTTATGACGCCAGTTATAGTAATTTTTGGATAAAATTTGAATTTTTAATTTTTTTTTGAAAATTTTCTTTTTCAAGTTTTTCCAAATTTTAGTCATTTCTGACATTACTGACATTCTGACACGACGACCATTACTGGCCTACATTTAAAGTCTCGGAGATGGGTTTATTTGACAGAAATTTTGAGACAAAAGAAGATTTTTGAACATTTTTTACTGCAAAGGTGCAAACTTTCTTCAATTTTGCCTTCAGTTTTTTTCTTTTTGATTTATTTACTAACAAGGCTAGACAACTAGAAGTTGCAGAGTCAAATCCCATCATTGAAAATATTCCTATCTCTTTTTCGTTCTCTCTCCGTTAAGATTTCTTTCCTTCTCTTTCTCGTTCACGTTTTATCTCTCTCTCTCTCTTTCTCTTTGTTGATGCCGCACCTCAACTGCTGTTATGTGGCGTAATGTTATCATCTCTGATCCTCATTAACAATGAGTTGTAGTAGAAATTTTTTAAAATCATCAGTGCCTTAACAGGCAATTTTTAGGAAATCATTGTTAATTGCTCTCAAAAGCAATTTGTAGCTAATATTTTAATCCTGTTTGTCTCTTCATGCAATTTTCGCTTTGCCAAGTTTTCCTCTCACTCATTTGACTTTCGTCTTCAGAAACGGAATAAAGAGATAGCGGCCAGTTTGCATTAAGTTCTCTTAGAGCCGTTCAGCCCAATAGTCTTCAAGTATGCGATTAACTGAAACTGTTTTGAGACTTATGGTGTGAAGGGCGGTTCTTAGAAATTGATCTCACACCCCCACCGCCCCCACATCAGTCCCCCCACTCCACTTTTCCACCCCGCTGCCCTCACATTACGCCCCTTCAATTAATCTAAAGCTAGCCTCACTAAACCGTGGCTGGATACTGACGACGCCAACCGCTCGCCGTCCGACGTTAGTCGGTTATTTTTTTAAATTGCTCTCGAACGAAGTTTGGAGCAATATGTGTGAACTTATCTTTTTTATGCTAAATTTCTGCTTGACCGCTTTGTTCTGAAACATTCTTTCAATTTCACTTCTCGGGTGGCTTTTTTCACGCTTGACTTGGTTTTTGCGTGACCTAAATTGTTCTTTGTCAGAGATAATTTGGGGGGTTTGAACACCTTCTTGGATGGAATTTTTATTTTAAGAAATCTAGGTCAACGCCCCCTCTAATTAAATTACCCCGCCCGTTGTTCGGGCAATTTGACAGACCGAACAACGTAGTCGGTTTATGTTTAAACAAGTTATTAGCAAGGAAAATCTCCGTCATTAGGTTGGTGTTCGTGGCATCAGGCGATTTTAGCATGGTTATGGACTCTCCGTAGGAACTCTCTCAATATTCCGTTTCACAGAATGGATATGGAATAACTGTTGACAGCATGCTCTCAAAAATTGAATGTGTTACAGGACGAACTCCGCTACCAGAAGGAAGCAGAAGTATGTGAGGATCCAGGATTCGAGAAGCTTCCTCCCTTCACGCAAGTCTCCAAAAAAGATCTCGAATACTTCGTACAAAGTGAGTGGTTTCCATCAACTCATTGTTAAGTGCTCACAAACGAAATATTAGCAATCATGTGGACCCCTTAATCTTATTGTTTTTTTGCCAAAATCTCTCCCTCGACTTGATTTCGCGATTAATTGCTCTCAAACAAACTCCTCTTAACTATTGTTTTAGTCCTGTCTTTCTATGTAATTTCGTTGCTTCACCAATTTTAACGCCCTTAACTTTTGGTTTTGCGGGATCAAAATTGTTCTCTCATTCGCAGTGCAGTTTAAGGCAGCTGAACTCAATCTGTGACATGTCAGATAAAAAGTGCGTCGAAATCTTTTTCCACTTTAAATTTTAATAGTGATCTATAATGCCAATAAGGTGAAGCCCCTCAATGAAATAGCTACGTTATACTATTGATCCCCTCGGCTGTCATTTTGGAGCAGTTCGTCCGAAATTAATCAGTTATGCTTCTTTTCTTTCAGAAGAATTCTAATTGGAGATGTGGTTAGTAGCTTTTGTCTAAGTAATTGCTCTCAAACGAAGTTTGTAGCATTAATATTGCTCCTGTGGTCTTTTTAATGCGATTTTTCGCTTGACCGAATAAAGCTCGCAACGAAGAATTTGACTGTAATGATACAAGTTTTCAAACAAATGAAAGATTTTAATTGCAGCATACTGCGAGTTGTTTGCTAGGTCTTTTTGTGGGACTTTTTTAATTGAAAGTTTTACGCGTTTTCTGTTTTGATTGGCATTAGTTTCTTTTGAATTCTTTCAAAGCTTACCGTTTTTGTACTTAATTTTTGGTAGCTTATGCACTATGGTACCAAAAAGCTACGTACAGCACAATTTGTGCGCTTTAAACGTTACTTTTGCCCAAATAAAGGATAACTGAGACGAATTCGGGAGTTGATTGTGTAAAAATCGAGTTTATTTTTCCAGGACTGTATCAAACGTCGAGCTTTCCATGATTGCTTAGCGTTTAGTGTTGCTTTTGATTCATCCACTTGATAATATGTTTTGAGAGCCGGATGCTTAGTGTTTTTCAAAACGTTGATCAGCTCTGTGATGTAGGCTTTGATTTTCTGTTTTTAGTATTTGTTTGTTTGTTTGTCTTCTTAATAGCCGCGAAGCGTTAGCGGCTATTATTGGGGACATCACTTTTTCATTTTTGATGTCAAATTGGAGCAGGGGTTTTGGTCACGCCGAAACAGGAAGTTGGGCAGAAAATCAAGTAGTTTTGCGGCGTAAAATTTTTTACTCGAATTTTAATGTAGTGAGAAAATGCTGTTTGAACAAAAATTCGCTTTCTCGGTAGTGGGTTTTTGTTAATATGCGGCATTTTGACATAGATTTTTACTGTATTTTCGATTTTTATATGATTTTTCTAAATGGTTTTTGCAAATCATTTTTAGTCCCTTCTTGGTATAGTTTTTTGTTTAGTGAATTGAAATTCTTGGAATTGTACGTCAGGACTTCTCCTGCTATGTTTTTTAAATCGTCGTCTCCATTGATTATTCTTGCGACCATTGAATTTTTCTATTTCGGGGACTTCTACTGCTTTGCAGTAAAAATTTGTGTGCGTTACGTCATTTATTCTGCTTTTAGGGCAATTGGACTTATCTCACTCTAAAAATGACTTCTGAACTCACTTATGGAACTTTTATGAACATTTACGGGTTAATGATCAATAGTGTGCATCTAAGTAGTGCCAAACTTGAGTATTAATCTTGAGTTTTTGATTTCGAATATCAATTTTGAAAACGCTTTTAGGGCTTTTTTCCTTATAGACCGTATGTCATAACATTGATAGTCTGAATCTAACCCAAAAAGTCTTGTGATCTATTAAAGGAATGGTGATCGATCTTATTTGTTTATTTATTTCATTTCATAGAAGGCCACGAGCGTCTATCACGAATATTTTCTGGCAATCTGCCGGCTATGTCTTTTTGTCTGTTCATCTTGCAGATTGTTTTTCAAGGTATTTGTAAGTTTTCCGATACTTTATTCCTTGTGAATCCCTAAGGATCATCTTCAGGAGAGATAATAGTTTTTATTTGGTCTGATTTTTTTGGTGCCTTCTATTTATTACTCGTTATCTTGTTGTTCAGTTTTATCGCGAGTTGATTACTTAAATCTAGTATGACATTCCGATTGACTCTTTTGGGAAACTACAAATTATAATGAATTGTTGAGCACGATTCATTTTGTCACCAATGACCTTGACAGGCATCTATGAGAAAACTTTACTGGCATCAACTAAGAAAAAGTTATTTTCAAAGTTTTATTGATTAGTCTTCGTTGCGTGCACTATCCCACAGTTTAACCAGTTATCTGTTGGAACTTCTTCATCTCAACTGCATGCAAAAACTGACGTTTAATTCCTCTTGCAAGTAAACAAAAAAGGTTAGCAATGGATTTTCAACATGGTTTTTAGTATGCCAATATCCCTCTAGATGTTGGAAGATTTTTGATCTTAACAAAAAGCAATCAAAATAAACGTTTTGATAATTTTGACAAATTTTCATCTTATTCCTTTTTCTATGAAAGACTTCACTTAAGGAATTTATTAAAGGACTCTATAAAGTATAAAGTAATTCTTGTTCTTCGGTTTAATAGCCGCACAGCGATAGCTGGGGCTATTATTGGCCTTCTCTTGGTTTTTTACAATTCAAAGAATTTGAATAGTATTGGGGCGCTGTCTTTTTTTTAAGATCTGTTCACACATTTTTATGATTTTTGAAGTCAAATTGGAGTAGTGATTTTGGTCACGCCGAAACAGGAAATGGAGCGAAAAAGCGAGTGGTTTTGTGGCGTGAAATTTTTTCGCTCTAATTTTAAATTAGAGTGAGAATACGGTGTTTGAACAAAAATTCGCTTTATCGGTAGTGGTTTTTTGTTCACATGCGGCAATTTCACTTTGATTTTTACTGTTTTTTCGATTTTTTGGATCAGTTTTTTTTCTAAATGGTTTTTCCAATCCATTCATAGTCCGTTCTAGGTCTAGTTTTCTGTTTAATCAATGAAAATTCTTTGAATTGTACGTCAGGACTTGTCCTGCTATGTTTTTTTTTTATTTCGTCGTCATGATTTTTGTTACGACCATATGTTGTCACAGCCACTTTTTGTTCATTCGTTCATGCAATTTCAACTGAATTGCATGTGTGACGTCCTTTTTCGCTCTTAGTGGAGCGAGTTTTTTTGTTCATGCGCTTGAATAAATTTTTCGTCACACTTGACTTACCTCACTCTCAAAAATGACTTCCTCAATTTGAAATTGACCTTTATTTACTTTAATTCAAAGAGATAAGGTCAAATGGGTGTGTGTCAATCTAAATGAAGGTTATTTGAGATCAGCTAATGGAGGCAGCAATAACTCATACAGATTTTTGATCAAAATATAACAAATCAGCCTTCAATGAAGAGACGATTTTTTTTGTCTGTCTTTTTTACGGTTTTTTTTAGACTGCCGATCTACGAATCTATTGCGGCTATTTTCTGGCAATATGCCAGCTATGTTTATAATTTGCAGCCATGATTACACATCGCTCTGTTATGCTCTCATAACTCTCATCGCCTGTTCTATATGTCTGATGACAGTTGTGCAACTGTCAGTGGGTCACTTTTTTTGAAATTGTCACCTGGCCAAATTTTTAGTAGCCGCGAAGCGATAGCTGAGGCTATTATTGGCCTTCTCTTGATTTTTTTACATTTCAAAGAATTTGAATTGTATTGGGGCGCTGTCTTTTTTTAAATTTTACGACTTGAAGAGGAGTATTGGAGAAGTCCTTTTTTAATCAATTTTATTGGAGTGAATTTTGAAGCAGGAAATGAAACGCGTGGAAAATTTTAGAGTGGTTTGGGTGCTGAACAAAATGAAGAGTGGAGCAAAAAGAGAGTGTTTTTTTGTTCATATGGCTGTTTTCTAGAGAGCGAGAAATTGAGGTGTGAAATAAAATTCCTTGAGCGAGCGAAATTTTTTTGTTCACGTGCGATATTTTAAAGCAGCTTTTTTTCATTTTTTAAGGGGTTAGGTTTTTATTTTGGTTTAATTTAGGCTGGTTTTGGTAGTGGTTTGAAGGTTCTGGAAATGCATATGAATTTTATGCTAATTCGGAGGTTTTTCATGTATTTTCTGATTTTCGGGCTTATTTTTGCGTTTTTTGTGGATACCAAGATAGATGCTGTATGCAGTTACTCAAGAGTAGGACTGCAAATAATAGAAACGTCAACCACTGACCTCTATGCTGTTCAAATTGATCTGAGACATATTTTTAAAATCAGAGCACTCAGCTGAACATTTATAGAAATTGCTCGGCACTGAAAAATAATCTTCTGTAAGAAAAATTAGTTTTAAATGCGCAAAATAAACTGAATTTTCATAAACTGAGATTTTTTATGGGTTGTGGCTGGGCGTTTGAAAGATTTCGTGAAATTGCTCTTTCAGAAATACAAAACTATGTGCCGCTGAGTAAGATTCAGCACAATTCACACCAAAAAAGCAAAGAACTTAATTTTTTTGATGATTTTTACAAAAAATTTCATCTTATTTCTTCTTCGTTGAATGTTTTTACTTTTAATGGACTCTGACAACTTATAAAATGTTTTTTTGGATTTTTTTTTTAATTTGCCGTCATGACTCCACGTCACTATTTTTTGCTCTCATAACTCATATTTATGTCTATAGGTCTGATGACAATTTGTGCAATTGTCACTGGGTCATTTTTCAAAAAATTTTCAGCTAGTCAAAATACAATCAACTCTTTATCGAACTTTTTTCAAGTCTTCAGTTAGATATTGGATGATTGAAAGACGCCAAACGAAATGCCAAATTAGTCTGTCTGTAACAATTTTTTTTTATTTCATACTCATTGATACAGAGGTTTTCTTCGATATTTTAGTTTTTGTTGGAAACGTTGGAATTTTATGTGCGAACGTTCATTGCCAATCCCTCTGGTTGCTTTTAACTTCCAGCAGTACTGGGCCCATTAGTCGGACTGTTAGTTGCTTAGGCTCTTAGTTTGTGGATTTTTTCCTGAGTGTTTTCAATTTTTGCGGTTTTGAGCTCTCGTTTTTCACGCTGCAAACCTCAAAAAGTTCAAACCTCAAAAAGGCTCCTAAGGTAACTCCAAAAACTTGTTCTTGGTTTGGTAATTTTCTGCTTTGCGCAGGAAACTCAACGTCTTGCCGTATCCGCTGTCAATAGTGTCTTCCAGCTCCTAGCATTTTTTCGTCTTGGCATACATCCATTTTTTGCGATATACGCAAAAATTAGATGTTTGCTTGAGTTGATGCCATCAATGATTTTCTAGAAAACAAACGTTTTTATATGCCTTTTGACTTCAAATTTGTGATGCATAAAACTTCGCGTAAGACGATAAATAGGGTAAAACTGTCCAGGAACATCCAGATCCTAATATTGAAAATTCTTTTTTTCTCCATAATTTTGAATGCCAGAAGATATCCTGCAATAGGGAAGAATCAAAAGAGGTGTTATTATTGCTGTAAGGGAGATTAGGCAAAATTAATGCAAAAACTAAGCAGCAAAACTCAATTGTTAACAATTACAATTGACAGAAAAATTAAAATGTTTTCTAACGGTTGTCTACCTAAAACCAAACTCAAATAGTCGAATTTTCTGCAACTACCCAGAGCTCTCTGTAAAATTTTAATTTTGGATCCAATCTCAGTCATATTGTTTGCGAAGACTTAAATATTGACCACAGCAGAAACAACAAAAAATGCAGGTTTAAAAAGACATTTTTATTACACTTAGTTTATCAAATACGTCATGTGATGGAGGCAGTCATCCAAAACCAGGATGGATGTTCTATGCAGTTACTCAAGAATAGGACTCCAAATAATGGAAACTTCCATCTCTGACCACTACTGTTAAAATCGATCTGAGACATGTTTCTTTAAAATCAGAGAACTTACCTGAACATTTTTAGAAATTGGTTGGCACTGAAAACCAATCTACTGTTGGGAAAATCAATTTTTAAATTGCAAATTAAACTGGAATCTTGTAGTTCACAAGTATATTTTATGGATTGTGGTTTGGCCTTCGAAACGTTTCGTGAAAGTGTGACTGTAGAAATACAAAATTATGTACCGCTGAATGAGATTCAGCACAGTTTACACCAAAAAAGTCAGATAGACAAAAGTAAAAATCTTAAGCAATAAGAATAGTGGTTGTACCTAAACTATACAGCATTCCAGAAGCTGGAACAAAAAATGTATAAATCAAGGATTTTTGCAGACAAAGATATGAGTTCTGTACTGAGATGAAATGCAAAAAAATGCAACTAAAAAACTTCAAAGGGAACTCGTGTTGCGCTGGTTACTTTTTTGGAAAGTTTCGGGGATGATAGGGAAAGCAATACCAAGGAGAAAACGCCAGTGTTCATAGATCTAAGAAAAACGTTTGACACTGTCAAACAGCATTTTACTAGAAGAACTGAAATTTGTAGGAATGAGGTCTCACATGCAAATTATATTCGACTGAAAGGCCGCAAAGCGTAAAGTTAGCGATCTACGCTGCGGATACCTTTTCTTTTTTCTGTTTTACATAAACGATGTTACGGATTTTTGTGTTCACATCACTGTGACATTGTAGGTCGATGACATCGTTCTTAAGCAAAACGCATGTAAAAATATCAACGGCTTGAATATTAGCCTTGATTTAATCAAAAAATACTTCGTTGACAATAAACTGACACTCATCTGCGAAAAATTATTTTCTATACCTCAAGTACCTCAAGGCAAGTGGACAAATATCTATGCGTAATTTAGCATTTAAGCGCAATATGAATGAAATGTAAATGTGAACTATCTTTGTCAAATAGATGAGAAACAGTAATCGTGTGAAAGTCCGATGCGAGAAACTCTCAAAGTTGTTTTGTGGACTGTTTTATAGACTCAAGTCCATACTAACAACTGCGCAAATTTTCACGACATAAACTTTATGTGCAGCCAATTATAAACTACGGCGTCTTAGTATATGGTACACGTAGAAAAAATACAATAAAACCTCGGGAATCAGAAATGAAGCAAATAAACAGGATAATCTACAGAAAAAAAGAAATCAGTGTTCCTCAGTACTAAAGGATGAACAAGTAATCTACTCTGGAAAAAATACATATTTCTAAGCTATTTAAGAAAACTAAGAAATTTTAAGAAAAATGTGGTCAGTTTTTTTTGGTGGCCTTTTACCGAAAAAGGAAATTGGAACTATTGGGACAAAAAGAAAAGCGCGTAGTAACTAGCACGGCGAGTGGTCTAAGCCCTGAAACAATAGGTGTTAGCGTTGGAAAACTACTAAACTGTATATTAAATTTGGAACTTGGTTTTATTCAAATAGTGCAAAAACTTAATCAAAACGTGGTAGTAATTTTAGACATAACTATTTGTCAATAACAAAGATATCTCGACTTTATTTTACTAATGTACCTTGATTTTGGTCCCCTCTTCTGGCGCTCTAATTCTCCCATAAACAGTGCTGCTACTTGCAATCATTCGACTAGGACCGTAAGGATCTTTGGTAACTTACGAAGTGGGTTGTTTGCTGTAACTTGGTTAATTACAGTAATGCTCATAACCTACTTAAAAACAGTTTTTTGTCGGTACGCGGCATCGTATCTTTAACCTTTCCTGTTTGTTGCAAACGTATGTTCCCTCGGTTACTGAGAATGTGACATTTGATAAAAACATGTTTTTGAATATCGCACCTACGCAATGGAGAGTGGACACCAAAAATATCTTAATTTTGTGGTTTATCTCATTAAAACGAATTCCATTTTTTAACTTGGGCGCAATGTATCTTTTATTAATGGAATGGTGAGGTATCATTATGATGTGTGATGTATCATTGATGTTTCAAGGTAGTGGAGTCGAGAAGCCGCCAGCGAGCGGGTACAATTTGTTCGTGACAACAGGAATGCAGAGTGTTGACTGCAAGTCGCTCAGTATGTCTGATAGAATGAAGTTCCTGGGGGAGAAATGGAAAGGTCTGAACGACAGTGAGAAACTCTGGTACGTCCAGGAATCCAAGAGACTTCTTGCCGATTACAGAGAAACCATTTCTTCTGCGTCGGACCAAGTAATCGCCGTTGAGAACTTTCTGAGGAAGAACACAAACGTCGCCAAAAACTCAGCGAACAATGCTCCCAGCAATAAAGGGCCTAACAATGTTAGTTCGTCGAAGACAAATGTTGGAAAAAGAGCAACCAAAGAAACAGAGGCTAAGGAGTCGAAACATTCCTCAACAAGGATAGAGTTTGAAAGCATGGAGGAAAGTGAAGACTTTGAAAGTGCCAGTAGTGCCTTATCCAATCACTCCCTCTTCAACAATGTCCATCACTCCACTGTTCTGAAGAGTCCACAAGAGGGTGCAAAAGTACACAAGAGCCCTAAGAAGAAGGTTACCCTTGCAACTCCTGAAGTAACTCCTAAAAAGCGACGTCGCGAAAGAAGCAGCTCAAGTAGCGTGACGTCACTTCCTGTGTAGCTCCAATCGTACAGCGCCCGTCAACAATTGAAATCGATTATCTCAAAAATTGTCATTTAGTGTCAAGAAAAGTCAATAATGATATAAAATGACCTCTGCAGTCGAAATGCAATTATATCTAAATCGCAGTTTCTTGAAAATCAAAAAAAATTGAAAGATTTTTGGACCAGTTGTGAAACGACTTGTCTTTGTTATGGCTGTTTTTGGACTAATTTGGCTGAATTGATTGCTGCCATTCTATCTGTTATCTTTGACTGACACATTTATGAAACTAATTTTATTTGTTCGCGAGGGATATTCTTATTTGTTCCACAATTTTTGCGCTCTATAATGTGCAGTTCATTTTAGAGAGGCAGAAAACGGAAATATGATACATTTAAGGAAACAACCTAGAAGTTCATGAAAACTATTATGATTGATTCTTTCGATATTTAATGAAAACCGACTAATAAGAGGAGGTCAGAATCTTTTCAATCAACCATTAATTTTCTAATCACTAAAATGGAATACTCAAATCAGATTTGCTGCGATCTCAATATGTAACCCAAGCCCTCTTGTGGCACTCTTAACACCTTAAATAGATTGCCCTATAGTTTTTAGATTGGCTTTGCATAATAGATTACCACAATTTTTATTTTAACTAAAATGAACAATAACTTCTGTAACTTAGCAGACGTTTTGGAAAACATCGAAGGTTGGTGAAATCAACCTCTTAACATCTTTTTCTGAGGAGATCTTTAATTGCTTTTAAAAGAAGTTCGTAGTAATTTTGGTGGTCACGTTCATCACATATGTTTGTTCCTCTAAAGGTTATTCTCTCGTACAATCTACCCTGCAATTAAACTCCAGGATTATAAGCATTACCTTCAGAAGATTTATGATCATACTGTGACGCAAAACTTAAAGCGATGTCGTGACTTTGGATGGAAGACTCTTACCATTCCGCTAGGTTCACGTTAAGCAGTTCTTCTATGTACCAGGCACATTTTTTTCGACCCTAAAAGCAGCTTAGACTTGCAATAGGAAAGTTTTTTATTAATAGCAGCGAAACGATAGCGACTATTATTGGGTACATCGTGGTTTTTTTTTACAATTCAAAGAATTTGAATTGTTTTGGGGCGCTGTCTGTTCACACATTTTCATAATTTTTGAAGTCAAATTGCAGTAGTGATTGTGGTCACGTCGAAACAGGAAGTGGAGCAAAAAATCAAGAGGTTTGGCGTGCGGTGTGAAATTTTTTACTCGAATTTTAAAGTAGTGATAGAAGGCTGTTTGAACAAAATTCGCTTTCTCGTTAATGAGTTTTTGTTAATATGCGGCATTTTGACATAGATTTTCTATGTATTTTCGATTTTTTATCTGATTTTTCTAAATGGTTTTCCCAATTCATTCATAGTCCGTTTTAGGTCTAGTTTTTTGTTTAGTCAATGAAAATTCTTGGAATTGTACGTCAGGACTTCTCCTGCTATGTTTTTTAATTCGTCGTCTCCATCGATGATTCTTGCGACCATTGAATTTCTCTATTTCAGTGACTTTACTGCTTTTCAGATAAAAATTTATGAGCGTGACGTCATTAATTCTGCTTTTAGTTTCAATTGGGTGACTTACCTCACTCGAAAAATGACTTCTGAACTCATTTAATGAACTTTAAATTTTATAAAGTTTTTCTAATTAAAGATCCATAGTGTGCAGTTGTGCCAAACGTATATGCCCTAATTCTTGAGTATTATAGTTTCGAAGTTTTGATTTCGATTATAAATTTTTAAAAAGTACTATCAGGGCTTTTTCCTTAATCATTGTATGTGTCTCATAAAAATGACAGTCCGAATCTAACCTAAAAAATCTACTGGTCTTTTGAAGGAGTAGTGTTCAACCTGTCTATCTTATTTTTAGTTGTTTCAATTCCATGAAAGGTCACAAGCGTCTATCGCGGCTATTTTGCCTCAGTCTTCGGGTTATGTTCTTCCAATTCAAGCTAATGTTGCCAATTTAGGTTTCTGCTTGTAGTTACCGATGCTTATGAAATGTGAAAGTAGTCTTGACTCTGTAAGTCGAAATAATCTAGGATGTAACAAATGATTCATTAAAATTGTTTGCAACTATCAAGTCGTTCTTGGTGAAAATTTGATGATATTCGATCTAGACAGTCGCGATCGATTTGCATTTGAAAATATTGATGTCAAGTTACCGGAATGTCTAGAGCATGTTATGAGTGAAGTTCTTCAAGCTGACCAGATGCATACTTTGAGTCTTAATGAGCAGCTGTACTGAAGCGTCTGAAAAAGTAGTAGAGGAGCTGATACAGAAATTAAAATCGAAGACAAGTGACGATTCAGTTCACTTTGCATGAGCTATCACAACTGACATAAAATTGTTGAAACCTACCCTGTGTCTGATTTCAATGAATGTCTGTGTCCTTTTGAAGCTATATTTGTCTCTTACAGAAATTGATTTCATCAGAAATATCTTTTTGTTCTTTTCATCTCTATCAAAGTTATCCGTAGATTTAATCCAGCTGTCCTCAAATGAGAAATAGACATCTCTTAAACCAGTTATTGATGAGAATTGCAAAGCTTCAGATACTATTCAGAAAAACGGAAGGGCAGTTATGCTATCATGACTGAACCTACAAGCTTTATAAGGTGAAATGCATTACGTACATCATTGTGCACATCGAACGAAACTGTTGAATCAACTTCTAACCTGTGTATATCTCAAATCTTTCTCCCTACTTATTCGAACTGGGCTTGATCAAGGGCAGTTTTGTCGTCAAATAGATTTTTAGGAAGCCGTTTGACTAAAAACGTTTAAAGAGACGCTATTGGCTACTTACGAATTTGGCTGACAAATGACCAATCGCGATTGAACTTGAGTTTTTTTTGCTTCATTATTTAATTATAATTAGGATCTGACTATTATTTTTTGTTTATGTAATCTTCCAACTGTTGTGGAACTCTGGCTAACTTCAATTGGTTTTGGTGCTGAGCTTTATCGTTGAATGATAGATATGACTTCTTGAGTGTCGAGCCCGGAAGTCTCCTTGAGCGACTATGACATAGCTCAAATCTAGCTTAAATATTAAATGGTAATGATCTGTTTCTGTAAAAATATCTACCTGAGCTATAATGCAGATCAAATTTAGATGTAGGGGCACCCGAACTAAGTTCGTGAAGTTTGAGATTTTTTTATAATTTGATTTTTTTTTTAGATATTTAAGATTAAATTTAGATGTTGGTAGATTGAAATTTTTGCGTAGGTTTAGAGTGCACGATGTGTAAATTACAGTCTCGGTTTATATGAGTGTCATATTGAGGTTAATATTGGAGTCTTTTCAGTAGAGATTTTCAACGTGTTAACTCTCAACCTGTTCAAATTCTTTAATTAACTGCTCTCGAACAAAATTTGAAGCATTTATAGTAGTCGTGTCTGGATTAGTTGTTATTGAATATGCGATTTGACTTTTCGTTCTGAGAAACGGGTATTAACTTGTTACTCCTGATGGCAATAAATTGTTGCGTAGTTCTTTCTGACCATTTGTAGGCTCTTATTCTACGGATCACCGAAGCTGCTGAGGAAATGAAAGTTCATTTGAATTTTAGTAGATCTGCCTGTATCAATTTTTTTTGCGCTGGTTTCAATTGATCAGGCTAACCCGGTAAAAATCGAGAATAAAAGCTAAATTTCGAAGCTCTTAGATATTGCAATTCAATGCTGAAACAAGAGTATAGGATGGTAATTGTTTGCTTTTGAATTCTCGGAATGAATTTTCTTATATTGAGGTGCAGCCTAAAACAAAAAAATATTTGTTAGTTATAGTATGTTCACAACTGTCGAATCATATCAGTTTGGACAATGTCAGGCTTACATCATTAATGCAGGTTTTAAATTCAGATCAACTGTTCACTAAATGTTCATTCTTATGTTTTCTAATGTTAATTTCCGCTGATTTACAAATCTTATTGTTTTTTACAGAGCAATATTTTTGCAGCGTATCTTTGATGCTTCTTATTTCAAATGATGTGTTGGAACTGACCCCCCCCCCCCCGCCCACTAATTTTTGATCTAAATAGTGTGTGTTAACAAACTAATCGTTTTTTTTTTGCAGTGATAATGAATTGCATTAGCCAATTAAGAGGTGGGAATAGCTGTTACATTCGTTATATTACATTTGAAGGTATAAAAGCGGCAATTTTGGATTGTCATATTTTTTGCTGGGGTGGGGTTGGGTGTGGGGGGGGGGGGCAGTTCTGATTTGTTTCTCCTATTGTTATAGTGATATAGACTTATTGAAGTCAGCAATGTTTTAGTCTCGTTTTGTGTTATAATATTGATGTTGAACATACTCCTATCTTTTGCTCATTTGAAATTCAATCTTTGAGAACTAGCGACTTCTTTCTCCTAACTGAGTTTAAAAAAATACAGAACATATTACTTAATATTAATACATTGAAAATTGCATTTTTCGCAATAGAAAGTTAGGCTTTGGAGATTTTCCGGAGTTGTATCCCCGTCCCAAGCTTAGCGAGTGCATGTTTTCCTAAGCGAACGCGCTATCTTAACACAATGATTACTCTATCATGGCACTATTACATTGAATTTCTTTATGGTAAAATTGCAATAGAACAATATGAAATTAAAAATATGAAACATTAATGTGGAAATTTTGAAACACCAGATTCTAGAGTGCCAGATTTGTTACGTGACCCCTGCTCAAGTCACTTGGAAATTCTGGCTTACATCTGAATCCGTTGCTCGGTTCTCGGTTAATGCCAGATTTTCTCAGTAACTTCTTTAGAGAGATCTATCTAACCTATAATTTAACTTTGGGAAGCAACCAAAGCGAAAATGCGAACTGACCAATTGATGAAAAACTCTAGTTATACAATGGAAAGCTGTCAGAACTGAAGTTCTCGACCAAAGTCACAATGCTGTAATAATTGTGGTAAAAATCCAGCATACTTGCTCAGAAACGTTACATTCGGACGTCCCTAGTCTGAAGCCAAAAGCAATCATATGCAATGAGCCGATTACAGTGTTTGAAATATGATCTGATCCAAAAAAGAAAGGAAATGATAAAACTTTTCACAAAAAAATGTTTAGATCAAAAGTTGAGCAATATTATTTCTGCTGCAAAACTGTAAGTTTGGTACGCTTTTGTGTGCCTCTTTTTCAGCTTATTTGTTCTCATTACAGCTGAAAATGACGAATTTACTGAAGGACTTTTCATGACTGAAAGATTTTGATAACACATGAATTACTAACTCGACAAATTGACTTCGGACTTGAAAATTTAAATTCAATTCAAATTAAAAAGAAACTAATTCGTGTAATGAAGGCCGCTATTGATAAGGATTATGCGGATGAGTTGCAACTTGCAACATAACAAATTCGTTATATATTTGTGTGCTTAGTTTTATAAGCGGCATCGATAAGATCATCAACCAATTTCTCTATTCTAATTCTGTGTACGCTAGAATATCGCAGTTATATTTGCTAGTCCTCGTATTTTGACTTAAAATTCAACCTCAAAGACTTGCCAACAAGCACTAAACAAATTGCTTCAAAAGGTTTTTTGATTTTTAAACTGGTGGATCGATAGATGACTTCCTTTAAACGGATTCGACTTTAATCTTGTTCTGCAACTAACAATTAGTAATTGATTCCTTCGTGAAAGACAATTTCAAACGGAAAAAAGTTTAAACTAAAATTCACGATTGATGGCAACATACAGAGCAATGCTCTGAATAAAACTCTGAAAAGTCATCAGATTAGATTATCGATGCATCCAGTAATAAAATTGAAGGTAAAGTCTTGATAAAAAGGGCCTCCAGTTTTCTTTGCATAAGCTTCCAACTTTTTGTAAATCGCAAATAAAATTTTAATGTCCATATGTCAGACTTTATAACGAATGTGAAGGGCGTGGTTCAAAATTGGAGGGCTTGACTCAAAATTTTACAATTTTTTTTGAATCTGATATTTAAGAGCCGAGGCTTGACAGACTTTCCACTAGTTCTTTTCATAGAATTCTGCGTCCATCACGATGGATTAAAATCAACCAAATAGAAAAGTATCACGAGGATGTACTTTTAATTGCTCTTAAACGAAGTTTGTAGATATTATCTTAGTCATGTGGTCTTTTCTCTGCGATATTTACCTGACCGATTTTTGATCTAAGCCATTCGAATTTTCGTCCTCAAAAACAGGTAGCGCTCGGAGGGCATTGAGTGGCCGAGCAGCTGTCTTAGAGCCTTAAGCCTCGCTAGTCTCTGAGTATGCGATTGACCAAAACTGTTTTTTAAAGACAACTCCATGGTTTGAAGAGCGGTTCTTAATAAAAAAAATGACCACCCTACCCCTTCCCAACACTCCTCCGGTCCATCCTCCTTCTGTTGGCGATTTGAACCCCCCCCCCCCCCCTCATTGGGCCCTCCATTACCTTCCCCCGCCTCCATCGCGTGAAATCCATCCCAATCGTCACCCTAGTACCCCAATGCTAGCATCCCTAAACCCGCTACTACCGAAGCCAAGCGCTTGCTGGTTGTTTGAGAGCAATTGCCCGACGTTAGTGGGTTATGCTACTAATGTTAGAACGGTAACCCTAAAAAATTGGCTCAAAATCGCATGAGGTCACCGCTTGACAGTGATAGGATCAGTAATTGTACTCGTGGTTGTTTTCATCGATATGTTGACATTTCTGCATTTTTTGTCGGTGTTTAGTCGAATACAGTTTTTGTAAGAAGTGCAGTTTACGAGGTAATCTTGGCAGATCCTGTCAATTTTCTTTTGCTCGTTTTCGGTTATAAACTGATTACCGGCTCCACATCAGACCCAGCGCCACATCAAACTCCGAATATTTTTGGCTGATTTTATCCATAATTATAAAGTGCGCCGCCTTAAAAACTGCTTATACAATCTGCTGGTAAAAGTGCAGGTTTTTCAGATGGTTTTGTTCTGACACAACATTAGCTTAGTTTCAGCTAACATTGTCAATTTGAGTCTTTTTTTTGGCTGAATACTTTTAAATTCTTCTCAATGTAACACTAGTGTGATTGATTTTGTTACTTTTTATCAGACCGATATTTCTGCCGTTTTTGCGCCATCTGAAAACAATTTTCACTCAATTCAATTTTTTTTGCTGTACTTCTTGTTGATATGACATATTTCAGGTGTTTGTAGTGACAATGACGCTTGAAAACTGGCTATAATCAATACAATAGTGTTCAATATAGCAACAAATTGTTCCAAAAAATATTTCCTATCAATTGGAGTTTGAAACAGTTGAAAAATTTGTGCGGTAATTTTTCTTGATTTTTTTTCACTAGCCTTAGAGATATATTTTTTCGAGTCACTCACACATGCGTGAGTGACTCGATGCAAATTTGATTCGCTGGAGTTTGCTTATAAAAACTTAATCAAAAGCGTTGGATTCATTCTTCGTCCCCCCGCTTTGGCCCTCCGTTACCTCCCCCCCCCCCTCCATCGCTTGACCCTCCTCCCTCGTCGTCACCCTCCTACCCCAATGCTACCATCTCTAAACCCCCTACTACCGAAGCCAAGGGCTCGCTGGTTGTTCGAGAGCAATTGCCCGACGTTGGTGGGTTATGTTACTAATGTTAGAACGGTAACCCTGAAAAAAATTTGCTTAAAATTGCATGAGGCCGCGGCTTGACAGCGATAAGATCAGTAATTGCACTCGTGGTTGTTTTATCGATATGTTGACATTTCTGAAGTTTTTGTCGGTGTTTAATCGAATACAGTTTTTGTAAGAAGATGCAGTTTCCGAGGTAATCTTGGCCGATCCTGTCAATATTCTTTTGCTCGTTTTGGATAATAAACTGTTTACCGGCTCCACATCAGACCCAGCGCCACATCAAACTCCGAATTTTTTTGGCTGATTTTGTCCCTTATTATAAAGTGCGGCGCCTTAAAAACTGCTTACACAATCTGCTGTTAAAATTGCAGGTTTTAAAGATAGTTTCGTTCTGGCACAACATTAGCTTTGTTTAAGCTAAAATTGTCAATTTGAGTCTTATTTTTTGGCTGAATACTTTTAAAATCTTCTGAAAGTAACACTAGTGTGATTGAATTTGTCACTTTTTAGCAGACCGATAGTTCTGCCGGATTTAGCGCCATCTGAAAACGATTTTCACTTAATTCAAATTTCTGTTTGCTGGACTTCTTGTTTATATGACATATTTCAGGTGTTTGTAGTGACAATGACGCTTGAAAACTGGCTATAATCAATTCAATAGTGTTCAATATAGCAACAAATTGTTCTAAAAAATGTTTCCTCGCAATCGAAGTTCAAAACAGTTGAAAAATTTTTGCGGTAACTTTTCTTGAATTTTTTTCTCTACCTTTAAAGATATATTTTTCCCAGTCACTCACACACGCGTGAGTGACTCAATCCAAACCTAATTCTCTGGAGTTTGCTTATAAAAATTTAATCAAAAGAGTTGGTTTAATTGACTGTCCCCGACTGTCCCCTTCTGCCATACGAGAGCAATTCTTCCGTCTTTGGTCGGTTATTTATTTTTGAATTTCTTTTGGATGTTTTCTGTTGCCGCACCTCAACCCGATTTAGTTGATATTTTTGCAACCCTAAAATTTTAGTTTTCATCAATACTAAGGCCCTGTTTACTTATCATTTCCCGAGTGACTGACTGACTGAAATGAAAGCACCTTAACAATAGATTCTCAGAAAACTGACTTGATCAGTCAATTCTTTTGAGCAAACATTATGTGAAACGGAAACAAACATTTGGATATATGTATTTCACGTATAACGTTCATGTATAACGTTCATTTCGTTAATATATGGGTAATGCTAATTCATCGTTGATTTTCATGCAAAATAAAACTTTATTTATCAGTATGCTCAAATACGTATAAGTGGGGGCTGCAGAAATGCAGTAGCTTAAAGCAGATCTTTCTGAATTTTTTCTGGCCATCTTATATTTGCTCAGCTGTTATTTTTTTCAAATTAAAATTGTAGAATGCTCAAATTTTAGAGCTGCGAAAAATATTGTATGGTTGAGTAGAAAAGTAGGCTGAACATATCTGTTCTCGTTCACTTTCTCCTATGTCGTGTTCTTTGTTTAGACCAATAGTTTTTTAAATATAAAATCAGCTGTTTGCTCGACAATTATTGGAAGATGATGCAGTTATAGAGAGGGACAAGCTTTTTGATATAGTCCTAACAAAATTCTGTTTTGTCGATTTATTAAGTCTTAAATAAATCCAAGAAAAAATTGATAGAAATTTTCGAACATTAGGTTAAAGCGTGTTCTACATTCTTTTTCTGATAATCCTTTTACATTGTTGCTGTACAAAATGAGAAGGATTTGTTCCTATTGAAATTTTCAATAATCTGGTAGACGCGTTTTCTGCGTTACTAGTATTCTGATAAATCTTGAAATTGCTTCTGGCCATTGGGATTGAAATTTGTTCAAGACGACTCAGTGTAGTTGTTCTTTAATTTATACTGAAATTTGTTAGTTTGAGGAGCCAATCAATTTTAATGTTGAAATATTGGATAAAATTTTTTTTTGGTTTTGAAGTTTGTTATGAAAGGGGTGGCACATTATGTGCAACCCTCTCTAGCGTATTGATAACGCTCAAAAGTTTAACGGCGAATTATACCAACCGGTTGCATAGCTTGAGCGGCAGAAGCTTCCTGTAAAGAACGTTGAGCTCTGCCCATTATTTTTGGAACAAAAAATGCAAAACTAAGATGCCACTGAGAGAGAAAGTCTGGGTAAAAAAAATACTGGGTTAGCGCGGAAATATCTATATGGAGCTGTATCTCTCAACCTTGAGAGATGTAAGTACTCCTGGTTGAACTTGACAGCAGGTGGGAGGTGGAGCGGGAGGGGGGGGGGGGTGGTGAAGGTGTTGAGTGTTTAATAGAGAATAAAATTCATACAGTATATGCTAAAACCATGTTAAGGTGGTACTGCCGCTTCAGTGCAAGCACAGACATGGTAACATACAGGTTAAATAAAATCTGTGTTGTTGATGTTGGTTCTGTTGCATTATTAATTAACCACCGGCAGTGCATACACTTAAGAATTCAGCCAGATCCGAAAATGAATTCAGTCACTGTAATAAAGTGACCAAGTGGTATGTAATAATAATAGTCTTGCGTCACTTCTTTTGAGACGTTGGCTGACCACGTAAGAACAATTGATTAAGCTTGTAGTCGTTAGAAAGAACTCCCAATTCACAAATCATTTAAATTGCTTCAAGTTTCAGAAAATACCAGACAGTAAACCAGTGTAAACTACTACAGAGTTTGTTATTAAATGTAGACTTTAAAAACAAGCGAATATTTTAATTTTAGATTTGAACAATGATAGCTAATAGCTTTACGAATTCTTTTTGCCTCTTTCTACTTACATTTATTCTGTTGGTTGAGGAGTATGGCGTGGATGCGGTTGATGATGTTAACCCTAATCAAGGTAAGGAACCTTTGAAGAACCGGTAAGACCGAACATGAAAAAAGTGAAAAGAATTTGTCTACGAGCTATGATTTTTAAGACGTGTAACTAATGGCAAAATTCAATCGTTGGGTGGTTTCATTTTTTCAAGTGCGCGTTTCGCGTAGATTACCAGGAATTTTGAAAATGTTTTTAGTTAAGGGGAGATGAAACGTACAGATTTAATTTAGACCTCAGTGGACAGCATACTCTTTATCTTAAAAAAATACAAAAGATTGTAAAGAGCAAATAATTGTTGCCAGCAAGTTGCAAATTATCCGCCTTTATCTACTATATTGGATTTAATGTCTGTAAATTAATTCTAATTTACAGACTACGTGATTGCTCTATCCGTAAATATATTATTAGGAAAATTTTATTGTCCAGGTGTCGAATAATTCTATCAGGTAGTGAATTAAAATAAAAATTGGACACGGAAGTCCAATAAGCATGACAATTAAGCACGTTTAAGACTACTGTCTTTGACGGCAGTTATCAATGGTTCTGCTCTGTGACCTACGGAGCTCGTTTCAATAAATTGATAACTCGATACATCCAACCGCATTAGCAAAAGTTTCTAGAAGGCATTTCTTCGCAGTGTTAATTGTTTATTTTATTATCTTCTCAATTTTGGAGTATCCGGACTGGCAGCTTGTAGTACTTCTAAATTTTGACTTATTTTACGACAGATAAAGTTGTAAAATGATGCTTAAGCGATAATGCATGAAGATAAGATAGTGCAACAGTCAGTGTGACGCTGCCAAAATGAATTTATCATATTTTGCGAAAACAGATTTATCCATATTCTTGTTTTCGTAGCAGTTAACAATCACACATGAGAACTTTTTTAGCAGCCAGTATTATTATCATAGTTTCTCGAGCACCATATACCTGTACTTATTATCAGATGTTCGCACGGAAACGTTAGAGGGTCACCGATTCGTATCTAATATTTGATCCCACCCAATTGAATGGGGGAGGAACATACTGAAATGGTGTTTTTTGTTCAGTTAGTTTTGGCAGATCAATATATTCACCGTAGAGAGTTGTGAGTGGTATCATTAGAAAGCCTGTCCAGCGTAGAATATATAAGTAAAAAGATTTTGAATGTCTTCCACGGAGTTATCGAAGTTTAAAGTTTTGTGAACATTAGGCTGATTTTCGTTGTTTTTGTTCACATTTTCAGTATTTTTACGCTATTTCCTGCCAATTTCGTTAAAAATATTAAAATGGTTAACGACAGTGTTGTTGGGTTTACCTCTTAAAATATAAGTGTTATTGAACAGTTTGAACCAATTTTTTGGCTAAATTTTTTCAATTTTTTAGGATTCAGCCTTTTTTCATCAAAACTCGCGCGAAATACATATTTAATACATTTTGAAATTTGTCGTGTTAACACACCTAAAACTAGTGATGCAATGTTCGTTAACTCCACGTAGGATTAGTTTTACTCGGCGTTTCCTTTGAAAATGTTTTTGAATTATAATTTTGCTTTTTTCTGATGGAACCCGATCATTATGCAAATTGCATCATTTACTTTTGATATGTTGACTTTTTTGTTAAATTATGTTCAGAATTTTGGGATCATTGACTGTATTCTTTTAAAAAAAATCGTAATTTTTGCTTTTTGTATTAGCTACAGAACAATAATTCAAATCCCGACTTACTAATGACGGGGCCCAATTGGCCTCCTAGGGAGTTCTTTTTTTGTCAATTTGTTGCTTAAGGTCATTAAAGATAGGTAGCATTGTTTTTATAGTGCAATAAATTTGAATATTTTTCTTTTTTTACGTTTTTAGTAAAGGTTTTTCAGCTTTGATACTATGAGTTTTCACTAATTTTCGATTTTTGACATTTTCTCATCTTTGAGGTTCTTCCTCTTGTCTTTTGAGACTTTTTGGGAGGTCAAAAATTGCAACATTGTCTTTTAAAAAGAAGTAACGGTCGAACATTTTTTTAGTGAATAGATTATGATTTTAATGTCTTCTGGCTGAGTTTAATGGAATTTTTTTGTCTTTGTTTTTCGTTTTTTTATTCCTTATGAAAAATTCTGGATAATTGCTGGTCTAGTAGTTTCCTATGGATCAACAAAGAAACCTATTTACTGATTTCTGTTGATATCTAAATCTTTTCTTGACTTTGGAATCAAATGTTTAAAAATAGACACTTTCACACTTTGCTCTTCTTTTTTCCTTTGTTCTCTATTATCGTTACTTAAAAGTCCCATATCACTTTATTGGTGTTGACGAAAAACACAATTAAACATATCTTATGTTTTTAGTGCATTGCTTATTGCTTTAACGGCTTCGACACCGGTTTTTAGTAAAAATTTCTTTATTTGATCTTGTAGACGGATGACATATTCTGAATAGTGACTTATCTCAATTGATTTTTTGATAAATAAATGAAATTATTAAATGATTTTGATTGATACCAATTCTTTTATGACTTTCAAAATCATTTTCAAAAATTACAAATGTATTTTATTAACTTTGCCCCATTTTTGTTCTTCTTTTTTCTACTTATTTTTAGTCTACTTTTTTAAGTCTCGTTAGTCAGTGCTCTCATATTATATAATTGGTGTTCAATGGAAGCGCAATCGAACATATTTTGCTTTTTACAGAATAGTTTATGGTTTTTAAAAGCTTCGACGCCGTTTTCTCGCAAAATTTAATGGTATTTTTGTTTTTCGTCTGTATTTGTGTTATAGACGCACGACATGCTGGGTTACGAAAGGTCTCAATGTCCGACATTCCTACTGCTTATAAGGTTTCTGTCGATATCTAATGGTTTTCGTTATTTGAAATCATTTGCTTTCAAAAAAAAGTAACGTATTTTTAACTTAGCCGTTTTTGTTGTTTTTTGGCTACTTGATGCCGAGTCTCATTAAGTACTGCTCCAAGGTTTTTTTCTAATGAAGTACAAATCAATTTGTTTAGTTTAGATTTTATTTGACACAATAAGTATTTTTTTCTAAAAAAATAGACACTGAGTTTTGGATGTAAATAATTTTTTTTGTTTGATTTTGTTGTTTGTCTTGTCTCGTAGTGTTATTAATGCTAGGTGTCATCGGCTGTAATGTGGCATTTTTAACTTTACTAAGTGATTTGAGTTGGAATCCATTTTTTGCATACACCAATTATTTTTACAATATTGGAATTTTGGAATGTTTAATAGCGCTTCCTCATTTGGTGGACAATTGAGTGGATGATTGTCTGCGGATGAGTGGATGAGCTGGGTCGGAACATTATCTGCGAACGCACATTACTTACCGAGCCATTTGAGAAACTAGTTTTTCCTAGGAGACATCATATAGGAGAGTGCAAGTCTGCTATTGTCCACAATCTGCTCCTATCTTTGTCCTCAATAAATAATGCAGAGGGAGATTATCAAAGTGATAATCTGATTTTAATCTGATTAATTGCTCTCAAACGAAGTTTGTAGCAATTATATTAGTCCTGTCGGTCTTTTTTTATGCGATTTTTCGCTTGACCGATTTTTCGTCTGACGCTTTTTTTTTTACTTTTCGTCCTCAAAAACGGGATAAACAGGTAACGCCTAGTGGGCATTAAGTGCTCTTAGAGCCTTTCAGCTGTTTCAGCTCAAACTGTTTTGGAGACATACTTATAGTTATGGTGAGAAGGGCGGTTCTTAGAGGTTAAAGACACCTTCACTGTTGACCCCCCCCCCCCCCTGTTGCCCCCCCCCACCGCGCTGTTGCCCCCACCCCAGTGTTGCCCCCCCCCAATCAGCCCCCGGTGCTCCCCCTCCCATGGCTAGCTACTGGCGAACAACCGCTTGCTCAAAACGCTAATTTATACTATTTTGCAATTTCTTTCAAGCTTTTTGACATTTTTGTTTTTTATCAGCCCTAAGTGTTAAGGAACCTCCTCTAGGGTTTGAAAATAGGTTACTGAATAGTTTCTATATTAAATGGAATGTCTTGCAAGATTTTAACATCACGAATTCTAGCAAATTTTTTGATATTTTTTCCAATTTTTTAACATTAATAGTCGTTATTCAGATTTTTTGAGCCTCAAGGGTTAAAAATCCTCCATTAGGGTTTGATAATAAGTTAATTGAACATTTTTGTTGGTCATGATTTAATTTTCAACTTTTTAATATCACAAGTTTCAGCTGTTTTTTTTTATAAAACTTGCAAGTTTTTTGAAATTTTTTGTCATTTCTTTAGGTTTCTCTAGCCTCAAGAACCACGGAATTTCCTCTAGGCTTTGATATTACGTTACTGCATAGTTTTTAGATGTAATGGAATGTTCTTCAAGATTTTAATATCACAAATTTAAGCAATTTTTAATTATTTGCAATTTTTTGAAATTTTTCCGGCAACAGAGGCCCTGGGGCCTCCTCCAAGGTTTGATAAAAAGCTGCTGCATAGTTTTTAGAGTTAATGGGATTGTGATCAACATTTTTTATGACTCCAGTTTTAGTTATATTTGAATAAGATTTGAACTTTTCAAATTTTTGAAAAATTTTTGTTCCGAGCGTATGGATCTTTATGAGCCAGTGAAACTATTTCAGGCTTGAAACAGGGATACTGGATAGTCTCTTGAGTCAAGGAATTGGTTCTTAAGATATTAATGTCTTAAATTTTAACAGCATTTTGTTAAAATTTGCAATTTCCCATTTTTTTTTCAATATTTGTCTTTTTCTGAGTTTAAAGACCATTACTGGCCAACGAAACTTTCCAAGTCTCGGAGATGGGTTACTTGACAGAACTTTTGAGACAAAAAATGGTTTTTGTTTTTCTTTATTGCGAAGTTGAAAACTTTTTATTTTTGCCTTTGTTAGTTTTTTTCTATATGATTTATTTATCAACAAGTTTAGAAAACTAGAAGTTGCAGTGTCGAATGCAATCATGGAAGATATTCCTGTCGCCTTCTCTCTCTCTCTCTCTCTTTCAGTTGGGGTTCCTTTCCTTCTCTTTCTCGTTCACGTTTTGCTGTTATGTGGCGTAATGTTACCATCTCTGATCCTCATTATGAATGAGTTATAGTTGAAATGTTTTTCGTCATAAATGATCTAACGAGCACTTTTTAGGAAACTATTGTTAATTTCTCTCAAAAGCAATTTGTAGCAAATATATTAGTCTTGTTTGTCTTATGCAATTTTTCGCTTGGCCGATTTTTTGTCTGACTCATTTGACTTTCGTATTGCGAAACGGGATAAACAGGTAGCGCCCTGAGGTCACTAAACCGTGGCTAGCTGTTCACGAAGCCAATCGCTCGCCGGTCGTTTGAGAGCAATTCGCCCGACGTTAGTCGGTTATGTTTTCTGTTTTGTTGAAATTAAATACTGTATTGATAAACAATAAACTCATGTGGTCAACAGTGATTGTCATCCTGCAAAAATGACAAAATCATGTTCACGCTAAGACAGGCTTTGAATAATAGTGACAAGCATTCCCGATTTTGAGCAAATTTCATTCAGGTTTCGTAACTCTCATTTGTCCACACAAGCCTGAAATTCTAATTTCTTAACATGGATCACAAAAATGCTCACAGTTTAGAGTTATTTAATAGACGAAAGTATGTTTTGTGGCGTAATCACTACTTCTTTCGGCTGCGAGACCAGAGAATTGACGTTTTGTTGACGAGGTTCCGCTTTTCGCACGTTAGAAGACGAATTCGTATTTCAAAGAGCGCCCAACATCTGTACATCAGTTTTATGGGAATTCATTTTGAACTCTGCGCTGCACTGTTTTGCGTTTTACGTATCTAAAATTTTTAGCAACTGTATTTAGCACTAATTGGGAAAGTGAAAACTTGCCACGTTTTAGCATTTTTTTTGTTAATTCCGTGTTTGAAGCGCTTTAAGGTAGGACCGCGTGGCAGTCAAATGGCATTTTAATACCGACCTTGTCTGAGATATGAAAACCAAGGTTTTTCCTGAAACCAGAGGGAAATATTTTAAAAGTAGAACTTTGAGGTTATAAATAATTATTCGACGTTCAAAAGCGGGGGTGGTGTAAGATGGTGGCGGTCAAGCAAGCCGATAGGCAAGCAAGCCGAATTTTGAAAATGAGGTCAAGTAAGCCGAAAAATTTTGGGATACCGGTATTTTAAGTTGCCCCTGGTGGGCCGGTGGGCGCGCGTCGCGTCTTTGCCGCGATAACCGGCCCGCGATTTCCGGATTACATCCCACAGCGGATGAGAGGCATGGCCATGGACAGCGGTCTGCTTGCCCGTACCCACTAGATATCTAAAAATTGACCTTTTTTTTGGTACATTGGAATGCATTATGCACTATAATACTACGCGCAGTGTTGATTGTAGCGGCTAACAATGTATTATTTCTGATAGATTACATAACTTTCGGCTTGCTTTTCTGTCGGCTTGCTTGCCTATCGGCTTACTTTGCATTCGCTGGTGTAAGATACTGTTGTGAGCTTTGTTAGCAGATTATTGGTCTTCTCATTTTTTTGCAGATTTCACAACTCTTATTGCTGAATGTGAAACAAATGCCGTTTTATGTTGCAGGAAGGTACTGCCTCTTCTCAGACGCACCAGCAGAAGTTCATGAAACCCCAGATTTGAATTTTCTCTCTTGCCAATCAAATTGCAATACTACAAACTGCACCTTTTCCCAAATTGTTCAGGAACAGTTCACCTTCCGAATCGAGACAAAATGCTCAACGGAGAAGCTAGGACTGCATTCCAAATTGACTGCTCATCCGAAATATGTTTTTGATCCTGACAGTGATCATTTGGGTTTTATAACCATTGACCAGTTTATGAAGAATGAAAGTGTGTTGTTTGATGACAGTCTGAGCGAGTCGGAGGGTTTGCAGAATTACCCCTGGGCTGTTTTGCATACTGTTCATCACGACGATATATCAGGACATCAGTATTTGATGGTAAGGGATGTGCATTTTTGAAGTTTGTGGATTTTTGAGGTCAGAATTAGATAATAAAGTACTATAATACACAACTCGGCATTGTAAGTGTTTACATAATAAGTCAACCATTAATAAATCAAAAACATTACAGCTGTAAATTAAATAAGTATATTATTGATTGATATTGATCTACGAACAATCTTGTCAATAAGGTTAACACTATTAAATCATCTAATGTACTCTTTAAAATATTTTTTTTTTAATTAAAAAAACTGTATAGCAGAAACTGTATAGTCCTGAATTCTAATCCGAAGCGTTTTTAAAAATCAGAATTCTTTTTTATCGACCAATAATTTATAATCTTAAAGCTTCCTTAATCCTTTTTAACAGTTTGATAATTTAAAATATGCAAAAGAATGAAATAAAGAATTTTTTCAGTTGAATCATTGAATATTAAATCAACACGGACAGATTACGATGTTCACAAAGCTTCTGTTTCAGGCTGCCCAAGAGGGAAAATAACATACAGTTAGCATCAATATGAAACAATTTTTTTTTGAAACTGAGTGTATCATATATATATATATATATATATATATATATATATATATATATATATATATATATATATATATATATATATATATATATATATATATATATATATATATATATACATATATATACCTAGTAAAAATATTATTGAAATTATTCTACCGACTTATTTTCCTTAAGTAATGGGGTCATTACTTAAGGAAAAACATTCAATAAAAACATTCATTATATAAATAGCTTCAAGCGAAGACAAAGTTCAGCAGCAATACGCTAATTTAATTTTCTTTTTAATCGTTTTAATTTTCTTTTTTATTTCCTTTTAGGTCTTTTTGAAGGTCTTTCTGTGAACAACCTAGGGCTTCTATGTTTGCATCATCGGCTACAAGAATAGTGATAATCTTTTTGCACACGGGGGGCAAGTCAATAATGTATATTAAAAAGATTATTACTTTATTCCACTCAGACACAAATCCATTTACCAGAATACATTGAGAGAGATTTGTTAGATATGATAAGGTCCATTTCAGGCATAAGCCTGTAATTCCGTACCGTTCTAGTTTATGTAGATGAATATTGAGATTGGTGTTATCAAAACATTTTTTTTGAAATCCATGAAGGAATTAAGTACCTTTTTTACTTTACAATTCAATCTGATTTATTCCGTTAGTTCTAATAATTCATCAATATTATTGTGTTTTGCTCTGATTCCAAATTGTTTGCCTTAAAACAATCATATTTATTCAAAGATTGTAGATTTTTGGTTGTAAATGATCCTTTCAAAAATTTGGCTCCGTATAATAAACAAGATGGGCTGATTTTTTTGTTCTAATTTACATGCTTCTTTGTGTAATGGCTCAACTTGGGCTGTCTTTAAGCTCTATATAAAGAATCCTTTGGTATATAAAATTTTTTCAGATTAACAGGGAAAGCCATTGTTACCTGTGCTGTTACTTTGACTAGATTTTGCTGACATTGTCTTCCTGGCTCCCACTTTTTGGTTAGCTGACAATTTCTCTTTGATTGTCTTAGCGTCTGTTCCTCTGGGGACAGGCAGTTAACTGCTTTTTATATAAATATGTACATTCGAGCCGATTTTATTTCCATTGTTAAAAAAATACGTTAAAAACTTTAGTGTTTGTTTCAATTGTTGTATTAATTTTTTTTAACATGCTATAAACAACACTTTCGTATTTTTCTCGTTCTTATTTTATTGAGAAATAGGTTTGTCTGGATTTACCAATGCAAGATTTAAACTTTTCCAGGTAAAACTGATTTTTATTGTTTTTGTGTTCTTAGAGTTTTTGCTTCCAATTGCCATTGGCAAGCTTCGAAATTTTCAAGGCACTAAGGTGTTTTTTGTCTAAATTTCATTTTTTTCTTTTATTTCGTGGATCTTATTTCTTTTGTTGTTCATTTTTTAGGTTATGTGTGAACCACCATCGGTGATTTTTACGTAATTTTTAATTAGTTTCATCAGCAAGCAAGTCAGTGTTCTCATTTTGGTGAACTTTTCAAAGGTAACTCGCACATTTTTTTTTTGTTTTTTGGGTCGTCTTTGTTTTTTGCAGACGCTCCTGGAGTAAAAGTTTATAATTTAAAACTGGCAAGTGATTTTTTGAAAATGATATGCCCCATATTGAGGTTTACATTTGTTGTCATTTTCAATGGCCATTTCAGAAGAACAGAATACTGATAGGCAAAATTTTGACGCTAAAGCACGTCATTTTGGGGCGTGAATTTTCGGTATAAAGAAAGATCAGTACATGTAGTTTAGCCTTTTCGTATAGTTCTTATTGATCGTTAATTGATGAAGTTGTTTGACAGAATTGCTTTTTTATGATACATCACTAACTGAGGGTCATTTTGGGTATCAATATTCATGTCACTGGTTATAATAATTGGGTTTTCAACTGTTGAGTTTTCTTCGAGAAAGGCTTCCAAAATTTCGAGAAAACACATTTCATGACACTTTTCAATTCGAAACCATATAACTGCTGCTGACAAGAAAGGAGAACAAAAAATTTATCTATTTTTTATTGTGAACGTTTAGTTTTTGGCGTAAACATATAATTTTGCTGCTGTTGTAAGTTGTTTCATTCCGTAAGTGAAAAATTTTTTCATTGGTTTTTATTCCAATTTTTTGACGGACATTTTTGATAGTTGTAATTTTGATTCCATAATGTTTAAACACCAAGCGTTTTTTTTTTGGTTTCATGATTATATGAAGAAAAGTAAAAATATATAAAAGTTTTGCCTTAATTTTCTTCGAGAATGGAAACGGTCTCAAACGGTGCAATTTGTGGCATTTTTCAAAATATTTTTGGTGCAAACAATACATATCGGTCAAATTTTGAGTTCAGCTGCAAGTAAACAATCAGGAAACTAAAACATGTTCAAAGCAGATTTCTTTCCAATTTTTTTTTTGGGGGGGGGGGATATCGTTGACGATTGAAACTGACAGAAAGTCTGCTGCAGACCAATGGTCTGCAATTGGATTGAGCTAATCCGATGAAATGAGACTCCAGTGTTGGAATATGTGTGTTGTTTGATGCAAAATTAACAAAATTTAGCGTATAACAAATAACTTGCATCCAATATTGATTTGGTCTTGTTTTCGGGTTTTCTATATCGGAGAGTTTTACCCTGATCTATATTGCTTTGATTCAAATTTTTCAACACTTGTGCTCGATTTTTGCCTCAATTTTGGACAATAGTAACTTAACATCGTGACATCAAATGTGCGTCAAATGATTCGCTCCAGTAAAACAAATAATAAATTAATGCATTTGTTAAATTTAAATTGGTAGTTAAATAAGTTGCTTTCACTTAAAGGTAATATTTGAAGCTCCCTTCCGCTTTGAAGAGCGATTGGTCTGAGTGAGTAAAGTTATGTTTAGATATCGGTTGGGAAAGCTGTAGGAACGTCTTCTATGGACTTGATGGCTTTTAAACCCCTCAGTTCATACAGCAGAACAATCGAGAATGCAGAAACATTATGCGGTAAGTAATTCATGTGTTTTAACTTATTCTTATCAGTACTTTTAACTGCTGTTGTTCAATGATCAATTCGAGTGACAAAACTCCAATAAGGTCGACTGCTGTATTACTTGATCTTGTAAGAAACTTGCAACAAACTTAATTATTTGGCGTGATCTCGTAAATAACGCTTAATAATTAATAAAATAATTGTGGTTTCTGCGTAATCGCAGTGGAACAGCATTAAGCCTACAATAGCCTGTTTTTAGCTGCCCTTTTTCTTATTATTCCCCACATTTCAGACTGTTCATTTTATGAGCAGCATTGCTCTTTTTTTGGTGACTTAAGCCACTTTTTGTTGCGTCTGAAACTTTCACGTAGTACCATCATTGCAGCCAACATTGGTCAGGCTATGGTCAACCTGAAGCTATGGTTAAGTAAGAGCTCATCCTTACACAGACAGCTTCACGGAGGCAGGGGATTGAACTATCAATCATTGGCGTGGTAATCACACACCTTACCTCTCGGCTATCACGCCACAGCCTCTCGGCTATCACGCTTGTGTAGAGATCTTAATTGAGGTAGCTTATCTTGGTGGGAGAGTCTTGCCAAGATGACCGTCCTCGTGGAGACATTTATCCTGTAATACCTGGCAGGATCCCAATTGTTCATTTATTTTTAAATTGGAATTCACTGAAACAAATAATTCGAAAACATTTGATTCCATGTACAATAATGATATCAGTTGGAATTTAACATTTATAGATTTTAATAGGCTGTAGTGGGCACGTTGAATTTTAATCCCCGGCTAGACATTATTTCTGTTGTTCTATTTATGATGAATTTTCAGGTTTGTTTATGATTATCAAGATTAACCATTAAAAACATTGTTTTTGCTAAAGTTACAGATAAAGAATGCAGAAACATTATGCGGTAAGTAATTCATGTGTTTTAACTTATTCTTATCAGTACTCTTAACTGCTGTTGTTCAATGGTCAATTCGAGTGACAAAACTCCAATAAGGTCGACTGCTGTTTTACTTGATCTTGTAAGAAACTTGCAGCAAACTTAATTATTTGGCGAGATCTCGTAAATAACGCTTAATAAATAATAAAGTAATTGTGGTTTCTGCGTAATCGCAGTGGAACAGCATTAGGCCTACAATAGCCTGTTTTCAGCTGCCCTTTTTCTTATTATTCCCCACATTTCAGACTGTTCATTTTATGAGCAGCATTGCTCTTTTTTTGGTGACTTAAGCCACTTTTGTTTGCGTCTGAAACTTTCACGTAGTACCATCATTGCAGCCAACATTGGTCAGGCTATGGTCAACCTGAAGCTATGGTTAAGTAAGAGCTCATCCTTACACAGACAGCTTCACGGAGGCAGGGGATTGAACTATCAATCATTGGCGTGGTAATCACACACCTTACCTCTCGGCTATCACGCCACAGCCTCTCGGCTATCACGCTTGTGTAGAGATCTTAATTGAGGTAGCTTATCTTGGTGGGAGAGTCTTGCCAAGATGACCGTCCTCGTGGAGACATTTATCCTGTAATACCTGGCAGGATCCCAATTGTTCATTTATTTTTAAATTGGAATTCACTGAAACAAATAATTCGAAAGCATTTGATTCCATGTACAATAATGATATCAGTTTGAATTCAACATTTATAGATTTAAATAGGCTGTAGTGGGCACATTGAATTGAATGCCCGGCTAGACATTAGTTCTGTTGTTCTATTTGTGATGAATTTTCAGGTTTGTTTATGATTTTCAAGATTAACCATTAAAAACATTGTTTTTGCTAAAGTTAGAGATAAAGAATGCAGAAATATTATGCGGTAAGTAATTCATGTGTTTTAACTTATTCTTATCAGTACTTTTAACTGCTGTTGTTCAATGATCAATTCGAATGACAAAACGCCAATAAGGTTGACTGCTGTATTACTTGATCTTGTAAGAAACTTGCAGCAAACTTAAGTATTTGGCGAGATCTCGTAAATAACGCTTAATAAATAATAAAGTAATTGTGGTTTCTGCGTAATCGCAGTGGAACAGCATTAGGCCTACAATAGCCTGTTTTCAGCTGCCCTTTTTCTTATTATTCCCCACATTTCAGACTGTTCATTTTATGAGCAGCATTGCTCTTTTTTTGGTGACTTAAGCCACTTTTTTTTGCGTCTGAAACTTTCACGTAGTACCATCATTGCAGCCAACATTGGTCAGGCTATGGTCAACCTGAAGCTATGGTTAAGTAAGAGCTCATCCTTACACCGACAGCTTCACGGAGGCAGGGGATTGAACTATCAATCATTGGCGTGTTAATCACACACCTTACCTCTCGGCTATCACGCCACAGCCTCTCGGCTATCACGCTTGTGTAGAGATCTTAATTGAGGTAGCTTATCTTGGTGGGAGAGTCTTGCCAAGATGACCGTCCTCGTGGAAACATTTATCCTGTAATACTTGGCAGGATCCTAATTGTTCATTTATTTTAAAATGGAATTCACTGAAACAAATAATTCGAAAGCATTTGATTCCATGTACAATAATGATATCAGTTTGAATTCAACATTTATAGATTTAAATAGGCTGTAGTGGGCACATTGAATTGAATGCCCGGCTAGACATTAGTTCTGTTGTTCTATTTGTGATGAATTTTCAGGTTTGTTTATGATTTTCAAGATTAACCATTAAAAACATTGTTTTTGCTAAAGTTACAGATAAAGAATGCAGAAACATTATGCGGTAAGTAATTCAAGTGTTTTAACTTATTCTTATCAGTACTTTTAACTGCTGTTGTTCAATGGTCAATTCGAGTGACAAAACTCCAATAAGGTCGACTGCTGTTTTACTTGATCTTGTAAGAAACTAGCAACAAACTTAATTATTTGGCGAGATCTCGTAAATAACGCTTAATAAATAATAAAATAATTGTGGTTTCTGCGTAATCGCAGTGGAACAGCATTAGGCCTACAATAGCCTGTTTTTAGCTGCCCTTTTTCTTGTTATTCCCCACATTTCAGACTGTTCATTTTATGAGCAGCATTGCTCTTTTTTTGGTGACTTAAGCCACTTTTTGTTGCGTCTGAAACTTTCACGTAGTACCATCATTGCAGCCAACATTGGTCAGGCTATGGTCAACCTGAAGCTATGGTTAAGTAAGAGCTCATCCTTACACAGACAGCTTCACGGAGGCAGGGGATTGAACTATCAATCATTGGCGTGTTAATCACACACCTTACCTCTCGGCTATCACGCCACAGCCTCTCGGCTATCACGCTTGTGTAGAGATCTTAATTGAGGTAGCTTATCTTGGTGGAAGAGTCTTGCCAAGATGACCGTCCTCGTGGAAACATTTATCCTGTAATACTTGGCAGGATCCTAATTGTTCATTTATTTTAAAATGGAATTCACTGAAACAAATAATTCGAAAGCATTTGATTCCATGTACAATAATGATATCAGTTTGAATTCAACATTTATAGATTTAAATAGGCTGTAGTGGGCACATTGAATTGAATGCCCGGCTAGACATTAGTTCTGTTGTTCTATTTGTGATGAATTTTCAGGTTTGTTTATGATTTTCAAGATTAACCATTAAAAACATTGTTTTTGCTAAAGTTACAGATAAAGAATGCAGAAACATTATGCGGTAAGTAATTCAAGTGTTTTAACTTATTCTTATCAGTACTTTTAACCGCTGTTGTTCAATGGTCAATTCGAGTGACAAAACTTCAATAAGGTCGACTGCTGTTTTACTTGATCTTGTAAGAAACTAGCAACAAACTTAATTATTTGGCGAGATCTCGTAAATAACGCTTAATAAATAATAAAGTAATTGTGGTTTCTGCGTAATCGCAGTGGAACAGGATTAGGCCTACAATAGCCTGTTTTCAGCTGCCCTTTTTCTTATTATTCCCCACATTTCAGACTGTTCATTTTATGAGCAGCATTGCTCTTTTTTTGTTGACTTAAGCCACTTTTTTTTGCGTCTGAAACTTTCACTTTCATGTAGTACCATCATTGCAGCCAACATTGGTCTGGCTATGGTCAACTTGAAGCTATGGTTAAGTAAGAGCTCATCCTTACACAGACAGCTTCACGGAGGCAGGGGATTGAACTATCAATCATTGGCGTGTTAATCACACACCTTACCTCTCGGCTATCACGCCACAGCCTCTCGGCTATCACGCTTGTGTAGAGATCTTAATTGAGGTAGCTTATCTTGGTGGAAGAGTCTTGCCAAGATGACCGTCCTCGTGGAAACATTTATCCTGTAATACTTGGCAGGATCCTAATTGTTCATTTATTTTAAAATGGAATTCACTGAAACAAATAATTCGAAAGCATTTGATTCCATGTACAATAATGATATCAGTTTGAATTCAACATTTATAGATTTAAATAGGCTGTAGTGGGCACATTGAATTGAATGCCCGGCTAGACATTAGTTCTGTTGTTCTATTTGTGATGAATTTTCAGGTTTGTTTATGATTTTCAAGATTAACCATTAAAAACATTGTTTTTGCTAAAGTTACAGATAAAGAATGCAGAAACATTATGCGGTAAGTAATTCAAGTGTTTTAACTTATTCTTATCAGTACTTTTAACCGCTGTTGTTCAATGGTCAATTCGAGTGACAAAACTTCAATAAGGTCGACTGCTGTTTTACTTGATCTTGTAAGAAACTAGCAACAAACTTAATTATTTGGCGAGATCTCGTAAATAACGCTTAATAAATAATAAAGTAATTGTGGTTTCTGCGTAATCGCAGTGGAACAGGATTAGGCCTACAATAGCCTGTTTTCAGCTGCCCTTTTTCTTATTATTCCCCACATTTCAGACTGTTCATTTTATGAGCAGCATTGCTCTTTTTTTGGTGACTTAAGCCACTTTTTTTTGCGTCTGAAACTTTCACTTTCATGTAGTACCATCATTGCAGCCAACATTGGTCTGGCTATGGTCAACTTGAAGCTATGGTTAAGTAAGAGCTCATCCTTACACAGACAGCTTCACGGAGGCAGGGGATTGAACTATCAATCATTGGCGTGTTAATCACACACCTTACCTCTCGGCTATCACGCCACAGCCTCTCGGCTATCACGCTTGTGTAGAGATCTTAATTGAGGTAGCTTATCTTGGTGGGAGAGTCTTGCCAAGATGACCGTCCTCGTGGAAACATTTATCCTGTAATACTTGGCAGGATCCTAATTGTTCATTTATTTTAAAATGGAATTCACTGAAACAAATAATTCGAAAGCATTTGATTCCATGTACAATAATGATATCAGTTTGAATTCAACATTTATAGATTTAAATAGGCTGTAGTGGGCACATTGAATTGAATGCCCGGCTAGACATTAGTTCTGTTGTTCTATTTGTGATGAATTTTCAGGTTTGTTTATGATTTTCAAGATTAACCATTAAAAACATTGTTTTTGCTAAAGTTACAGATAAAGAATGCAGAAACATTATGCGGTAAGTAATTCAAGTGTTTTAACTTATTCTTATCAGTACTTTTAACCGCTGTTGTTCAATGGTCAATTCGAGTGACAAAACTTCAATAAGGTCGACTGCTGTTTTACTTGATCTTGTAAGAAACTAGCAACAAACTTAATTATTTGGCGAGATCTCGTAAATAACGCTTAATAAATAATAAAGTAATTGTGGTTTCTGCGTAATCGCAGTGGAACAGGATTAGGCCTACAATAGCCTGTTTTCAGCTGCCCTTTTTCTTATTATTCCCCACATTTCAGACTGTTCATTTTATGAGCAGCATTGCTCTTTTTTTGGTGACTTAAGCCACTTTTTTTTTGCGTCTGAAACTTTCACTTTCATGTAGTACCATCATTGCAGCCAACATTGGTCTGGCTATGGTCAACTTGAAGCTATGGTTAAGTAAGAGCTCATCCTTACACAGACAGCTTCACGGTGGCAGGGGATTGAACTATCAATCATTGGCGTGTGAATCACACACCTTACCTCTCGGCTATCCCGCCACAGCCTCTCGGCTATCACGCTTGTGTAGAGATCTTAATTGAGGTAGCCTATCTTGGTGGGAGAGTCGCGCCAAGATGAACATACTCGTGGAAACATTTATCCTGTAATACCTGGCAGGATCCTAATTGTTCATTTATTTTTAAAATGGTGGAACTTTTTGCCAGCCCCCCTTTTTTCTCTGTTCAGACTTGCTTCGTCTCTTTTTTTTTGTGGTATCAAGTTGAAGCTCTCGCCTTGTAGAATTTCACTGCAAATATTTTTAATTGCTCTCAAACGAAGTTTTTAGCAATTTTATTAGTGCAGTGGTCATTTTCATGCAATTTATCGCTTGAGCGATTTTTTGTCCAACCTTTTGACGTTTCATATTCAAAAACGGGATAATCAGTTAAAACTCTCAGGGCATTAAGTGGCAGAGTAGCTAACACTAAGTACATCTATTGTATCAAAACTAATTTGTGAGATGTTGATATTGTCTTCAACATTTGTTTTGTTTTTTTGTCATTTTTAGGTTCAAACAGTCAATTAACAACCGGTACAAGAAATTGTAGGTGTTTTATGTAGCGTCATCTACTCAGGCTTACATTAATTGGCTACTAATTTTACGATTCATAGAATTTGGATTTTATTTGAGCATGGTATTTTTGAAGATCTGCTCCATATTTGAATTGTTTTGATAACCTTGATTTTATATTTTAGCTGGATTTTGGTCACGCTCGTGCAATACAGGTTTTACCTAACGATTAGCTTTAGGTTGTTAAGTTCCCCTCTGGAAGTTTGATGAAACAGCTGCTAGTTTTTGTTCACGTGAAGTATTTTGAGTACTGTTTTCACTGTTTCCCATTCAGTCTGACTTTTCTTCGTCTTGTGAGAAATAATAAGTAAAATTTGTGATTTCGTAAATGAAATTGTGCGAATCTTCAGATGAGATTTTATTCTTTTACTCTGATGTCATTTGTTGTTGCCCAGCTGATAACCTGCAAACAATGTGAAAATTTTATGGTCATGTTGTTACTTTAATAATTAATGGAATTCACTGAAACAAATAATTCGAAAGCATTTGATTCCATGTACAATAATGATATCAGTTTGAACTCAACATTTATAGATTTTATTAGGCTGTAGTGGGCACGTCGAATTGAATACCCGGCTAGACATTAATTCTGTTTTTCTATTTGTGATGAATTTTCAGGTTTGTTTATGATTTTCCTGATTAACCATTAAAAACATTGTTTTTGCTAAAGTTACGGATAATTTTAACAGCCGATATTTTCAATTTCTGACCTAAAGTGCCTTTTCAGAGCAACATGTGTCCAAGACGCATTGATTGGGCATCTAGTCTAATTTCAACGACTTTGATACCTTCTTTTCAGAATCGTTAGAAGTATTTGAGTTTGGTTCTTAGTTTTTGTCAATTTTGTTACTTTATTTCGAGTTAGTTAGTTACCTGAATAGTCTGCTGTGTTTTTATTACTGATCTGTTGAGTTATAATTTGTCGCGGTGTTTTTAGTTGATGACGCCACTATTTTTGAAGTACCTTATTAATTTTCCCCTCGTTTCATGTCCTCATTGTAACTTGTCGTAACCTATATCAAAAGCACGTGTTCTGCGCTCCCTTGAGAAAATAATCTGTTTACGTTTCAGTAAGAATTTGATTTAACATTAGTAGGTCTCTCAAATGGGGCGTTTTTTTGTAAATCTTTGAATATATTTTTCATTTGATCTCGTAGAGAAGTAATTAATAATGAACTCAACGAACTCAACATTTATAGATTTTAATAGGCTAATCTACGGTTAGTTCTAATAATTCATCAATTTTATTGTGTTTTGCTCTGATTCCAAATTGTTTGCCTTAAAACAATCGTATTTATTCAAAGATTGTAGATTTTTGGTTGTAAATGATCCTTTCAAAAATTTTGCTCCGTATAATAAACGAGATGGGCTGATTGTTTTTCTAATTTACATTTTTCTTTGTGTAATGGCTCAACTTGGGCTGTCTTTAAGCTCTATATAAAGAATCCTTTGGTATATAAATTTTTTTCAGATTAACAGGGAAAGCCATTGTTACCTGAGCTGTTACTTTGACTAGATTTTGCTGACAAGTTCTCTTTGATTGTCTTAGCGTCTGTTTTTGTGGGGACAGGCAGTTAACTACTTTTTATATAAATATGTACATTCGAGCCGATTTTATTTCCAATGTTAAAAAAAAATACGTTAAAAACTTTGGTGTTTGTTTCAATTGTTGTATTAATTTTTTTTAACATGCTATAAACAACACTTTCGTATTTTTCTCGTTCTTATTTTATTGAGAAATAGGTTTGTCTGGATTTACCAATGCAAGATTTAAACTTTTCCAGGTAAAACTGATTTTTATTGTTTTTGTGTTCATAGAGTTTTTTGCTTCCAATTGCGATTGGCAAGCTTCGAAATTTTCAAGGCACTAAGGTGTTTTTTGTCTAAATTTCATTTTTTTTTCTTTTATTTCGTGGATCTTATTTCTTTTGTTGTTCATTTTTTAGGTTATGTGTGAACCACTATCGGTGATTTTTACGTAATTTTTAATTAGTTTCATCAGCAAGAGAGTCAGTGCTCTCATTTTTGTGAACTTTTCAAAGGTAACTCGCACATTTTTTTGTATTTTGGGTCAAGTCTTTATTTTTTGCAGACGCTCCTGGAGTAAAAGTTTATAATTTAAAACTGGCAAGTGGTTTTTTGAAAATGATATGCCCCATTTTGAGGTTTACTTTTGTTGTCATTTTCAAAGGCCATTTCAGAAGAACAGAATACTGATAGGGAAAATTTTGACGCTAAAGCACGTCATTTTGGGGCGTGATTTTTCGGTATATAGAAAGATCAGTACATGTAGTTGAGCCTTTTCGTATAGTTCTTATTGATCTCGAGCGATTTTTGTCTGACCTTTTGGCGTTTCGTACTCAAAAACGGGATAATGAGGTAACATCCGCAGGGCATTAAGTGGCAGAGTAGCTCTCTTAGAGCCTGATACCTTACTCGTCTCTAACTACCGATTCACACAATCTGTTTTGAAGAGACGATTTCCTGGTGTGAAGCGCGCTTCTTAATCGTAAAAGTTTGACCCCCTCCACCATACCAACACTCTCCGTCACCCTCAAATCCACAAGGTGATTGAACCTTCCCGGTCGTCAAGCCTTTTCTACTCTTAGCCCTCCCCACCACATAGTTTGGTTGGTTGGTCGGAAGCATTGTGAACTGGAGGGTAATAAAATCAATTTGATCAAAACGTAAATCATTAATTACTTTGTTTCTTGACTATTGCATTTGATACAAAAACTAATTTGAGATTTTGATATCGTCTTCAACATTTACTTTGTTTTTTTTTGTCATTTTTAGAAGCAAACAGTCGAACAACAACCGGTACAAGAACTTGTTGGTGTTATGGATATCGTCATCTACTAAGGCTTTCATTATTTGGCTACTAATTTTACGATTCATAGAATTTGGTTTTTGTCTGAGCATTGTATTTTTGAAGATCTGCTCCATATTTGAATTGTTTTGATAACCTTATATTTTATATTTTATATTTTAGCTGGATTTTGGTGACGCTCGTGCAATAAAGGTTTTACCAAACAATTAGCTTTAGGCTGTGAAGTTCCCCTCTGGAAGTTTGATGAAACAGCTGCAATTTTTTGTTCACGTGAAGTATTTTGAGTACTGTTTTCACTGTTTCCCATTCAGTCTGACTTTTCTTCGTCTTGTGAGAAATAATAAGTTAAATTTGTGAATTCGTAAATGAAATTGAGCGAATCTTCAGATGAGGTTCTATTCTTTTACTCTGATGTCATTTGTTGTTGCCCAGCAGATAACCTGCAAACAATGTGAAAATTTTGTGGTCATGTTGTTACTTTAATAATTAATGGAATTCACTGAAACAAATAATTCGAAAGCATTTGATTCCATGTACAATAATGATATCAGTTTGAACTCAACATTTATAGATTTTAATAGGCTGTAGTGGGCACGTTGAATTGAATACCCGGCTAGACATTAATTCTGTTGTTCTATTTGTGATGAATTTTCAGGTTTGTTTATGATTTTAAAGATTAACCATTAAAAACATTGTTTTTGCTAAAGTTACGGATAATTTTAGCAGCCGATATTTTCAATTTCTGACCTAAAGATATTGCTTTTCCAGAGCAACATGTGTCCAAGACACATTGATTGGGCGTCTAGTCTAAATTCAACGACTTTGGTTCTTAGTTTTTGTCAATTTTGTTACTTTATTTCGAGTTAGTTAGTTACCTGAATAGTCTGCTGTGTTTTCATTATTGATCTGTTGAGTTATAATTTGTCGCGGTGTTTTTAGTTGATGACGCCACTATTTTTGAAGTACCTTATTAATTTTCCCCTCGTTTCATGTCCTCATTGTAACTTGTCGTAACCTATATCAAAAGCACGTGTTCTGCGCTCCCTTGAGAAAATAAGTCTACGAATCTGTTTATTTTTCAGTAACAATTTGATTTAACATTAGTAGGGCTCTCAAATGGGGCATTTTTTGTAAATCTTTGAATGTAATTTTCAATTGATCTCGTAGAGAAGCAATGAATAATTGCTGTGAAACCAAGTTTGTAGCACGTATATTAGTCCTGTTGGTCTTTTGTTGTGCGATCTTTCGCTTGACCGATTTTTCGTCTGACCCATTTGACTTTTCGTCCTTAAAAACTGGATAAACAGGTAGCGCCCAGCGGGCATTAAGTTTCATAGAGGCCATTAGCCGCCGTCAGTAGTCCTTCAAGTGCATAGTTTGGCGAAGCTACTGGAAAGGCCGTAGTTTAAGAATAAAAGGTCATTTTTTGAAGTTTTTGAGAACAAAATGTTGCAATTTTTTTTGTTTTTTCGTCGTTTTTCAAGTTTTTTGTTGGACCAGTCTAAAATTGAGGCTGCTTAAAATCTTTTGCAAGACATAAGTACTTTATATGACCATTATAGAGCTATATGTTTTTGTACTCCAAACAAAAGCACGCTAATTTATACTAATTTTCACATTTTTTCAAGCTTTTTGAAAATTTGTCATTTTTTTTAGTTTATTCAGGCTTATGTGTCAAGCAACCTCCACTAGGGTTTGATAATAGGCTACTGCATAGTTTCTAGGGGTAATGAAATGGCTGGTATGAATTGAATGAATGGTAAAAATTTAATATGACAAATTTTAGCGATTTTTAAAGATTGTTTGCAATTTTTTCAAGTTTGAAAATTTTCGATTTTTTAATATTTTTCTGGCACCAGGGGCCCAGGGACCTCCTCCAATGTTTGATAACACGCTGCTGCATCTTTTCTACAGTTAATGGAATGGTTATCAAGATTTTAATGACTAGAGTTTCAGCTTTTTTTTGATAAAATTTCATTTTTTTAAAAAAAATTTCGGAAAATCGTTATCATTTTCCAAGTATCTTTATGAACTTTAAGGCTTGAAATAGGGATACTAGATAGTCTCTTGAAACAATGAAATGGTTCTGAAGATTTTAATATCACCAATTTCAGCAAGAGATTAATGATCTTTAGTGGCCAACGAAACTTTTCAAGTCTTGCAGATGGGATACATGACAGAACTCCCGAGACAAAAATCGGTTGGGAACTTTTTTTTCAATTCTAGAGCTGGAAACTTTTCTTTTACCTTTGCACTTTTCAGTTTTTTCTATGATATAATTACTAACAAAGCTAGAAAAAAAAGAAGTTTCAAAGTGGAATTTCATTATGGAAAATATTCCTAGCTCTCTCTATCTATCTCTGTCAGTTAGGGTTTCTTCCCTTCTTGTGTTCGCGTTTTATTTCTCTCTCACACACTCTCTCTATCTCTCTCTTTCCTTAACTATTTTGTTGATGCCGCACTTCAGCTGCTGTTGTGGCCTTATTTCATCATCTATTACCCTCATTAATGCTGAATTATAGTAGAAATGTTTTATCATAAATGATTTAACTAACACTTTTTAGGAAATCATTGGTAATTGCTCTCAAACGAAGTTTTTAGCAATTATATTTAAGCTGTTTATCTTTTTTATGCGATTTTTGCTTGATTGAGATTTTTCGTCTGAACCATTTGACTTTTCGTCCTCAGTAATAGAGTAAAGAAGTAGCGCACTGTGGGCGCTAATTTCTCCTGTAGCCTTTCAGTTCTTCGGTCTCCAAGTATGCGATTCACAGAAACTGTTTTGGAGACCTATACTTATGGTGTGATGGGCGGTTCTTAGAAATTGATCTCGACCCCCCCCCCCCCCCCCCCCCCGCAATCCCAACCCCCTGCACATTGTTCACGTAATAAGGCCCCGTGCAGCCAAAGATCACCTCCTACCGTTGCCCCTCCGCCCTTCCTGCTGCGCTCACTGCACGCCCCTTCAATTAAGCTACTGCTAGCCTCATTAATTCGGGGCTAGGTACTGATGAAGCCAACCGCTCACTGGTCGTTTGAGAGCAATTCGCTCGACGTTAGTCGGTTATGCCTTTTTGGTTTTTGTTTTTATTCAAAAACTTTTTTTTGTTTTCTTCTCATTACTTTCTAATTCAGGACATTTCTTTGTTTTTTTTTTCTTTGTTTTGCCGCTTTCTGAATATTGTTTGAAATCATTTGGCTTCCTACATGCTACTTTTTTATGATTCAATATTGCTTAGCAAATAATTGTTAAACAATTTTTGCTCTCTCACTGTAAGTTGTCGCCACTCGTAGAATAATTTGCTCAAATAATAAGAAACCACTTTGGTTCAGTATACTGTAATGTTGCATTTTTGAAACAAAATATCATGGGTACAATTAGGCGGTTCTTTAATTGGTAATCAATCAAAATAACCTGAATGCGGTTGAAGTTCGTTACGTTTCTAAGTTCAATGTTTTAAACGGGGGCCGGATGAACTGATGAGGCAAAATAATAACGCGATGAGGCAAAAGTGACGCAAACAATTGGACTTAACTTGTTTTTATTGGTAACAATTCGTAGCCCTTTTTGTGGCGCAAATAATTACTGTGTTCGGAATGGAAGCTCAGTTAGACTTTTGTTGTTCCTTTCTATTTCGCTCTTTTTGAAACTTGAGTTTCAAAGCAGTTGCCAAATTCGTAAAAGTTTGCTTAAATATGAAATATACTGCAAAGGCAATAATACCTGCTAAGGCAACTGCTCCACAATTTCTACAATTGTGGAAACATCCTCTGCTACGCACAGAATCATTAGAGCCTTCTTGTTAGATCGTATATGATAACAGTCCTGGAAGTTTTTTTTTGCCTGAGAAATCATTGATGGCCTTTTTTAGCTGATAAGTGTTCGCGTCACTATGTCGAAGAAGACCAAGACACTGTGCCTGGAGTTGGTGAAACTGAAGAGGAGAGTGACATTGACAGTGAAACTGAAGACCAGCAGCCTGATTTCAACCTCGGCAACTGCGATTCAATTCAGCTCACTAACTTTCCACCCGTAAGTCTACCCCACCCGGCTGTTCCTAAGAGTTGTTTGAGTTTACTGATCTAATGTCCTAATAAGATGTGTTTTTGTCTTCAAAGTAGTACATATAGGAAAGTAGAATTTTTGGTTTCGATGAAGTTCATGATAGCAGTTAGTTCACGCTGATTCCATGACATCAAAAATCATGAGAAAATCGAAAGCTGCCAGTTTTTAAAAGCTCCTAGGAGACATTGGCTCTCAATTGTTTGTCCGAAACTGTATTGCTATGCGTTTTAATGTAATGAATTTAGAATTGAGTGAGTGTTTTTGAATGCTCATATATAATAAACATATGGTAGTTATGACACTAATTGTGCAGTGACAACCTTTCAGGAAGTAAGTGTGAAAGTGGACCAACAGTTGACCTGTAGTGACTGGGGTGGCAATCTGTACGTGATGTCATACAGGGTGGACTTGAGTATGGGTGGACTGGTGTCTGTGTTTGTGAGTGTGTACCACATCACTGAGGTTGAGAGGGGACTCGTCACTGTCCGATTGGATGAGTCCAAAAGTAGGTCGAGATTAGAGCTATAGATGAGGTGACTCTGGTGAAATTAGAAAATATGACATTAATGAAGAAGCGCGTTGGCTGAATATCGCAGAACAACTTTAGCAGAGTAGCGTTACCTTGCTGGACAACAAACACATCGAAAACAAACACAGTTTAAACATCTGGAACTGTATATAGAATTTAGCGCTGCACAGGTCTCATATATTAAATATGCTGACACCTAATTTTGCACTTGAGTCTTTTAAGATACGATTTCGTATGTCTCAACTTTTTTTTTTGGATAATTGAATCGTTGGTCTTATGATTTCTGTAATTTGCTATGGACTGGATTAACGTGATGTAAACAATAATTTACCGCCACCAAGGTACTCATAACCCTAAAAAGAACTGAGAAATGACACCTTTTTGATAAGGAGTTACAATGAATGTTGAATTATTGGCGTTGATTCTAGATGGTTTTCTCTCATAACTGTGAACCGCAAATGCTGGTTGAAAGACAAAAATTATACACACCGACTTTACATTTTCAATTGAGTGAAAATAATGACCAAAGAAAGGAAGCTTCTGATCCTTGTAGAATTTGGATCGGAGTTCTGTTGTGCTGTTATATCTTGCTGTTAAACTTTTGCAATTACATTGACTGAACATGGATCTAATCAATAAAATTGAAGAATGGTCAAAGTAAATTCCTTTCTCTTAAGAAGTGATCGGCAGTTTTTCGGCTTTTTAGGTTTCCTGTTTTCCGAGGAACCTGATTCAGAGTATGTGATGATGTCGAGCTATGTTGGCATTGGACTAACTAACGCACTTGAAATTGAGGTAAGTCCTGCATTTTTATTATGTGATTCGACTTTGTTAAAACGTTCAACTTCTCAAGTTTTGCTTGTCACATTTTGGCTCCGTAAACAAACAATAGTTTATTGTACTGGCAGTCAACAGAGCGTAACTGTTTCAATTTGGCAGTGTTCAAATTTTTTGGGTAAATACTGTCCTGAATCAAGTTATTAATAGCCACCCTCATCTTCTCAGCCGGCTATTATAGCGCTCCTATTTTTTACAATTCAAAGAATTTGAATTGTATTGGGGCGCTGTCTTTTTTTTAAGATCTGTTCACACATTTTCATGATTTTTGAAGTCAAATTGGAGTAGTGATTTTGGTCACGCCGAAACAGGAAATGGAGCGAAAAAGCGAGTGGTTTTGCGGCGTGAAATTTTTTCGCTCTAATTTTAAAGTAGAGTGAGAATATGGTGTTTGAACAAAAATTCGCTTTATCGGTAGTGATTTTTTGTTCACATGCGGCAATTTCACTTTGATTTTTACTGTTTTTTTTCGATTTTTTGGATAGGATTTTTTTCTAAATGATTTTTCCAATCCATTCATAGTCCGTTCTAGGTCTAGTTTTCTGTTTAGTCAATGAAAATTCTTTGAATTGTACGTCAGGACTTGTCCTGCTATGTTTTTTACTTCGTCGAATAAAAAAATGTTTCGCTTTACCTCATTTTGCCGCCTTTTCAACATTTTGCGTGAAATCTTTTTGACTTCTCTAGGCTAGTTTCTCTCTTCTCTCATTCTGCTAAAAGTGATTTTGAACATCAGTTGCTCAGCAAAGCAATTCAAAATGAACAGAGTTAGTACAAAATTGGATGTCAGAAATAGAAACGGGATAAACCCATAAAGCCCAATTTTAGATGCCCGCTATTTGAACGTCGTTCCTATAAGTTTTATTTACCATCTCTAATGCTTATTGTTATTGATAGTAGCCCCTGTAGCCTCTCTCTAAGAAACAGAAGTATGTTCAACTACGAAATGTCATCAAAATAAATCGGACTTAAAAAAATGTTTTTGTACAAAATTTTTTTTTTCAATATCTTCTGTTATTTCAATCCCAATCATGCTTATTGGATTCAACGGCGGCCATTTTCAACGGCCATCAACGGCCGGGTATGTTCATTTGTTGTGACTTAGTGCATTATTTTCTGTGTACTTTGTTTCATTTGTTTCTGTGTACCTTGTTTTTCTCAGTTTACAGTGCACAATAAGAAGCGCAATTTGATCTCAATCGATCGTTTCCATCTACATCTGTACCGGACGCTCAGCCGTTTTTAATAGCCGCCGTCAGCCTCTCAACGTCTATTATTTAGGCGCTCTCCTTTTTACAATTCAAAGAATTTGAATTGTATTGGGCTGCTGTGTTTTCTCTTTTTTTTAAAGATCTGTTCCCACATTTCATGATTTTTGAAGTCAAATTGTAGTAGTAATTTTGGTCACGCCGAATCAGGAAGTGGAGCGAAAAAGCTAGTGGTTTTGCGGCGTGAAATTGTTTCGCTTTAACTTTAAAGTAGAGAATACGGTGTTTGAACAAAAATTTGCTTTATCGGTAGTGGTTTTTTGTTCACATGCAGCAATTTCACTTTTAATTTTTTACGGTTTTTTCGATTTTTTGCATGGGAGTTTTTGTTCTAAATGGTTTTCCCAATCCATTTATTGTTCATTTTTGGTGTAGTTTTTTGTTTGAACCAAATTTCCATTTCTCGCTAGTGGTTTTTTGTTCACATACGGCATTTTGACATTGATTTTCTGTTTTTTTTTTATTTTTTGAATCTAATTTTTTTTTCGAAATGATTTTCCCGATTCACTCATAGTCCGTTCTAGGTCTAGTTTTTTGTTCAGTCAATGAAAATTTTTTGAATTGTACGTCAGGACTTGTCCTGCTCTGTTTTTTTTTATTTCTTCGTTAAGATTTTTATTTTCACCATATGACGTCACAATCTGCTGTTTGTTCATTCATTCATGCAATTTCAACTGAATTGCGTGCGTGACGTAATTTTTCACCATTAGTGGAGAGAGTTTTCTTGTTCATTCGCGTGATTAAGTTTTTGATCGAATGTGACTTACCTCACTCTCACAAATGACTTCCTCACTCTAAATTTGACTCTTCGTTACATTAATAAACGCTACATTGACTTTTTGTTACATGGATTATTAGTAATTGCCGTCAGCCTCTCAAAGGCTATTATTTATGCGTTCTCCACTATTACAATTCAAATGATTTGAGTTTGTTTGGGGCGCTTTCTCTGTTTTAAGACCTAATCACACATTTTCATTATTTTTGAGGTCAAATTGAAGTGGTCTTGGTCACGCCGAAACAGGAAGTGGTGTGAAAAAGCGGGTGGTTTTGCGGCGTGAATTTTTTGAACTTGGATATTCATTTAGAGTGAGAAACGGTGTTTGAACAAAAATTCGCTTTCTCGATTCTGATTTTTCGTTCAGAAGGCCGATATGACATTGATTTTTATTGTTTTTTTTTTTCAATTTCTGCATTACATATTTTCTATATGGTTTTCCGATGCATTCATTTTCTGTTCTATGTCCGGTGTTTTTCATTGAATGAAAGGTGGTGACATGTCCTGCTATGTTTTTGTTAATTCGCTTTTCCTTTTGATCGTGTTTTTCGTTTTTTTTTCTAGCTTTAGAATCTAACTGACTGCACACCAAATTAGAACACTTTTTGACACTGAAAAGTATATTAAAAGTTCTGTCAGTTTCTATCTTTTCTTTTTTCCTGTTTTGTTTCAATATCGATGTTCATCCGGCGCGTCAACGTTGGCTATTTTACGGCAATTTGCTGGCTATGTTCAGAATTAAGTTCGGAAATTCTCAGATTTTCTGCAATAGATTATCATGTATAATTACTTTTAAATGAAGTATCAATTGAATTAGTGCGATTTTTCGCTTGACCGATTTTTCGTCTATCACGTTTAACTTTCCATCCTCAAAAACGGGATAAACATGTGGAGCTCGGAGGGCAATAAATTTTATTAGAGCCTTAAGGCTCACCAGTCGCTATGTATGCGTTTTGAGGAAGCAGTTTAAGAGACATATACTCATGATATCAATGAGGGTTCATAGAGTTTGACCCCTCCCCTTTCTCTAACTCACTTTAAAAAAAAATTGTGAGATAAAAACAAAATTGGTAAGCAATTCTGCTATGCAGCATTATGCAATTCTTATGGGCAAAGAAATCCCTTGGGATGTTCTCAGCTGATTTTGTATTCAAGATTTTTTACAACCATTTGCGTGCGTGGTGCCATTTTAAATTCCTACTGGAGCAAGGTTTATGTTCAATCGCTTGATTAAATTTTTGGTCACATGTGACTGACCTCGATCTCAAAAATGACTTCCTCGCTTTCAAAATGACTTTTTTTTAATTTCAAGGAGATAAGAATTATTTTTTATAACTGAGTGGGTGTCATTCTAAATGAAGGCTATTTGAGAACAGATAATAAAAGCAGCCTTAAAACGAAGAAAAATTTACGAAGAAAGCAGCCTTAAAGCGTAGGTTTGCAGTCCAGCCTGCAAACCTACGGGGGCTATTTTCTGACAATGTGCTAGCTTTGTTTCAAAAATGATAATTTATGTAGTGAATGTAGCAATGGACACATTTTTTAATTGATTTTTTCCCACACGAAATTTTTAGCAATTAATGTGGTCTTTTTATGTGACAGCAATTAATGTGGTCTTTTTATGTGACCGTAGTCTTGTTCAATTTTGTGTGTGATCGCTTCTCTTTTTGTCCTTAGAAAAAGAATAAACCGGTGAAGCCCGAGGGCATTAAGTCCCGAATCAGATGTTTTAGACTTTTATTTAGCTTTAAGTTTACTTGGCGGCAGGTGAGTGAAACTATTATTGGCTGTTGTTTTTTTTTCAATTTAATGATTTTGACTTGTATTGGCCGCTGCTTTTTTAAGATCTGTTCACACACTTTTGAAAAGAAATTTGAGTTAAAAAAGTCAAATTATTGTGATGATTTTAATCACGCCAAATCAGTAAAGAGATAGAAAAGGCGAATGGTTTAAGCCGTGAAATTTCCATTCTGAATTTAGTTTTGAGGAAATTGTAGAAAAAATTGATTGTCACGTATTTTTGAAACGTCAGATTTTTGCCCTTGTCTGCAATGTCCTTTTTTCTGTACTTTGTCTTTCAGCTTTTTCCGCAACATTAGTGATTGTAAGTTGGTGTTAAGATTTAACCACGTGTAGTTTGAACACTTTTTAACATGTTTGAAGTGGTTTTGAAGTGCTTTGAGACCAGTAAATCAGATCCATTGTCTGAATAAGGAAATCCTGTGTGATTCCTGAATCTCCGACCAGTGATCTTCCCTCACACCCCCATCCATCCTTCTTCAGCTGGCTGTTTAAAGCCCCCTTGTCCAGCCCTCCCAACCCCTATCACTTGACCCGCATCCAGCCCCTCAACGCCTGAGCCTCACCCCCACTCACCTAACGCACCCTAATGTTAGCATCCCTAAGCCTCAGTTGGCTACTACCGAAACCAACCGCTCGGCGGTTGTTTGAGAGCAGCTGTTTGCCAGACGTGAGTTGGTCATTTTTATTATTATTTCTGTTTGCCTTATCTTGACTTGGTATTTAGTATTGTTAATGACATGTCTCATTATTTGATAACGAGGCATTAATGTACCCAATCAATTGTTCGAGCTCATGGGTAGTGGTTTGCATGACTTTGATACAATTTGTTCTATTTTTTCATTTTTTGAAATTTGAGAGTATTTGGTGTACTTTTTATTGTCTTGCCATTTATCAATACAGACATAGGTTGCTAATAGTTGTTATTCAAATCGATTTAGACATTTCAGATGAAAGCTATTGCTTTATGAGTTTGACTGTAATTGTATTAAAATTTTATCGATTTTTCAAATTTTGCTAGTGTTTGTTGTTCACTTTGTTGTCTTGCATCTTAGTCTCGTTATTCACCGGTCTTCTCTGTTGCTAGGGATGTTCCAGCACATAGTTTTTGCTTTCATGGCTTATACGCTGTGCGTTTTCAAAAAATGGGTGAACTTTGCTGATGTTTGTTGTACTTGTTACTGTTTTATTACTCGATCTAATAATTGGGAGATCTCATCGGTTGCCAATGAAGATCTAATTTATTAATTGTTTCACTCCGTAACTTTTGCTTTCTATGAATTTTAAACTCTTTTAAACTATTAGCATTTTCTTGTGAAAATTGGTTCTTATGTTGTTTTTTTTCTCATTTAGTCTCAGCAATGACAGGTTTCATCGGTTCCCTAATGAGGAATAAGTTGATTCTTCTTAGTTGATTGATTAGTAAATGTCGTTTTGTTTTCTTTTGACTCTTCATTTTCAATCAGTTGATTTCTTAGTCTTGCTTGTTTTTGTTATTTGTCTAATGATCTTTTGATTAGTCTCAAAACTGGCAACTCTTATTGGCCTTCTACTGCGGCGTATTTTTGGTCACTTTTGGGCTTCAACTTTTAGTTGACGGTTTCCTTGACTGAGATACCGTTTCTTCTCGGAACGTGAAGTGGTTAATCGTGGCTTTATCTGTAGTTATATTTTCCCTTTTTCAGCCATTAAATTGTGAGAGGTGTTTTATGACAGTTGAGGTTTTTTATCTGCTGTGGTTCAAGAATTTGGCGTGTAGGTTCTTACTTCGACGCCACTGACGTTCAAGGCTATTCTAATTTTTACCTATTTCTTACATTTTTGCTTTTTTTGTTTTGTCGGCCTTTGATTCGCACACGATTGTTGTATTGTGTGCTCTTTCTAAGTATGCGTAGATTCACTAAAAAATATTCATTTGTGTTATTCTGTAGTGGTTCTCAGAACACTAAACTTTCGACAAGATTGTTTTAGTTTTTGAGATTTTTTTTTAAATTTTGCACCTAAACATCATATGCTTTGTTGGCTGTCTTGCTTGATGTCACTTTTAGATTGTTATAGGTCATGTTATTAGTTAAATCAAGTCTTTGAATTGTAATTCAGGACTTGTCCTGCCAAAAAGTTTTAGTCAGACATGTCACTCTCACAAAAGACTCGTTGCTATCAGAGACTCTTTTGGGTACTTGATGTTAATGAGCCAAGTTCAACAGCGGATTTTTTCAGAGGGTTCTGATTTAATAGAAAAAATGCATCATAACTTATAAAGATTCTTAATCTACAATCTATAAAAAAATTTAGTTTTCTCTTCGGTCGTTTTTTCTTTGGCCTTTTGAGAATATAGTTCAACGAAGTTATCGCAGCCATCTTTGGTCGACCACCTAATTGTAGTATTGTAGGTATTTAGTATTGTTAATGACATGTCTCATTATTTGATAACGAGGCACTAATAAATCAATTGTTCGAGCTCATGGGTAGTGGTTTGCATGACTTTGATACAATTTGTTCTATTTTTTCATTTTTTTGAAATTTGAGAGTATTTGGTGTACTTTTTATTGTCTTGCCATTTATCAATACAGACATAGGTTGCTAATAGTTGTTATTCAAATCGATTTAGACATTTCAGATGAAAGTTATTGCTTTATGAGTTTGACTGTAATTGTATTAAAATTTTATCGATTTTTCAAATTTTGCTAGTGTTTGTTGTTCACTTTGTTGTCTTGCATCTTAGTCTCGTTATTCACCGGTCTTCTCTGTTGCTAGGGATGTTCCAGCACATAGTTTTTGCTTTCATGGCTTATACGCTGTGCGTTTTCAAAAAATGGGTGAACTTTGCTGATGTTTGTTGTACTTGTTACTGTTTTATTACTCGATCTAATAATTGGGAGATCTCATCGGTTGCCACTGAAGATCTAATTTATTAATTGTTTCACTCCGTAACTTTTGCTTTCTATGAATTTTAAACTCTTTTAAACTATTAGCAATTTCTTGTGAAAATTGGTTGTTATGTTGTTTTTTTTCTCATTTAGTCTCAGCAATGACAGGTTTCATCGGTTCCTAATGAGGAATAAGTTGATTCTTCTTAGTTGATTGATTAGTAAATGTCGTTTTGTTTTCTTTTGACTCTTCATTTTCAATCAGTTGATTTCTTAGTCTTGCTTGTTTTTGTTATTTGTCTAATGATCTTTTGATTAGTCTCAAAACTGGCAACTCTTATTGGCCTTCTACTGCGGCGTATTTTTGGTCACTTTTGGGCTTCAACTTTTAGTTGACGGTTTCCTTGACTGAGATACCGTTTCTTCTCGGAACGTGAAGTGGTTAATCGTGGCTTTATCTGTAGTTATATTTTCCCTTTTTCAGCCATTAAATTGTGAGAGGTGTTTTATGACAGTTGAGGTTTTTTATCTGCTGTGGTTCAAGAATTTGGCGTGTAGGTTCTTACTTCGACGCCACTGACGTTCAAGGCTATTCTAATTTTTACCTATTTCTTACATTTTTGCTTTTTTTGTTTTGTCGGCCTTTGATTCGCACACGATTGTTGTATTGTGTGCTCTTTCTAAGTATGCGTAGATTCACTAAAAAATATTCATTTGTGTTATTCTGTAGTGGTTCTCAGAACACTAAACTTTCGACAAGATTGTTTTAGTTTTTGAGATTTTTTTTTAAATTTTGCACCTAAACATCATATGCTTTGTTGGCTGTCTTGCTTGATGTCACTTTTAGATTGTTATAGGTCATGTTATTAGTTAAATCAAGTCTTTGAATTGTAATTCAGGACTTGTCCTGCCAAAAAGTTTTAGTCAGACAAGTCACTCTCACAAAAGACTCGTTGCTATCAGAGACTCTTTTGGGTACTTGATGTTAATGAGCCAAGTTCAACAGCGGATTTTTTCAGAGGGTTCTGATTTAATAGAAAAAATGCATCATAACTTATAAAGATTCTTAATCTACAATCTATAAAAAAAATTTAGTTTTCTCTTCGGTCGTTTTTTCTTTGGCCTTTTGAGAATATAGTTCAACGAAGTTATCGCAGCCATCTTTGGTCGACCACCTAATTGTAGTATTTATCACAGTTCTTTGATTAGTAATTTGTATAATCGCTTGTTAGTGTTACCGGTGTTCTTAGCTTCATTTGGACCACTTTTCTCGGGTTTATACTCAACATTTAATAATCATTATTTGAAACTATATCTAGACTGGAAAACTTCAGAGAAATTTTTAATAGTAAAAATAATGCATAAAAATAAGGCTGGCGTATTGCCGAAGTTTGCAGAATGTTGGCGTTCAAGTAATTAACATATTGATTTGTTTTTGACGAGAGATTGTATCTTGGCATTATTCTTTTTTGTCCCAGATAAGATAAAAACTGTTTTAGACTTTAATATATTGGTAGAAAAGAACCTGGGAACCCTAATTTTGTTTTTATCAGCTCTTGAACGATGTTTGAAGCACTTTTTGTAAACGTACGTTTTTGATGCAAGTTTTTTTTATTTGTCATGTTTTGCGCTTTTGTTATTTCAAGCGCGAGTGAATTTTTCACGCTCTTTTTGTTAATTTTCGGCGGTCTCTTATTTTATCTGGGCTATACTCCCCTTTGAATTAAAATGTCATACTGTTGTTCAAGAGCAGATCGTCCGACGTTAGTCGGTTTTATGTTTGAGATTTTGCTGTCTTCTGGAAAAACAGATTTTTTGCTTCCATTTTTTCCAAATTAGTGGACTGCAATAAATTTACAACATTCCGTCAATTATCAAAATTGAGCTGTCAAGTTTTTTGACATACTTCTCGAGAAATTTCATAGGATCTTTTATTATCAATTTTGGTTTAAAATCTTGATCTTGGTTATGAGCTCCAAGATTGCTGCAAGATTTTCCCCCGCTTTGTCTACTTCCTAGGCAAAGAAGATTTCAACAATTATTTGCAGTTTTGCGTAAAGGTTTATAACGTGTCGTCTGCATTGTTAATTTGCTCCAAAATTTTTTAATTGGTCTTTCAAAACTTTGTTTTGCTGCACCTGGTGACATTACGTTATTTATTATAGCTGCGAAGCTTATGCTGAGCGTAGCTATATTGCGGTGCTCTTGGTTTTTTACAATTCAAAGAATTTGAATTGTATTGGGGCGTTGTCTTTTTTTTAAAGATCTGTTCACATATTTTCATGATTTTTGAAGTCAAATTGGAGTAGTGATTTTGGTCACGCCGAAACAGGAAATGGAGCGAAAAAGCGAGTGGTTTTGCGGCGTGAATTTTTTTCGCTCTATTTTTACATGCGGCAATTTCAGCGGCATGTTTTTTGTTCACATGCGGCAATTTCATCTAATTTTAATTTTTTTTTAATTTTTTGGATCGGATTTTTTTTCTAAATGGTTTTCCCAATCCATTCACAGCTCATTCTAGGCCTAAATTTTTGTTTGAATTAAATTTTCATTTCTCGCTAGTGGTTTTTTTGTTCACATGCGGCATTTTGACATTGTTTTTTTGTTTTTTTTTTTCTTATTTTTTGATCTGCTTTTTTTAAAATGGTTTTCTCAATTCACTCATAGTTCATTCTAGGTCTAGTTTTTCTGTTTAGTCAATGAAAATTTTTTGAATTGTACGTCAGGACTTGTCCTGCTATGTTTTTTACTTCGTCGAATAAAAAAATGTTTCGCTTTACCTCATTTTGCCGCTTTTTCAACATTTTGCGTGCAATCTTTTTGACTTCTCTAGGCTAGTTTCTCTCTTCTCTCATTCTGCTAAAAGTGAATTTGAACATCAGTTGCTCAGCAAAGCAATTCAAATGAACAGAGTCAGTATAAAAAATTGAAGTCAGAAGTAGAAACGGGATAAACTAAATTGCAAATTATTTAATTGGAAGCTGTGAAAATTCATATTAAAGTTAGGATTTCATGGGTCTCTAAAGCAGTTTTTTTCAACAATTTTTTCTCCGTTTCTGTTTAATAGCATCAAAGACGCTTCATCAGCCGTCGTAGAGATTTCAGGTTGGCGGGAACACTATAACTAAATGTTTATTAATTGCTCTCGAGGAGAAGCAGTTATTGTAAACGTATGTATTTTTAATGCAAAATTTTACTTGACCGTTTTTGGCTTTTCGAGTGACTTTTACGCCCTTGACTTTCTGCGTTTTGCGTGATCTAAAGTTCTCTCTCATTAACAATTTCAAGCAGCTGAATTCAATTGGCGGCAATTTAATACTAAAAGTCAAATAATAAGTGCGCCAAAACTGGTGCCATTTTTTCACTTTCAATCTTAATAGTGGTATATATTAACCTCTAATGAGGTTATTTGAAGTTATCTCGTGAATTGTTTAGTCCCATTCAGACCCCCCCCCCCCCGGACTGAAGCAGGCTGCAATTGATTAGAGCTCCCACTAGTTTTTTGAGAGCAATTCTTCTGACGGTGGTCGGTTATGTTTGTTTTTCGTCGGTAAGGCCATTTTATGTAATGAATATTGCTTGCAATAATATTGTTCAATAAAGTTGAAAAATACTAACAGTTAAGACAAGGGTTCTATAGAATAAGGGTGGAAAGTTACTGAGCACGTGTCAATACATAGTAAATCTTTATGTAAAAACATAGCACATGCGTTTGAGGCTGCAAATAATATGCACCCACTAAGCTTGGGGGGGGGGGGGGGGGGGGCACAAACGGAAAAGATAGAGAATAAGTTTTCCTTCTAGTATAGAAAAATTGTAGACATCTCACAATAGAAATTGTCTTGGAGAAAAAGTCAATCTATTGAAAATGTTTTTCCCTTTCGCTTATTTTCCCTTTGATCCTATGTCTGACAATTGAGTTTATTCGTAGTCTCCTTATAAGGAATTAGATGTGGCGCTCCTTTTGGGTATTTGGAGAGCAAGTCCATAACTTGTTTTTCAGGCTGTGTGGGTGTCGACACTATTGTCCAACAAGGACAGGAGCTCCAAACGTGCACAAATTAATGCTAAAATGGAAATTACCGATTCATGTGGTGAGCGATAATCATTTATTAGTCATAATATAGATGTTTTAATTTTAGTTATGATATTAGTATCAGAATTTTCATTTAACCATTCTGAATCCTCTAGTTATTTGTGTTATCTTCACTCAGATGCGAAACGTGAAAATATACATTTCATCATGTGAAAAATGGTACTTGTAAGGAAAGTTATGTATTATCCTGTTTCAACGGCAGCTTCATTTTCACATTTAATGGGCTCTTGAATAACTGCTAAACTTTTACATTCAGTAAGGTGCGTTTAAGTAATCAACTTTTGAACAAAACTTATCTATAACCTTTGCTTCTGTCAATGTTTTTCTCAGTACGTCAATTGAGCTTACAAAACTGAATTTACTCCTAAAGTGTGCTGATTTTTTGTTTGTTTTCAGAGGTGGAAACTGTGGAAGATAATTTGGATGATGCAATCACTTTGAATGAGACAATAGACCACGGTATGTTCATGACATCTCAAGTCTTTTATAACTATTAATAATAAATTCCTTTGAATACATTCGAATAATAATAATAATTATCATTATTTGTCAAAAGTAGTAGCACCATCACGTAGCTTGTAGGATCTCAAGAGAATCTTTCAAGACTCTTGTGGTAAATTAGATAATCTTCACTAAAATTTTAGACGAAATTTGATTAAGATGAGAATTGATATTTCATGTTTTTCTAACGCCATTTACGCCAAAACTGGTTTTTATTTGTGTCTACTCATATTAAAGCAAGTTGATAAAAAAGATTTTACATTGAAAGGAAAACTTAAGCCTGGAATAGAGCTACTTTTTTCATCACTGATATTGTTGCAACTGTCTGTCGCATGCGAGCCGCCGTCTTGTTTAGTTGTGTGCAACTCTTTCTCAAATGCGATAGAGCTCTCAAACCATCGGAGGGCAAACGAACACAGATCGGGTCGGGTTCGGTTCTCAAACTCCAAAGTCACTATCAACTGCATGTCTCAAGGATGCACTGAAGCATTATGTCATATCAACATCCAGACGCCCTCCAATGACGTAAAAACTGAGTCGGAAGTTTCCACTGATGAAAGATACGACTTATATGTCCAGTTTGCAATTCCAGTGTGTCATCAACATATCATAGTGTACAAGGTGTATAACGAGACTACAAATCAGAAACAAACAATTTTACAGGAAGGAGTTATCAGCTCCATTGAGGGAAGTCATTACCATCCTGTTACAGGTAAAGAGAACCTGAGAGGTCTTCAGCACTAGTCTTTAGTTGCCCAAAATGACAAAATTAATAGAAGTCGAGTATTCTTACTTACGTGAATGAAATTATAACCATAAGTTTGTATTTATAGCGTTCTTAGGTAACAGCGAGGTGATTTCTTTATGCTCGATGTTCTTAATTTATGGGTGTATTGTGTATGACTTTGGTTGCAGTATCATTAATAGCCGCCGCCAGCCTCTCAAACGGCTGTTATTTAGGCGCTCTCCTTTTTTATGACAATTCAAAGAATTTAAATTTTTTTGGGGTGCTGTCTTTTTTTAAGATCTGTTCACACGTTTTCATGAGCTTTGAAGTCAAATTGGAGTGGTTTTGGTTACGCCGAAACAGAAAGTGGAGCGAAAAAGCGAGTGGTTTTGCGGCGTAAAATTTTTCACTCTATATTTAAAGTAGAGTGAGAAAACGATGTTTAAACAAAAATTCGCTTTCTCGCTAGTGGTTTTTCAATAGCCGCGAAGCGATAGCTGAGGCTATTATTGGTCTTCTTTTGGTTTTTTTAATTTCGTCGTTAAGATTTTTGTTACGACCATATGACGTCACAACCACTTCAAATCTGCTTCTTGTTCATTCGTTCATGCAATTTCAGCTGAATTGCGTGCGTGACGTCATTTTCACTCTTAGTCCAGTTATCTTTTTTGTTCATTCGCGTGATTAAATTTTTGGTCACACGTGACTTACCTCACTCTTAAAAATGACTTCCTCAATCTGAAATTGACTTTTCTTTGCTTTAATTCATAGAGATAAGGTCCAATGAGTGCTTGTCGCTCTAATTGATGGTTTTTTAAGAGCAGCTAATATAAACAGCAATACAGATTCTTAATCAAAATTTACCATCTCAGCCCTTACTGAAAATATATTTTTTTTGGTCTGTCTTTTCTTCGTTTTTAGACTATGAAGCTATTGCGCCCTTTTCCTGGCAATTTGTCAGCTATGCTTGTTGACATTCGGCATTTTGAAATTGATTTTTACTATTTTTTCGATCTAATTTTTTTCTAAATAGTTTTCCCAATCCATTCATAGTCCCTTCTTGGTCAATTTTCTTTGTTCAGTCGATTAAATTTTTTTGAATTGTGTCAGGACTTGTCCTGCTATGTTTTTTATTTCGACATCAAGATTTTGTTACGATCTTACGACGTCACTATCACTTCAAATCTGCTTTTTGTTCATTCCTTCATACAATTCCAACTGAGTTGCATGCTTGACGTCATTTTCAACATTAGTGGAGAGAGTTTTTTTCTTGTTCATTCGCTTGATTAAGTTTTTGGTCTAACGTGACTTACCTCACTCTCACTAACGACCTCCTCACTCTAAAATGGCTATTTTTGAGGCGTTGGCCTTTTTTTTACAATTCAATGGATTTGAATTGTATTGGGGCGTTTTCTTTGTTTTCAGCTCTGTTCACACATTTTCATAATTTTTGAAGTGGTATTGGAGTGGTTTTGTTCACGCCGAAACACAAAAGCAAAAAAGGGAGTGTTTTTACGGCTTAACTCCTTTTCGCTCTAATTTTAAAAAGAGGTGTTTGAACAAATCTCGCTAGGCGTTTTCTTTTTGACATGCGGCATTTTGACATTGATTTTCAGTTTTTTAAAATTTTTTTGATCTGTTATTTTGAAGCATAGTTCCCAATCAACTCATAGTCCGTTCTAGATTTTGTTTTCTTTTAGTCAAGGAAAATTCTTTGAATTGTTCTTTAGGACATGTCCTGACATGTTTTTTTAATTCGCTTGACCTTTTTTTTACGTTTTTCGTTTTACAATTGATGATGATGTCAGAAGTCATGATTTTCACGTTTGACTTCTGACTTATTTTACTCACTGTTTCAACTGAATGGATTTTATATTCTTTCATGCATTGATTTAGGCAATATAATGAATACCGTCAAAGTCAAAAGAGCAAAATCTAAAGAGGCGGGATAAACCGATACAGCCCTGTCATTAAGTCATTGAGAATTAGGTTATAAAAACTCATTAGGGTGTTTTCATGCTGATATCGGTTTTGGGCTTATTAGCTTTCAGCTTAGAAACTGATTTAAGTATAGCTTTATACAAATCAGAACACTTTTTGACACTGAAAATAGGGAAAAATTCAATTACTCTTTTTTTCTTTTTCTGTTTCAATCCCCGATGAGCATCAAGCGCGGCAACGGCGGCTAGGTTGCGGCAATCTGTCGGATATGTTTGTAATTTTTGTTGGACCTAACTTTTCTTTCTGGATAGACATATTATTAATTTCTCTCAAACTATGTTTAGAGCAATTATATTAGTCCTCTTGGTGTTTAGTACGCAATTTTGCATACTTCCGAGTTTTTGCTTGATCGTTTTTGTATCTGAACATCGAATTTGAGTGAATTTTGGCTTGGAAGTTGGAATAAACTGGTAATGACGGAGGGTATATTATTTAGAAGGTTTCTAATAGCCTTACTAGTCTCATTGTACGCAATCCACATGAACTGCTGAGGAGATTTCAATTCATGCTCTTTAGTGCAATTCATGCTTGATTATCAGAAATCACGTTTGTTTTTTTTGCAATTCAAAGAATTTGAATTGTATTGGGGCGTTGTCTTTTTTCAAGATCTGTTCAAAAGATTTATGATTTTTGAAGTCGAGTTGGAGTTGTGATTTTGGTCATCACGAAACAGGAAATTGTGTGAAAAAGCTAGTGGTTTTGCGGCGTGAAGTTTTTTGCTCTAATTTTAAAGTAGAGTGAGAAAACGGTGTTTGAACAAAACGGTGTTTGAACAAAAGGGAAAAAATTCAATTACTCTTTTTCTGTTTCAATCCCCCGGCTGTGTTTTTAATTTTTGTTGGACCTAACTTTTCTTTCTGGATAGACACATGAATTTCTCTCAAACTAAGTTTAGAACAATTATATTAGTCCTCTTGGTGTTTTGTACGCGATATTGCATACTTCCGATTTTTTGTTTGATCGTTTTTTCTATCTGAACAGCAAATTTGAGTGACTTTTGGCTGGGAAATTGGAGTAAACTGGTAATGACGGAGGGTATTATATTACTGGGAAGGTTTCTAATAGCCTTATTAGTCTCATGGTACGCAATTCACTTGAACAGCTGAGAACAATTAAATTCATGCTCTGGTAATTCAATTCATGCTTGATTATCAGAAATCACATATGTTTTTTTTACAATGCAAAGAATTTGAATTGTATTGGGGCGTTGTCTTTTTTCAAGATCTGTTCAAAAATTTGCATGATTTTTGAAGTCGAGTTGGATTTGTGATTTTGGTCTCCACGAAACAGGAAATGGAGCAAAAGAGATAGTAGTTTTGCGGCGTGAATTTTTTTTTCGCTCTAATTTTAAAGTAGAGCGAGAAAACGGTGTTTGAACAAAACTTAAGAACAAAATATTTTTTACTGTTTTTTTTTCAATTTTTTGGATCGAATTTTTTTCTAAATGGTTTCCCCAATCCATTCTTAGTTCATTCTAGGTCCCGTTTTTTGTTAGCATCAAATTAACATTTCTCGCTGGTGGTTTTTTATTCTCCTTAGTGGCATTTTGACATTGATTTTCTGTTTGTTTTGTTTTTTTTACCTGATTTTTCTAGTAATGGTTTCCTCAATTCTCTCATAGTCCGTTCTAGGTCTAGTTTTTTTGTTTATACAGTTAAAATTCTTTGAATTGTTCTTCAGGTCTTGTCCTGCTAAGTTTTTTGTTCGAGGTCGCTCGTTTGTCTCATTTGGTAGGTTTCGCAATTTGAAGTTTCCTTCATAAAACTTCATTTCAAGTTTTCCGCTGGTTGTATTTTTTTGTTTAGAGCGTCTTTGATTGTTTTCAAAACAAAAGTTAAGAGCAGTTATTAGCTGAGTTGGTTTTTTTTCTCTGGACATTTAGAAGCTTTAGTGAATGAAAAAGTATTTTACTATCAATTCATCAATTCTTATACCTTCGCTTGGGAAATTTAGAAGTTGGTTTTTAATTGCGCTTGAACGAAGTTCATAGCAATTATTATTATAAACGTTTTGGCCTTTTTATGGAAACTTCTTGCTTGACCATTTTGCATTTTCCTTCTAGAACATTCTTTGAGTTCTCAAGTGATTTTTTCTTGCTTTCGTTCTTCTTTTTTGAGTGAGATCTGTTGCTCTCACTCTAAAGTAATGCTTGTTGCTAAGATAAAATCGATTGCAGCATAGCAAAAAGAAGGTTCTGAAGCGAGAGGGAAGTGCTTATGGTTAGGGATCGGGAGGTCTATGATTCGAATCCCGGCGTGGTCAAATGTTTGTCCACCCGCCTGTCGTTCGAGAGCAATTCTTCCGACATTAGTCGCTTTGTTTTGGTGTTTTTTTTGTAATTGCTTGAAGCTTGTAAAATTGCTTAAAACAATTTATCATCCAATATGCAATCAATTGTGATTATCAATTGCTCTGGAACAAATTTTGAGTCAACTATTGAAAACGTGTGTGTTTTACATGCAAAACGTTGCTTGACCACTTTCGCGCGTTTCTAGAGCATTCGTTGATTTCTTGAGTGACTTTTTCATGCTTGAGTTCTTCCTTTTTTGTGATTTAAGTCGCTCTTATTCTGATTATTCTGAAATAAAGTTTGTTGATAATGTAAAAACGATTGCGAGAGAATGAGAAACAAAGCCATTGCTGTTTACTGGTTAAGAGGTCAGAATGTTATTCTAGAGGTTCGGGCTTCGAACCCGCTGGGGCCACATTTTTGCAACCTTAAAAATTTTCTTAAGCTACTCTCCATTCAAATTAAATTGCCCCGCCTGTCGTTCTAGAGGAATTCGTCTGCCTTTAGTCGGTTTATGTTTATAGATTGCATCGGCAACTGCGTCTGCTAAATTGTCCATCTTTTTTAAATCATTACTCTACGATATGAATTGCTGTTTAGTCGATCTGTTGGCTGTGCTACGTTTTTGAAGTTTGCGAATTGGGGACCTTTTAAACATAGACGGTTATGATCAGTTAAGCAGATGAAGCAGTTGTTTTCCATGGCGATATTTGTTCAAAGCAAGTAATAAATTATTTATTACAGCTTTCAGAGTTTGGAACTTGTTTTAACAGTCTGAGAGCACCTTTTCTGTATTGTAGTTTCGCCCAGTATCATTTTAGTTAAATTTCAACGGGTGTGTTTTTACTCCCAAATTCTCATTTTGAGCTGAACTTCCTAGTAATTTATGTGACGCTTTTTTCGGCGTTTAAATTAATTCGTTCTTTGGTTTTTGAGACAAAATAAAATATGTCGCCAACGAGGTCTTTTCAACCAAGAATGTTTGTTTTATTTTTTTAATAGAGTTCGGATTGATGGTTGACAACTTTGTTCCTTGTAACGGTACATGTTTTGCTGTAAAACGCTATAAAAATATATAGCGGTGGGTTTTAAAGGATAATAGATATTGTATCATTTCTGATTGTGATGAGAAAATGTAGATGTTTGCGTTTTTGTAGCATGCTGGAAAATGCTATTTGGGTAAGTGAATTGTTGCTTAGATATTGCAAAGCCCTGCTGTTTTGCTGGTCGACTGCTGGTTTTCATTAACTGCCAATTATTGTTGTGAATTGTGGAGGCATGGTTGTGGGGTATCCATACAAAGGTGGAGTCAAATTCCAAATATTTATTAACGAAATTGACGGAACCGGTTTTAAATTACCGGGGGTTATTTATTGACACTGGAACTAACTGTTTGCAAAAATTAGTAACTATCGACTATAGATTTGTTAATTAATTTGCTTCTGATTTGCTGAAACACCTTTGTGCAAGTTTTTCAATTACTGACCTCTGTTGTGCCAGATTTTCTTTTATACAGTTTTGGATTAAAACTCACAAATTTCGTATCTCAATCAATGTTAGATATAAGCCAGGTTAGATGGCTTATATCTCGAACCGCTACGTGGTTCTCGATTAATTTCAGATTATCTCAGTGACGTCATCAGTGTCACGGAAACTCTAGGTACATCATACTATTGTGTTTTAGTTGGAGTTGGTTCCTCCAAGTTCTACTTAAGTGGGTCTGTGTACAGTCTTCTCAGAGGAAACAACCAGCCACAAGTTCGACACACACTCAGCAATGTAAGATAGTTCATATAAAAAAGAAGCACTGAATTACCTGAGTATTTAGAGACTAATGTAAAGTTCCAGGCAGTGTGTTTTACAGGTATTATGTTAGATGAGTAATTGTTACAATATTACAAAATTTTATATTTCAAAAGAGAATGCACGTTTCCAATCATGAAGTACAGAGAGAAATTACACTTACATCAATTACAAATGGGAACAAATGTAAAATTTAATAATTAATGTTTTAAAGACGTCACGAAAATTTGAAGTCAAGCCATGAAACTTTGCCAAAACTATGATTTTTATAGTTAGCAACAAACAGTTTAAAGAATAAAATCTCTCAGATTCCTTTTAAATATAGCGTAATTACATGGGCGAATAAAAAATTTATAGGTAACTTGCTCAAAACTTCAACACCTCCTCATATTACGCTTTTATCGTAGCCTTTGCTCCTACTAACTGTTTAATGAAAAACTTTCCTGTTCTTTGATGTTTATAGCAGTCAAAAGTAGGTAGCGAGAGTCCATCTGGACTATTCAGTTCTTATTAATTGCTCTTGAACGAAGTTCATAGCAATTATTGTAAACGTGTGTGTCTTTTTTATGCAAAATTTTTGCTTTACGGTTTTGACTTTTCGAGTGACTTTTACGCCCTTGGATTTTTGCGTTTCGCGTGATCTAAATTTCGTTCTCATCAGAATTTAAAGCAGTTCAATGCAATTGGCGGCAATTTAATACTAAAAGTCAAATGGAAAGTGCGCCGAAACTGGTGCCATTTTTTACTTTAAATCTTAGTAGTGGTATATGTTTAACTGTAGTGTGGTTATTTGGAGCCAAATATTAAACATCTTAGTCCCATTTAGGCTCCCCCTCCCTCCCTAACCCCCCCCCCCCCCCGACTGAAGCAGGCTGCAATTGATTAGAGTTCCCCGTAGTTTTTCGAGAGCAATTCTTCCGACGTTTAGTCGGTTGTTTTTCGATTAGTAATTAAGAGAAAGAGGTAGAGGGTTAATCTGTAGTCAAGCAGGTGAACAGTTAGTATTTTTGCCAGGATATTAATATCTGTAGACGATTCCAATTTCGAGCAATTATAACACGCTTTACTGCCCAATTTAATTGTTTTTCTAAGGTAACGATTAAATTGTTACCAATTGTGCTCAATATTATGGCTGGGTATTGTAAAAGGCTAACTACCAAAGAATTAATCATAACAGGAGGTAGCCCTTTTGGCAGGCAGTGTAAGGAAGTTGTATAAGCATTTAATACTTTGGGCCGTTTTCGAGAGCAGATTCTTAACATATTTGATAGTGATGATTTTTTATTGTGTTTGATAGTTGAGTTCGTTATCTATAGTTACACTCAGATATTTCACTTGAATTTTCTCTTCAATTTGACTTGAATTTTGGTTATCTCTAGTTACACTCAGATAATTCACTTGAATTTTCTCTTCAATTTCACTTGAATTTTTGTTCTCGAATTTGTGGTGAATGTGGTTGATTCGTATTGCCAAGTACAGTAAATTCAGTTTTATCTGCATTCAATTGAAGTGTCAGTTATGTAAAGTAGTCCAGTATAACTTCAATTGACTGTTCAAGTGACTTTTTGCAATTATCAAGGTGGCAATGTGATGTCAAAAGAACGCTATCGTCAGCGTATTGGTTGACTTCACACGTTTTTAGTACTAAATCGTTTACGCAAACCTTGAATAAAAGCGGCCCTGGAACTGTGCCCTGAGGCACCCCATGATGTAGTTGAATCCATTCCGAAGTTTTATCATTCGGAAATACTCTCTGCATCCTATTGCTTTAGAAACTTGATAAAATTTTCAGAGTTTTCACTGATGAATCATTGATTCCAAGACATAACAATTTTATTAATAGTATGGTATGATTTATTGAGTCGAAGGCTTTTGAGACATCAAGAAAGGCTCATGTAGTAAATTTGTTTTCATTCAATTCCGTTCTAACGCGCTCAGTGAAGTAAACTACTGCGTCTATTGTAGACTATTTTCTGAAACCAAATTGTCTGTTGTTTAATAACTTTTTTGCATGCAAATAGTCTTCCATCTGCGCTTTGTTTAGTTTCTGAAAAGCGTTTGAGAGAGCTGGTTTAATTGAAATTGGTCTATAATTGGTTGGATTTTGTCTCACCTTTTTTGTACTGGAGAATCACATTGGCTAATTTTAATTCTGAGGGAAACTTTTCCTCTTTTAGGTAAGCATTGAATAGTTCTGTGAGTGGTGTTGCTTAATTTGCGGAACCATCACTGAATGACCCTGCTGGCAATGTTCTCGGTACTAAAGGTTTATATGGGGTCAACATACTGAGGACTTGTAGGGATCGATATTTTGTTATGAAACGCAATGAAAATTTATTATTTTTTGCAAATTAATCGAAGATTTGCTTTAAGGTAGAAGGATGTTGAAAAACGTCGCCTAGTTTGCCAAATTTATCATTCAAGAGATTTGATAGTTTTTGCTCTGTTAAAATTTAACCGAATTTGTTTCCTAAATTTCCAATAGATGTGGCTGTTTTACTGCATTTTCTAACTTCATTTATTAAATTCCTTTTTAAGCGCTCGGATTTGGATGTTTGAAAAAACTGTTTTTGAAAGGAGCAGAAGTCATTATGAAATTTAAAATCTACGGTGTGTTTGTTTTCCCAAAATTAATGAATTTACATTCAGTTCAGAGCTTGTCATGTTTGATTTTTTTTTCTCTCGTTGTCGTGGAGACAAACTTTTTAGCTACATGAATAAAGGGGTTGAATAGAGGGGTTTCTCGTTACGCACAAAGTCTTCTCGTGTGCGAGCATGCATTTGTATAGCTTTTGAAAGAATTTCTCACTTTTCGCTGCATCTTGATATGATTTCCCGCCAGTTTCATGCCAGTCTGAGCATTCTATCGTTTTCCGACATTTACGTTTATTATAGTTCCTTTTGTGAAAAATATTTTTGATCAGCGCTCTTTTTTGTACCAATTACAGTTTTAGAAATTATTAATTGAGCCAAATGATCACTACTGATCAATGAGTCGAAAGTGATAACCAATAATGTCTTCAGATATGGGTTAACAGAAATTCTTTGAGCGTTTTTTTGTGGGACGTGATTTTTGTGGGGTTCTTGCAGAGATAGTTTTTGCAGAATTAGTTCAAATTATAGTTACCCATTAGAATTATTGGCTTGTTTTTAGTAATTACTTTATTAGTGTTAAGAAGCAAATTGTCCGGAAATTCAAAAGCGTGAGTTGGCTGGTTTAAATCTTTCTTACTTTATCTTCGAACCTTTTGGAATTAAAAGCAGTACTTTTCCCCATTTGTCTGCTTCTCTATCTCTTCTGAAACATCGGAATGAATTCTTGTAAGGATTCACTGAAGGATCAGAATCCGTGTCACTCAGCCAACTTTCTGTTCTGGCATACAGTTAGTCCCAATATCATTAATTACAGCCTTAAATTGTACTTTTTTTTAATTATGCTACGAGCATTTGAGCGGAATTTTTTTTGAAGTTGTCTTGTTGTTTTTTGAAATATCAAGCAGGTCTCGACTTATTGAAAGTGAAAATAGGGCTATTATTGCTTGTAGTGGAAGACTAGGTACTTGGAACAGCTTTCGGTATAAAGTTCCTATCGGGAGTTGTTTTTGTTTCCTATGTTCATTTGTAATTTTTTCTGCTTGTCCGATCAATATAGACGTGGGAATAGGGCTAGCCACATATGAACATACCAGCAAAAATACGAGGCTTGACTTCAAGTAATGATTTCAGTAGATACCCATTAAACAATTGTTCTGCCTAACAATGAGAGCAAAACAGAAACCCGAAGTTAATAAGGGCTTTCAAAATTAGTAGACCGAGGTTGATAGTAATTACCACCGTACAAATTTGATGAATAGTGAGAGTTGCTTTGAAGAGGCATTTTATACAATTGGGAATGAGAATTTGATGACATAGTGTGAGCTCCATTGGATGTTTTCAGAAGTTGTAGCAAAATACTTTTCAAGCAAGGTATACCTTTACGATAGTTCAGATGAACATTGTCATATTTCTGGTTTTAATGTGCAGCGCTCTTATTCATCCTGGGTACTTTGCGTGTGAATTCGTTTAATCGATTGATAACAAAATTACCGAAGCATGATTGTTGTACTTGCTCGATAATAAACAATTAAACTCGTCAGTTGGGTTGTATTTTTTCGAAACATTTTCAAGTTTGTATTTGAGCGGTGGCAGTTCGCAATGAACAAAAGTATCAGATTCAAATTTATCCATGCAGCTATCAATTAATTGTTCAAACTCTACGAAGATCTGGTCAGCAATCTTGTCGTTTTTGAGAATATTGGTTGTGCGATCTTGTAGAATCAATGTTTTCAGTTTCTTTCTTTACCTTTTTCCAGAACTTTTAATTTTTCCTCAGTTGTTGGTCCTCGATATGCTTGAATACCAGTTACTAGGAATAGTTGCATTGCATCCGTTTGGCAAAAATGCCACTACCAAAAACAATTTTGACTTGCTCATTTTTGCGTTCATTCGCGTCGAACTCTCGTACGTTTTCAGCAAAAGAGGCCTTTGTTTTTGAAACAGTAACCTGTTCAGGGGTGGCGTCGGGTGCTTCGTCAGCCCATGATGAAGAACCCCTGGTTTTCGGTTTACCTCTAATAATTCTTTTTGATAATTTGATATAAATTTTTCGATGAAGAGTTCTTTGCTTTCAAGTTTTTGATATAAATCTAAATTTAGTTTGTACGAAACTTCTTTTTTCATGGACTGCCAATCGTCAAAGGAGTGTGGTACGTGGAGGGAATGCGAATGAAATGGGTGTTCTCATATATCAATAGACATTTTCAATGATTTAGCTTGAAGATTGTTTGAAGTTTTTGGATGTATAGTTTCATAGATTTGCTCAAAGTTTAGGCCAAACTCACAATTTATTTTGATAAGAAAGAAATTATATAAAGGTTACTGTTTTAGAACTTTTCAATTCTGTGTCTGAAATTGAAACAGACAATATGTCAAACAATATAGCGTCCTCAGACTACCAACTTTAAAAAATACAAAAAAATTAACGGGGTCTGTTTGAGTATCATTGTGAAGAAGCATCTCTACTTTTTCAGTTATTTGTTTTGAGACAATTCTACTGATTAAAGTGTAGCAATTTTCATGCATGCCATTCTATGGAATAGGGCTTCTTTAAGGTTTGAATTTTACGATAGACTAGGATTATGATAGACTTCATAATTAATTGCTCTCAAAAGAAGTTTGTGGCAATTATATTCATCCTGAGTTTCCTAATGCGATTTTTCGATTGACTAATTTTTCGTCTGACAAAAAATTTGAAGGACGGTCCATTATTTAGTCTCAATGTATACAATCCCACTCTTGTACTCCACCTCCACTCGTCGACTCTCCTCCACCTCGTTCCACCCATTATCCCCGTCCACACCCATATAGGTCGACCTTTCTCACGTGTTCCGGAATTGTATAGGTGAACAAAAACGAAGAGCACGTGGAAGGTAGTGGTTAGTTTCTTAGTATGTCTTTGTGAGAGTAGGAAAGCGAGAAAAGTAACTGTAGAAAAATTGCTAAGCAAGAGAGAACTTTAAATCGAGTGCCACCCTCTGTTTTCGTTTTAATTTAGCGCTCAGCAGTGTTTTTGTTTTAATTCATCTGAATTTAAATTGCATTTTCTGATCGTTTAATTGCTTTCTATTTCAAATTAAACAAATTTTGCAGCGATAATTTATGCTCTTTGGTCTTTTTACGACTGATTGATTTTTTACAGTTCTTTCTTCAAGCTGAAGCATGTATGTTCATGAAGATAGGGCATTAACATTTAGGATTATTCAGTGTGTTTAATCGCTCTCAAGCAAAGTTTGTTGCAGTATTGCATGCGAATTTTTGCCTGACCGATTTTTCGTCCGACTCTTGTGACTTTGTCCTCAAAAGCGAGATATAACAGGTAGCGCTCATTAAAATCTCTCGGAGCCGTAATCTTTACTATGCTTTAAGAATGCGGAGATCTTTTCCGTTTGTGCTCCCCAGCTTAGTGGGTGCATATTATTTGCACCCCAAGACGCACGCGATATATTTTTTAGTTAATGATTTTTAGTTAATGGCACGTGTTGTGTAACTGGGGGTTGCATAACGTACTGGGGGAGGGGGCATAAACCTAAAAGACCTGACAATCAACCAGAAGGTGACTCAAAACCGTTTTGTGTTGGATCACTGACTCCAATTGAAGACCCGATTTTGTGGGTCTGCCTGTACCTATATTTATCTCTTAGTTAATGGAATTGTTTTTTAAAACAAACTACTACTAGGACATCCAATAAACTGCTTTAGACATCAACAAAAACCATATAAAGCAAAAAATTAGGGCTATTTTCCGCTAGCGCCCCCGGTAAATTAGGCTCCCCATTGGTATGTTTAAACACTATGTACGTATTTGAGTTGTTACGTATAAATACGTGTGAATAGGCATATAGAAAATACTAATAGAGCACAGATTTGAAATTATAGCTTGCGTAGCAATAAGACACTGCGTATAAGGGAATCTACAAACTCTATTTTCAAGAACATTGATGCAAATGTGGTTGACCCCCCCCCCCCCCCCCCCCCCTGCACGCTTGACGCCCCCTCCTCCCAACGCTTGTCCCCATACACACACACACGCAGCGGTCACCCCCGTAATGTTGGCATCACTAAGCTGAGCTGGCTACTACCGAAGCCAACTCTTCGCCTTTCGCTTGAGATCAATTTGCCCGACGTTAGTCGGTTATGTTTATATTGTTGAGTGGTTACTAACCTCTAAAAACATTCAAGGTGAAAGGGTCATTTCGAGAGGTATTGATTCCGTAAAAGGCCGTACTTCCTTCCCTACCCTACCCATTCATTTACTTCTACCTCTCTCTATCCTACCTACTTACTTACACCCCCCCCCCCAGCAATCTACGTTTTTGCATTTTCATTTTCAAAATGGGTGGGTTGAAGTAGGGCAGTAGGTTTCTGCGCAGCTCTATCAGAGCTCTACCAAGCTCTGTTTAATTCACTGAAGCTGCCTAGAGGAAGAAAATTGTGGTGTAAAGGAACAACCCCTCCACTCAAGCTCAAGCTTCAACCGCCCTAATTCTAACCTTCCTGAGCCTCGGTTGACTACTACCGAAGTCAACCGCTCGCCGGTTGTTTGAAAGCATTTCGCCCGACGTTAGTTGGCTACGTTTAAATTTTGCTTTTCTTCAAGTAAGCTTTTTGTCTGTTTTTGCCAACGTCGTCGGTCCTCTGTTTTTGTATTAGTTTGAATAGCCTTTTTTAAAAAATAAATATTGGGTACTAGTTCATTCTCTTGTTGTACGCAAATGCAACGATTTGAGTTTAAATGACTGTGTTTGCCAATTTTAGCCCGTTTTCGTCTGTTTTTTTTCGCATTTAGTTAGGTTTTCTTTATTTAAAACATGCGTTTATATTTTTGACACTCTCGGCTTCTTTTAAGATTTGCAGAATGAAAACTTGAAGATGTCTTTTGGCCGGGTTTTAGTGATAGTTTGAAATTTAAAACAATTTTCTTTCTCTTTCTTGCAATATGTGGCGTTTTTGCTTTGCCGTTGAATATGACGTTTCTCCTGGCTTATTTGTTCTGGATAACAACTAAGCAACGTTTTTCTGAACTCTACTGGCCAAATGCATCAGATTTTAGAAAAGTTAGTTTACAAAGACTCTGTAGTTTTTAATTGCCTTCAAACGAAGTTTGTAGCAATTATATTAGTCCTGTCGTTCTTATTTTTTTGCAAATTTTCGCTTTACCGATTTTTCGTCTGACGCTTTTGAATTTTTGTCCTCAAAAATGGGATAAACAGGTAGCGACCAGTGGGCATTAAGTGCTCTTAGAGCCTTTCAAAATTCGAATTTTCACACTAATTTTCACAATTTTTTTTTGAAAATTTTTGTCATTTTTGAAGTTTTTCAGCCCTATGTGTTAAGGAACCTCCTCTAGGGTTTATAATAGGTTTTTGCATTGTTTCTAGTGGGAGTGGAATGGTTTCAACATTGAAACAGCACTTTTTTTGACAAAACGTTCAAATTTTTAAAAATTTTTTTTGACATTTAATTTTGATTATTCACGTTTTTACAGACGCAGGGGCCAGAAGACGTCCTTAAGAGTTTGATAATAAGTTCCTGCAAAATTTTTATTTGCCATGGAATAGCTTTCAATTTTTTAAAATGACAAATTTTAGCGATTTTTTTTTATAAACCTTGCGTTTTTTTTCGAAAATGCTTGTTGGTTTTTAGATTTCCTTCACCCCAAGAGCCGGGAAACCTCCTCTAGGGTTTGACAATAGGTTACTATATAGTTTCTAAATGTAATGGAGTGATTCTCAAGATCTCAACACAAGGAATTTTAGCATTTTTTTTTTACAAAACTTGCAATTTTTTTAAATTTTTTAAAATTTGTTTTCTTTATTCCGGTTTTTCAGCCTGACAGAAAATCTCCGCTAGGGTTTGATAATAGATTACTGGAAAAAAAATTGGTCATGGATTAGTTTTCAACTTATTATTACAAATTTTAGCAGTTTTTTTATGCGACCAGCAATTTTTTTTCAATTTTTTAAAAAATGTTTGTAGTTTTTTAGGTTTCTCCAGCCTCAAGAGCCATATAACCTGCTCCAGATTTTGATTAATGATTAATGCATAGCTTTTAGATGTAATGGAAAGTTTTTCAATATTTTAATATGAGCAATTTTTAAAAACATTTACAATTTTTTCAAATTTTTTGAATCTTTTTGAATTTTTTATCATTTTTTCCGGCACCAGGGTCCTAGGGACCTCCTCCAAGGTTTGATAATAAGCTGTCGCATAGTTCCTAGGTTTAATCGATTATATATTGTAATGACTCGGTCACAATATTGTAATGACTCCAGTTTTAGCAATTATTTGATAAACTTTAATTTTTTTTTCAAATTTTCGGAAAATTATTATCATGTTCCAAGTTGGATCTTTATGAGCCAGTGAAACTCTTTAAAGCTTGAAATAGGGATACTGGATAGTCTCTTGAGATGACAATAAAAAGGTTTTGGAGAGATTAACGTCTTGAATTTTCTCAAGATTTTGTTAAAATTTGCTATTGTTTTCAAAATTTTTGAATTTTTTTGTTCTTTTCGGAGTTTAACGATCATTACTGGCCAACGAAGCTTTTCAAGTCTTGCAGATGGGTTACTTGACATAACACTAGAGACAAAAACTAGTTTTGAACAATTTCACTGCGAAATCTGGAAGCTTTTTTAAATTTTGCAATATTTTGCAAATCTTTAAAATATCAGTTTTTAATTTGATTTATTTACTAACAAGGCTAGAATACTAAAAGTTGCAGAGTCGAATCAAAATAAAGCTGGCCTCACTAAACCGTGGCTAGCTACTGACGAAGCCAACAGCTCGCCGGTCGTTTGAGAGCAATTCGCCCGACGTTAGTCGGTTATGTTATTTATCTGTTGTTTATTTGTTTTTTTATTTAGTTCAGATCTCTTTCTGAAGTGCGGCGTCTACTAATACAATAATTGGTAGACAGCCAGATTTTTTAAAAACTGTTCATGCTTAATAGAGTTTTTGTTATTTATTTAGCTGTACTTTGTGATGGAGGAGTGTTTGCTGATGATGGACCGGTCACACAAAGTGTTCCCACAATCAGTTGCCAGTAACAGGTGTTTCAGAAGAGCGGCTAGAGGTCACAACTTGATCATGCTCTCTGTTCCAGCTACACTATGTGATGTCTCAGTTCCTCTTAGCTCAAGTTCGTATTATTGATCCATTTGTAATCGCGAAATTTTTTACTTTACATCTCTTTCAAAATAATTTATGCTTTATATTCAAATTTAAAAGAAGCTGACAGTCGCGTAAATTGTGAGACATCATATAGATCCAAATACCCAAACATGCTGACCAACATATTAAGGTTTGTATTAAGGTTGGCCGAGTCTCAATTGATGTGGGGGTTGCATAAAATATCACCATGGCTCACATTATATGCAGTTGGAATTTCAAAACGTGACATGGAGTACCCCTCCACTTATCTCCCGTCACCTTCTTTTTATTAATAGCCGCGTCCTCAATTCCAGGCGGCTATTATAGCGCTCCTAATTTTTTTTACATTTCCAATAATTTGAATTGTATTGGGGCGCTGTCTTTTTATTACGCCTCGAAGAGGAGTATTGGAGAAGTCCTTTTTACGACTCGAAGAGGAGTATTGGAGAGGTCCTTTTTTAATCAATTTTATTGGAGTGATTTTTGAAGTGGGAAATGAAACGCATGAAAAAATTTGGAGTGATTTTGGTGCTGAATAAAAGTGAAGAGCGGAGCGAAAAGAGAGTTGTTTTTGTTCATGCCGCTGTTTTTGAGAGAGCGAGAAATTGATGTGTGAAAAAATTTTCTCAAAGCGAGCGAAATTTTTTTGTTCACGTGGGGCTTTTAAAAGCATTTTTTTGCAACTTTTGATGTTTATCAGGTTTGATATGATATTGTATTAGTTTTAGTCTTGTTTTGATAGAAATTGAAGGTTTCAAGTAGTTAATTTGATTTTTAATGCTAATTTGGAGGTTTTTGATCAGTTTTGCTGATTTTTAGACGAAATTTAATGATTTTTTGCCTGTTTTTTTGTTTTAATGCTCTAAGTGGGATTTGAATAGAAGCTTGTTACTTAAGGAATATTCAGTTACCAATTTGATAAATTTTTCTTGGTACAAATTAGTTTTTTCTCGGGAAAAATTGACAAAAAATTGAGAAATTTTAAACCATTTTTTTTGCAGTTTTTTTTTAATCTTAGAAAAGTTTCCCAGCCTATTATGACTTGCCCATTGTTTTGGAAGCTTTTCATTGCTCTAATTGCAAGAGAATTTTATTCGACTTCATGTTTCCTTGTACTATTAAAAAAAGTCATTAAGTTTTTCTAGTTTTTTTTTTCAATTTGTTTTCGGTTTTTGAATGGCGTTTCTAATCTTCCTTAATTTTTAATGACTTTTGTGGAGGTTCAATGTTCATAATAGTTTTTTATTTGTTTAGTCATAAGTTTGGGCAATTTTTTCCTTCGAGTCGTTTCCGGAAATCTTCCGGCTATGTTTTTTAATCAGTTTTATTGGAGTGAATATTGAAGCGGGAAATGAAACGCGTGAAAAAAATTGTAGTGATTTTGTTGCTGAAAAAAATGAAGAGTGGAACGAAAAGAAAGTGGTTTTTTGTTCATATCGCTGTTTTCTAGAGAGCGGGAAATTGAGGTGTGAAAAAAATTTCTGTGAGCGAGTGAAATTTTTTTGTTCACATGCGGCTTTTTAAAGCAGTTTTTTTTTAGTTTTTTGGTAAAGAGGTTTGGTTATGATTTTCGTTTACCTTTAGGCTGGTTTTGGCAGTAGTTTGAAGGTTTCTGGAATTTTTTTTGAATTTTATGCTAATTCGGTGGTTTCTCATGTATTTTGATGATTTTTGGACTAATTTTTGCGATTTTTTGACTTTTGTTTTGTTTTACAGCCTCAAATGGGCACTGAAAAGAGCCCTGTTACTTGAGCAATTTTTAGTTTACAAGTAGCTGCAGTTTTCTTGATAAAAAGCTTTTTGTTGAAAAAAATGACGAAAAATTGCGTAAATTGAAACTATTTTTCTTAATTTTTTGAAGTTTTTCTGTTTTTTCTGTTTTTTTCTGGACTTTAGACAAGTTTCTTAGCCTATTATGGCTTGCATATTGTGGTGCGAGCATTTGGATATCCTATTGGCTGGAAAGAATTTTTCTTTGAATTTAGGTGCTTTTGTAATATTAAAAAATTTCTTTTTTCAGTGTTTTAGTCAAAGTTGTTTGTAAGAGCTTATTTTTTTCATGTTTTGGCTTAAAGTATTTTCAAAGTTTCTCATGAGTCGTTTCAGTAGGTACTAGATGTGTTGACAAAGTAATTTTTGGCAGAGATAGTTAATTCGGGATCTCAAGTTATGACAAAATTTGATCAGATTTTTTTTTTTACTTTTTTGTATTACGGTTTTGTTTTAAAATAATCCTAAATTAGTGGAGGCAAGTTTTGTCTGATGAGAAGTTCGATGGCATTGAAGTGGATTTCCACTTCGAGTCGTTTCCGGAATTCTTCCGGCTGTATTTTTTAAGATCTGTTCACACATTTTCATGATGTTTGAAGTCAAATTGGAGTAGTGATTTTGGTCACGCCGAAACAGGAAGTGAAGCGAAAAAGCGAGTGGTTTTGCGGCGTGAAACTTTTTCGCTCTCATTTTAAAGTAGAGTATGAAAAAAGTGTTTGAACAAAAATTCGCTTTCTCGTTGGTGGTTTTTTTCACATGCGGCAGTTTCACTTTGATTTTCACTGTTTTTTCGTTTTTTTTAGATTGGATTTTTTTTCCTAAATGGTTCTTCCAAACCATTCATAAACCGTTTGAGGTCGTTTTTCTGTTTAATCAATAAAAATTCTTTGAATTGTACGTCAGGACTTGTGCTGCTATGTTTTTTACTTCGTCTAACAGATTTTTGTTTCGTCTTACCCTGACTTCTTGGAATTGACTTTTTCATTGACTTACCTCACTCAAAAAAATGACTTCTGAACTCACTTATGGAACTTTAAATTTTATGAACATTGTTATGAACATTGTTATGAACATTTTATGAACATTACTTGTTAAAGGTGTACATCTAAAGGTGTACAATAGTTAAAGGTGTACAATAGTGTACATCTAAGTAGTGCCAGACATATATGCCCTAATTCTTGATTATTAGAGTCTTGAGTTTTTGATTTCGAATATTAATTTTGGGATCTTCTCCGTTTGTGCCCCGTTACAGAGCACGTGCCATTACATAGGAAGTCATTATGTAAAAAATATTGCACGTGCATCTGAGGGGCGCAAATAATATGCGCCCACTAAGCTGAGGGGGCACAAACGGAAAAGATCCTAATTTTGAAAAGCCCTATTAGGGCTTTCTCCTTATAGAGCTTATGTGTCTCATAAAAATGACAGTCCAAAGCCAACCCAAAGAGTCTAGTTGTCTATTAAATGACTGGTGGTCGATCTGTCTATCTAATCTCTTTAGTTGTTTCAATTCATGGAAGGCCCCAAGCGTCTATCGCGGTTATTTTCCGGCAATATGCCGGCTATGTTTACAAACACCTCATTGATTTGCCGAATAAGCCAAGACAATCAAATACAAGAAGGTTCCCACATTCGCACTTGATAGCATAACATATATCAAATCAATATATCGAAAATGATATTTCAGAAACGTTTGTTTTAGCATTAAAACATTTTTTCAGGTTGCTACGAAAAATTAATTTAACTGAAATCCGAAACAAAAAACGGATAAATATTGGAGTTTTCAGAGGAACCAAAAAACCTGAGAGAGAAACCTTCAATTACTTTCGTAATTGAAGGTTTCTCTCTCAGGTTTTTTGGTTCCTCTGAAAACTCCAATATTTTCCCGTTTTTTGTTTCGGATTTCAGTTAAAATAATTTTTCGTTGCTCATACTTAGTTGCTCATAAATTTTGATAAATGTTATCAAGAGTTCTCCTAAAACTTGTGGTAACTAGACATCCAAAGTCTAAGATTGAATTAAGATGAATTATACACGATTTTATTGAGCTTCATAAGTTTTTATCTCTAACTCTTCGAGGAATTAACGAGATTTTTTCCACATTCGAAAGTCAAATTGCAATGAATCATGATGACTTCTGATTCAAAGTTAAGTGTTTTGCACGCACTCTACTGTTCTCAACGAGAACGGTGTCAAAAACATTTTAAGTTGGCTGTAGTAGTTACAATAGTTTTAGTGAAACAGTAATGTTTAATTGCTCTCGAACGAAGTTCGTAGCAATTATTGTAAATGTGTTGGTCTTTTTTTCGCAAATTATTTTGAACGCAAAATTTTTGTGCTTTTCTTCTAGAACATTATTTGACTTCTCAATTGATTTTTTCACGCTTTCGTTCTTCATTTTTAAGTGGTCTCTATTGGTCTCACTCTGAAGTGAAGCTGGTTGCTATTATATAATCAATTGCAGGATAGCAAAAACAAAGGCCTGATAGCCTCGTGAGCAGTGCTTCTGGTGAGGTATTGGGAGGTCCTTGGTCCGGTTCTCGGCGGGATCAACGCCTGTCGTTCAAGAAATTTTTCCGACATTAATCTTCTTGTTTTCATGTTTTATCTAGATGAACCCAAAAAATCATTAAGAAAGCTGCAGATCCACATCACGTCTATTCAGTGAAACCCGTCTTTTTTCTAGTTATTCGTAGCCCTAACACTTTGTTTTAGAAAACCAGAATGCTGCAGACTGAATCAGTCATTTAATAACTGTTATAATTATTTCGATTGGGCTTACATTGTCAAAGTGAGAAAACTGTCTCAGTTTTTCTCAAATTGCTTCTTGCAACTTTCCTTGAACGTTGTTTTGATAAAACGAAGGATTTAGTTAGCATGTAAAAGTCTAAAGGGATTTAGGCAGTTTTATAAACAAGCGGCAAAAGCAGGTTGAACGAATCAATGTAGATGAGAAAGTCAAACAGCAGGACAAGTCCTGGCATAAAGTTCAAGCAGAAATAAAGCACAATTAAAACGTTATTCGGACTAACTAATTGATTTCATGAATGCAGGCGTGTTCTGCTAACGTTGAAGCAGATGGTGTAGCAGAAATGAGAAAAAATTGTTAAATTTATTTGAAACCTGTGGTTTTAAAGGTTTCAAACAAAAAATTATAAGAATAGTTTAACAAAAGTTACCTTGGAGAACTGAAGAGCTGGTAAAAATTAGCAATTGTGATTTGGTTTTTCAAAGCAGGTGGCGGTTCACTTATTCCAGAACATGCTAATTTTTATAGCTTTAAAAATAACAAAAAATATATAAACATAGAAAATGCATATAAGGCTATTAGGACGAAGTAGCACTAAAAATTTGCTATTTAGATGAGGAAAAGCTGAGCGCTCAGCTTCACATGTTGGGAGATTGTTTTCTATGTGACAACATTGAATTAGTCAGAAGTTTTGGTAGCGTATATACCTGTGAAGTGAACTGAAGAAGCTCTTAGGCACCTTAAAAAACAAAAAATAATTTTATGCGTTAGTTTTGGTTTTATTACCCGGAGAAGGAATATATTCTAGTTATATGATCCTCAAGCCTAAAAATTTCAAATTCTTAAAAATAATATCAAATGTGTTAGAAACATAAGCTGCAAGAAAGGTCAAAAGATAGACAATATTTTTTACTAGAGGGCAATTCAGACCTCTTAGTTGTAAGTATTGGTAAAATTCGTTTCCTGGAACGACATGATTAAACATAGAGAAGCAGAACAGTTGAAATCCAAATGTTTTAAGTCACTTTAATGTAAAACTCAAAAGCTCTGCAGCAACAGGAAGTAAAGAAGAGGAAAATAGAGAGAAAACATGTCACAACAAATTTGGAGAAGTAAAATGTTCTGTTTTGATTAACGTGTTGGTTCTAAGCAGGTAAGCTCCATGAACATGAATGAAACTGAATGAACTAAAAACTGCCTCTTTTCAATACAAAATAGAATCAGTAATGATAGTCATGCAAGCCGCCAAAACGAATTATGATTAAGATAGCTAGAAATTAATTGTCGATTTTTTTTAAATATTAGAATAAAGTGATTCACACAGTTGAAGCTAAGCACTTTTGGAATTAACCTGTTGATTTCTAATAACAGTTTTGATGAAGTATGATATTGACAAGGGGGTAACACTAAAAGCAGCAGTCAACGCACGGCAAGTCTACAAAATCTTGCGAAAATCTGAATTCTCTTATATCTTAGAAGTAGCCGTTCGCGCCCCGGAGCCTGTTTTTTATTAGCTGCGTTGCCTCAACGTGATTACCTGTTCTGCTACGTCTTGTGCCCCCTCAAATTGGACTTCTAATTGAACTTAAAATCATCAAAATTAGGAAGTCTTCTGTAAAGAATGCTGCACACATAAACAATCTTTATTATCTGAAATTGGTATTCTATAATATTTGACTGAGTACGTGGACCTTCTTCTAACAACTCATATGCGTTGTTTTATACGCAAAGATTACAAAGTGGAAATTGAGCCATTGTTGATTGTTGTTCAGCCAATTGTGCACGCGGAACAAGTGCATGCTATCACTAAAGTCTCCTCTTTTCAGCTTCGATATATCATATCTCTAGGTTTTTCAGGTTCGCTGGGAAATATCTTACTTTTTTAAATTTTTTATAACCATTAATCGGCAGATCTCGAGTAATCGGCGTTTTTATGAAGTCGTAAACAAGGATTTAAAATTAACTGAATGTTGGATGAAAAGTTACGTTAAGGCACTGAGAGATTTGTTAAAAATTATTAAAAACGTCTAAAGATTGGCTGAAAATTTTTCGTAATTTTTTCTCAATAACGCATTTTTTCGTATATCTGTACTATATGGAGACATTGACAAAACGATTTCAGATTTGTTTTTTTCGCTCCGAAAAACCGCTAGCTGAGGTAAATGATTGTATTTTGGCCAAAATTTAGCTAAATTTGATCAAAAATTTTTTGAAGATTTCAGCTACTAAGTAACGTTTCAGTTAATAGGTTTTCCTGGAGTTCTCAGGCACGACAAAAATTTTCCTTAAATGTAATCACTCATCAAAACAAAACAGTTTTCCTTCAGCTAAATATTGTCACTGTTAATTGAACGCCAGCTCCCTATAAAACTGGTTTTCAAAGCAGCGAAATCACATGTTTTTGCAACGCATTCTAGTCTCTGCTCTACTAATTGTACTTTTAGTCAGTCTATGAATATTTCCGTGATTATAAGTTATAAGCAGACTAAGAGGTGTACGTTTTTTCTTTGTTGTATCGAGAATTTATTCTGGTGCCATTTGTGCATATGTTTAGTTTATAATACAACTCACAACATAAGTGCCCTACAAACATTGTTCTTACCACCAATTTAGCCTCATTTTGAACGTATATCGTGTATTTTTTGCTTGTACTTTTTCTCCCATTATTTTTTCCCTTTTGACTGCTCATTGATAAACGTACTAGAATTTTAGAGGAATTTAAACGGCATAGAAAAATAGGAAATTTTGCTGCCGATTTAATTTTAATTGGTCGGCAAATCTAATTGGTGAGAAAATCATTACACCGGTGGATCTTTTCTGTTTTTGCCATTTTTGTGCTCATCTTTTATAGGATTGGCTTTATGGTTCAGGTTTTTTGACAACCGGTAACAACATTCCATCGAATTTTGTACCGGTGCCGGCAATTTGTTATGAATAAAATAAGGGATCTCTAAGGACAAAGAGTACATATTTGGGGGTGCAAACAGATTGGTTATATAGGACGGGGGGGGGGACAAAACAGTAAAGATCCAATCGGTCAATCAAAAGTTTTGTCCTGCACTTAGTATGCAGTCAATTCAAGTTCTCTCCACGACTGGCATTTGCTAACTGATTGAAAAGTGGTTGATAGGAATATGATTCTGCGCTTAAGAAATTGTTATCAATTGGCCGATTATAGCTCAAGTATTTTCTCATTTCTTAGAACTTGTTGAGCAGGTTTTTCCCAGTTTTCGAAAAGACGAACTACCGGCTTATACATGTTGTATATACATAATAATTTGTTAATCTGAAATAGCGTTTATTCCTTTAAAATTTTAAAACTAATCTTTCCTCAGTTGAAAAATGCCTATCTATAATTGATATCTTTACACCTTTATAATAGCACGAAGTTATTGTTATACGTCGTCGTATTACCTATTAGTCTGCACAACCAAATCTTAGTACAATAATAATTATTCACACATTTATGAAAACAAAATTTTGTTGACGTGGCAAAAGGAAACAGATACATTTTATTCTGATGGTGATCCGGATGTCGCAATCTGGTTACTTTTTACCATTACTGCTTCATTATTTTATGATTATTATTTTTTGTTCGATTATGTGTACGAAGATCGCTCACAATCACGAATGGTGGTCGAAGAGAGGTTTGATCTGTTAATGTACATTCGACTCTTTAATGTGCGCAGCTATATCGCCCCTAACTTGGTTGAGTTTTTCGTCGTCTGACGCTCATTTTCGTTTTACGGTTGCTGCGAACCTCAAAATTTTATTTTGTTCAGTTTTCCATGCTGCTCATAAGCTACATTTATATACGTGAACTCATCGATATTCTTATATGCAAGGAGTTCTCGGCTGAATTATGCGATTAGCGTTTCATTCAAAAATCACCTGCATCACTCACTGTTTAAATGATATTTAACATTTGCCAAGGTCTACGATTGAGGTTGTTCTAACCGTGCAAGTCAATAAAAGGACTCCTATATAATTGAGGCGGGTAAAATGAGGCTTCACCGGGAAAGAAAATAGAGTTTTTGCAGGGTTTTTTAAAAACGCAATTGAGTTTTTAAATAGTTTTCATGGAATGCACTGCAACTTCAACTGAGCTCTCGAACCGTTCATATCTATAATGTAAGGTACTATAAGTTATTTTTGCTGCCCCTTCGTTGGCCTGCTAGCTATATTTTAAGCTAAATTGTGGGCAACTTTTAATGTAATGATATGGTTCTATCGAATCTGTCCATTTTTTGGCGTGTCGTAAAAGAAAACAAAATTCAAGGGCGTATTTTTTGTAGACTATGTAATCATGAAATTGCAGTTCCTCTAGAGCCTTACGCCGTACCAGTCTCTAGGTATTCATTTCATCAAAACTGTTGTGACATAAAAATTTTTTGTGAATTTCGTTTCTTACAATTTGACCCCCCTCCATTAAAACCCCCACTCTGTCTCTCTCTCCCAATCTACCGCCTTATCCCCGTCATCCACCTCCGGCTCCACTTTCCAACCGTGGCATAGCACTCTGAAGCCGCCAACTCAACTCCCCTATATATGACCCAATGTTATAAGGTCATATATAGGCCCTGGAAAAGCAGTTGTGGTAGAATGAGGGGTAATTGTCAAATCTGATGGAAGACGAACGTTTTTTCAGCATAGCATTTTGCAATTTTTTTCGTTATTTTTTTGCCTCAACTGTCTGTTAATTACTTTTTTTAGGAAAGTGCACTCTAGTTTTTATTCGATTGAATGGTTGCTAGGACAATAGATCGAAAGACAACATATTAAAAACAAAAGTTTGGACAATAGATCGAAAATGAAAATATTCAAGTTGCGTATTGGCCAATCAGGCTTAGCGTATAACATATTCGGTTGCGATACTATCTATGATCGGTAATGATAGATGCATATCAAGTCCCACGCCTAACCCACTTAGGCATGCCCATAGATAGCGAGGCATTTCAGAAGCGGCAATTTCATGTCAGCTCGCAAAAAACACTTAATTTCATCCAATGAGTATAGAGAATAATTTTCGATCTATGGCCATAATTTTTCTGTGTTCGATTTATTTTACTTTTTGGTGAATTTCGTTTTTAATACAAAGTAATGTTTCAACTAAATTTATTGATTATGGTGCTTTTTATTTCAGTTAGTTTTCTTCTATACTGTGCGCATTATGACCGATGAATTTTTTCTGACGTTTCCGTTGTTTCAACCATCCATCTGTAAAATTTATTTATAGTATATAGGCTGTCATATTAGCTTCAAATGACATCTGATAATTTGAAATTGTGTCCACGAAGTCAATAGGGTGTATTAAAGGGTGAATTAGGGTATACAACTTGATTAATGCAATTGCGTTGAAAACCTGCCAGGTAGTTCAAACATTCTGTTTTACTCACATTTTTTGGTGTTCTCATGGAAGTCACGCTTTACTAAGCCTGCTTTCTGGTGATCTCTAGTCTATGTTTTAAAAACATGAATTAAGCTGGTTTGAATATCTGTTCCGGTTCTAATCAAGCGAGAGGATCAACGTACTTGATCATTCTAACTAAATAACAAACAAAATAATGATAAACAAAGAGCCCTTTAAACCTTGTTTCATCACAATTTAGTTCATGATAGCCTGGGCACCCGTGTTGTTGTTTATTTGCATGGTCAAGCTATTTGGACTAATTTGTTCAAAGTGTAGTTTTCAACTTGTTGAACTGGATTATCGGTCAATTGTCCGCTTGCCGCTTTTGAAAATCCCTCCCCCATTATAAATATGATCAGTCGGCACCTAATACGTCTATTCTGTCTGTTTTTGAGGGCCTTAATTTGTTGACTCAACAATTTTTTGCTTTTTGTCCTTCTGTTAACGCTAGAAGCAAACTTACTGTATGATTACTCATGATTTAAAGGTTTTTATTGCTTCCCCTGTAAAATATGGTAATCGGTTATCTTATGATCATTGTTCCGACACCACTTGTGGGGGGACTAAATACTCATATGGGTTTTTTGTTCAGTCAATTTTGGCCGATCGATATATTCATCGTAGAGAAATGTGAGTGGTATCATTAAAAAGCTCGTCCAGTGTAGAATTCAAAATTAAAAACATTTCTCGTTTTTTTTATTTCGTTTTTTTTCAAGGAGTTATCGAGGTTTACAGTTTGTGTGAACACGTAATATTTGGCATGATTGTGTTCCTTTTAGGGGAAATTTTGTTCAACTTAAGAATTTTTTCTATTAAAACATTTAAAATTTTTTACGCTTCAAAATCAAACATTTTTGTGTTCCTAATAGAGGAAAAACAATTCAAAGGCTAGTTATGATCTCATAGGGAATTTCGTAATTAAAGAAATTCAACTCTAATTGAAAGCTGTTTTAAACTATTTTCAAATTTTTTGTTCTCATTTCAATTCACTTAGAGACTAGTCACTTTTCATATCAAGGTTCCCTTAAGGACAAAACTCGTTTACAGTCAAGTTAGGCCCAATGAACAAATAATTCGCTTTGTTTAATGAAATTTTGATTTTCATTTTTGAGATTTTAAAATTTTTTTGTTGTGCTATAGCAGTCTCGCTGACTAAAATTGAACTAGGCTCACTTATGAGCATCAACTAAACCTATCTAGTGCTTTGAGTGGACAGCTAATAGTTTTTATGACTTCAGTAACAAGTTTTTCGATTTTTTTTTAAACCTTGACCGATAATAATAGAACAACTGTTTTCTTCTACAACCAAAATTAAATTGGATAGCGGTTTTATCTTCGAACTATTGGTTTTCTGACTTTGATGCCACGAGTTTCTTTTTTTTATATTTGGATATTTTTTTATATTTTCGGCTCCTTTTGAAATCTTTTCATATTATCCTAATATTGACAGTTCGCTCTGGCATAGTGAAGGATCTCAATTTATCATAGTTTAAATTTTCAGAGAAAAGCTCATGGTTCTGATGGCTTCGAAACTTTCTTCTCGCGCTTTTCTAATGAATTTCTTGTTGTTTTTGCCTGTATTTGTTTTCGTTTTCATGTTCATAAGACTTATTGTGATGACTTATTGATGACGTAGGATTGACGGATATCACTGCCTTCCCATCGACGCGGAACTTTGCGTACTCATCGGATTCCGTTGAAACGTATTGACTTTAATGGCTTTCAAATTATTGGTTTTCTCAGAAAAAATTGTGGTTTTATTATTATTATTTGTATTTGTTGTTTTTGTTATTTTAATAGAAAAAAAAACCATCCCAATGCTGTTAAAAATTAATTGAAAATAATTTTTTTTCAGAATGATTCATTTCTTAATGGCTTACAAACTTTTCTCTCATTTTTTTTTAAAATTTGCTTACTTATTTTTTTCTTACTGCTAAGTGTTCTCATAAGCTTCCAGTTGGGAATTGAATTAACTTGTTCAATGCAGTCAGTGTATAGCTAAAGGTGGTCAAGTTTCTGATAGTTGTTTTCAAATTTTTTTAAAATTTTTCTTTTTTTTGTTATTTTTGTCAACTTGTAACCTATTCTCATCATTGAGAGGTGCCATCCGCGTCCCATCTGAGGTCCACGTGAAAATATTTAACTTTTTAGTACAACTTTAACTGAATTAATTTAAATAACAATTGAAATAAAAAAATATAATTTTCAGATAAAAGCTAATAATTTTAATTAACTAATTAATTTGTGTTTTCGCAAATCTTTTGTTTTTTTGGTAATTCTGCACCTTTAGACCGCTTCTATGTTTTAGTCTAACCAAAGACTGGTGTTTGTGGTTTCTTAATGACGTTTTAGTAAATTTATCTATTTTTTACGCTAATAGCTACTGGTTTTTAAGACGTTTGAAGTTATTTGGTTTAAAAAATGTTGCTTGCTTTTTGAGTTTTGCCTGATTATATCTGCTTTTTGTCGACTTGTTACCTGTTCTTATTATGGAAAATTTCCATCGGCTTTGACATTCAGAAAATTGACCTCGTTTAGTTAGGGTTTTGTCGGGTTGTAATGCGACGCTACAAGGTGCTTTTAAATTTAGATATTGCCGTACAAAAATGTTTTGTTTCTCCGTGCTCTAATGAGGCTTGGAATTATGTATTTCATTTTTTAGTTTAGGTGTGCAACGATTTCTGTAAACTCAAATGTCTATCTTTGATTATCTGTTCATTTGGTTGACAAATAAGCCAAAAATGCAGATGAGCTCGGGTCGTAACATCATGTGCAAACTCACATTAACGAGAGTCTTGGCTGTTTTATATCCCTAAAATAGTTGTCTGTTTTCTCGAGCGACTTTTTCTGTCAGTAAACGATTGGGAGAGTCGCTTATTGTTTTTTATTACAGTGTTCTAGAAAATGGAAAAAATATAAACCTTATATAACGGATGAATTTAAATTTTTCTTAATGAGTATGTGTTACTTAATAATTTCAAACATTCGCTGCTCTAGAATTTCGCAGTGTTCTCATCTATAAGCATGATAAGTAATTCAAATGGAAGTGAAGGAAGTCAGTAATGTCACAATTGTCACAATCTTTAAGTTATAGTTATGAGAAAATAATGCTATATAAACCGACTGATTTGTGATGAATCTTGCCGCCAACTAAAGCGTTGATTAATACGCCTCCCTTATATCAACACACTACCTATTAGGTAACTGTGCCCAGCCAAACGCACAGCTGTAAAGAAATCCTGGAAGTCGGTCAAACAAAACAGATGAAAAACAGAGAGGAGACAGGACCAAAGAGATGAACAGGACAGGGTCCAAATGGAACCCGAAAACGAAACAGCCACATGCGGTCAAAGAAGGGGCTACAAAAAAGAAGCAAGCGCTAGCAGAGATCAACAGGGCAAAGCCGCAGGCCCTAGTGTTGATAGTGCCCGCAAAGTGCCAAACCAAGATCGAAAATCTCAACTGTTCTAAATTTGTAAAAAAATATTTTCCAAAAAAATAGTTGTCTATTGTGACGTGCTTGCATTTCTGGACGCCGTTCAAATAAAATATTGAGAAATTGTAATGGTATCAACACCGTTCGATTTTTTTTAAAAAAAATGCACTAGTTTGCTGCACTACTTTCCTGTACACGCCCTACCGCTTCACGAGTCGAAAAGGACGCAGGTCAATATGAAAAGAGAGGATGTTTCAATAAAAGCTAACGCAAATGCGGTACGAGCTCGTTTCGGTGCTAAACAGGCAGTCAGTTCTATGCCGTATAAGAGATGCGCAAGCGTTGGATGTGTTGACTAAGAGCTTCCGTAGCTTCCAACTACCAAGATCACAGAAGTGAGTATGCGAGCTGACTAGCGTTGTTAAAAGAGTTGATCATTAATCGAATATATTACAAGCAAAGGAGTATCAATCGAGCAAACGAACTACAGTATAATGTTAATAAAGTCAGTGAATGTTTAAGTGAAAAAAAGATTCCTTCAATTCTACCGAAAGATTTATTAAAAGGTTTTGACAACTTTGCAACACTTGTTAAGTACAGTAGTGAGAACAAGTCATTTGGTGGGTTGAAGCGGGAAGTTAGGGCATTTTGCAAAAATCTGTCTCTCAACCGATAACTAATATCTCAGAACATGCAATCTACTACCAGCAAAGTGGTTCAGTGCTACAATTGCATTGAGTTTGAATATGTGGCTCCAGACTGCGAGAACAAAATTTTGAGGGCCATGCCAGGTTATGCGTAAAAATTGAGAAGCAGATTTAAATGAAGAGTAATTTAATTTCTTCACTTGTTCAATTAATGATAAAGGGCGAGGACTATTGCTAGAGTTGGGGGCAACAAGCCATTTAATCAAAGACAAGGAGTTGTTTATGACTATCGACAGTAGTTTCGAAGGCAGAACGCAAACAAAGCAAAGACTGAGATTTTTGGCCGAGTTAAGATCTCGTTTTTATTTAAGAATAGTAATAAAATGAATTGACCAATTGTTCTGTGAACGCTTTTTTATACTTGAAACTTAGGGAAACAGGAGCTGAAGTTTTAGTTGGGCTAACCTAATCAAAATTGGCAAAAGTGGGGTTGAGTTCCCATTCAGACCAGAGACAAATTGTTTGTTGGTATCTTCAGTGAGCTAGGTACGATTCGCAAAGAGAGTTGTGTAATATCCAGTAGAATAAAAATGTGGCATAACAATTTTAAGGACCTTAGCAATTTAGTTTATGTTCAAGGAAGGAGTATCAGCGACCGTTCGGTAGTTATTTGTGAGATTTAGGAGTTGAATAATTCTGAAAAATAGCCCATAGCAAAAAATTGCTCAACAAGAGCAAAGCAGTTTTAGACATTGTGCACAGAGACATCTTTGGATTCATAATCCCTGAAGCTGTAGATAGTTTAAATTATCGAACCGTGCCAAAGAGTATATAGCTAATGACTTTCAGAAGTTCGGCCGGCTTACATGATAAGGCTTGAGAACTCTGTGGCGTGCACGCCTCAAAAAACGGAAAAATTGTGAAACAGTAGAACTTCACGATAGGAGCTGCTAAATTTTCAGGTGATCACGTTAGTTTATATAAATTCTCTGGGTCAATTCGCTAAACTTAGCGCTCTATTTGAAAATTTTCCGCCTAACCTCGGCAATGAAGATAATCCCTCTTAAAACAATGTATGAAGAGAAACCAACTCTCAGCTTCTCGAAAGTTTACGGTTGTGTGGCTCATCCCTATATAGAATAAGTTTAGAACTAAAATAGACAGAAACGCGAAGGAACTTTTCCTTGGCCATGTACTCCTGTCTGAAAGATCCTGTCTGATGGGAATGCAGAATGAACGAGGTGACCTCAAGGTTCACAAAACAAGGAATGCAAATTCGATGAGAACAACTTTTACTTCGGAGCTTATTTAGAAAGTGAGGTGAATGATTTTGAGTGAGATAGCTTTCATAAGCGTAGTTGTCTACCAAAACTTTCTCCCTATCTCCCTGTAATTTTATAAGAGGCTCTCGAGAGTTGTAACTGGCAAAGAGCAATGCTGGATGAATATAACTCCCTCAGAGAAAATAAAGTTTGGGAACTAGTTGAAAACAATGGGGCAAAAATAGTGGGTAGCAGATGGCATTTCTGTGTTAAATATGGTGCCATGGGAAAAAATAAATTGAAACGTTCGTGGCCTAAGGTTACAGTCAGGTTTTAGGAAAGGATTTGGGACGTACTCAACAACAACTGGGCTCTCAACAATTCGTAAAATTGTTGGGTTAATCTGTTCAATCCGAGTCTAAGTTAAGTGGATACAAAAACGACTTTTGTTAATGCATCTATAGCAAATCAAGTTTCATGAAACGGTGAGAAGGTTTAAACATTAAAGGAATTGCTGTCTAATTGCGATTAGACAGCAAAGGAAGACGTTTTGTTTGATGAAGAAATTTCTTTATGGTCTTAAGCAGTCAGGGAGGAATTGTTTTCTTATGTTTAGGAGTTTAATTAGAATCTAAGAGTTCTAAATTATAAGATGTTTGTGCATTAAGAAAGGCATGAAAGAATTTGACGGCGCTGTTTGTTTTGGTCGATATTAGCAGCTGCGAATTTTTGAAATTTTTTTTGGTCTAATTGTGAGCTGGCCATGGAGTTTTCGATTTAAGTGATTCTATGAATCTTTGTTGATCTAATGGAACGAAGATTGCCCCGAAGTCAACTGGGAACAGTACATTGAAGTTGTAGAATAATTTGGTATAGAAAATTGCAGACCAATGAACACACCTCTTGCAGAGTTAAACACATCTAACAGGCTTCTCTCAGTGGGGGAGTGAAGAGCAAGATTGCATGAAAAATACCTCAAAGTTTCGAAGTCAAGGAGTTTGGCTAGGAGGGGATATAAGATTCGATTTCTTCTCAGGTGCTCATTGTGCAGGAATCTTATAGTATAGGAAAAGTACTACAGGATATTGCTCTCAACTAAGTAGTGGCTCAGCTGCTGTCAATTGGTCAACAAAAGTTCAAATATGTGTTGCTACGTCATCACCAGAAGCCGAGAAGAATTCCTTCGCAGAGTTGACAAAGGAAGCCATGCACTTAAGAGAGCTGCTGCAGGGCTTAGGCGTTGAGATAGAAAGAACTATTGAGATTTTCTTTGATAGTTGGGCATGCTTAGCGCTGAGCAAATAGTCCTTTCTAAAACTTTGCCTTTTAACTTTCTTTCATAAGGGAGTTTATAGAAAGGGAAGAGCTAGATTTGAAATATTTTCAGACTGACTTCATGGTTGCAGATGCCCTCAACAATGGTTTAGGAAAAAGAAGATTTTAATTTTTGCTCGGCTTTCCTAGCTGACACCCAACCACAGAAGGAGGGCTGAAGGGAGTCATCAACAATGGTTTAGGAAAAAGAGTTTAATTTTTGCTCGGCTTTCCTAGCTGACACGCAACCCTAGAAGGATGGCTGAAGGAAGAATGAGTTCAGATAACTTCCAATTTTTAATTTCAGAAAGTGTGAGTTTGAGTTTGATGTCACAAACTTTAAACTATGATTGCGGGAACATAACGCTATATAAACTGATTGATTTGTAACAAGGCTTGCCTCCACTTGAAACGTCGATTAGTACGTCTCCTTTATATCAAAACACAGCTTGTTGGGAAGCATGATGTAATTATATCTAACAATGAGATTTTTTCTAATCTTTTGATTCAACTTTTATGACGTTCAAATAGATATGTTGTCGTAAAATTGTATTAAAAACAATGATTTTTGCCTATTCCCAGCGGAAGGCCATAGCGGCCGGTTCTCAGCTGCCCTTTCTCTTTTCACGAGCAGCTTTGCTCTTTTTTTGGTTAATATGGCCACATTTTTGCGCCTGGAAATTCACGCAGTATCATCATTGCGGTCAAGATTGCTAGGGCTTTGTTCGACCTGAAGCTCTGGTTAAGTTAGATCTCATCCTCACACAGAGAGCTTCACGGAGGCAGGGTATTGAACTATCAATCATTGGCTAAAATCAAGGGAAACGTGCAGAAGACCTCTGAACAGTTTGAATTTAGTTTTTATTTTCCAGACCAGTGCGAGGACCTGAGTAGGCACATGGAGAACCCAACAGCGGGTGCTGGATCGGGGTCATTCCTCCTGAGTGAAGAGAAGCTACTATCACCTTCTTCTTCTTCAGCAGCAGCAATCGGAATTGATCTCTTGGCCAAAAATGTCAATTACAAGTGTTCTGTGGGGGAGGACTGTGAGGGCATCGCTTGCTTCTACGATGTCCAAAAGTCACGATTTGTACGTAGAGTATTTAAAAGGGTTCCGAGAATCGGTTAAAAAAGATCAAGTAAATTTCTTTAGACAAAAGAATAGACAGAGTATATGCACTCAAAACAGCCACCGGAGACTTGAACCCCTCTACTGCCACCGAGCATATATATCCACATCCCTACCCCTATAAGGCCACAAAATTGAGAAGTTTTCGAAAGCCAATTTCATCTTGCAGCATTGTGATTAAAATCTTGTTGACTTCTCTAGGTTAGTTTCTCTGTTTTCTCATTCTGCTCAAAGTGCTTTTAAACAGCAGTTGCTCAGCAAAACAGTCTAGAATCAACGGAGTCAATATCGAAAAACGAAATCAGAAAAAGAAACGGGATAAACCCATAAAGCTGTTTTCGATGACAACTTAACCTTTGTTCTTATAAGTAACAGGATTATTTCCAACTACAAATGACATCAAAAAATTTTGCACTTTCGATTTTTTTTTGTACAAAAATTAATTTTTTCTGGGTTATGAAAATCAGTAGCTGTTATTTGTGTTAGGTGGTGGGTTGACCAAATTAGTAGTTCACGAAAAAGTGTCTATAACGCAACATTTGCATATAAGTTTATTGGCTGTACGTAAAGGACTGTGAATCGGTTTGGAAGTGTTTATTTCCTCAATTAAAGTTGTGTGAAATACATTTAACTATTAACAAAATTTTTATTTGTGTTCCTGTGTGAACAAACTAGTAGTTATTTTTGTACTGATAATAGCCTGATAATGACTTTGAAAGAACTTTGAATTGCACTGTCCATTCAAATGTGTTTATACCATGTTAGTAAAAAAATATTATTCTTCTAAAGACACTCTTAAATTCAAATGACCAATTTTATAAAGATCACCTGTCAAATTCAACTGATCAACGAACTGTAGAGATGGTCTTTCCTGTCGCCATTATTTCAGTGAAGCCCTTATGAACACCTCAAAATGCAATCAATCTGTTCATCAAAGGCAGATTGTGTTGTGTCCCCATTGACCTTTGAACTTGTGGTCATAAATATCGCTTTGAACTGATAACTCAATTTAAGTCATCTTTTGTACGCCCTTCCGTTCATTTGGCCCTGTTCTTTATAGCTTTCTTTCTTTCTGTATTTAATGGCCTTGCGTGGTTAACAGTTTGGCAGCAGTTACCTATGCTCGTTCTCAACCTTATTACAAGTTGATCACAAATGTATTAATTCTAAATGGTATGTCAAGACTTGGGCATTTATTTGATATCCTAATAACAGAGCTAATAAGCATTAAGTCATTATTGATTTTTGATCTGAGCTGATTTTCTATCAATTTGTTTCAAAAATTTAAGTTCCGCTATTAGAGAACACTGACATTAAAGTCAATTTGAAATTTGATCATAACTTTGGTTTGTTTTCTGAGTTTGTGGTTTTAGTCTGCATATGTTGTATTGCATCGCATTTTTTGTTTAATAGCCGCAAACCGATAGTTCTGGCTAATATTGGGCTTCTCTTGGTTTTTACAATTCAAAGAATTTGAATTGTATTGGGACGCTGTCTTTTTTTAACGATCTGTTCACACATTTTCATGATTTTTGAAATCAAATTTATGTGATGATTTTCGTCACGCCGAAATAGGAAGTGGAGCAAAAAATCGAGTGTTTTTGCGGCTGAAATATTTTTCCCTCTAATTTTAAAATCCAGTGAGAAAAAGGGGTTTGAACAAAAATTAGCTTTCTCGCTAATGGTTTTTTTGTTGACATGCGGCATTTTGACATTGGTTTTACTAGTTTTTCTATCTGATTATTTTCTAAGTGGTTTTACCAATCCGTTCACAAGCCATTCTTAGTCAAGTTTTTTTGTTAACGAAAAGTTTCTGAATTGCGTCAGGATTTGTCCTGCAATGTTTTTTTATTTGGTCGTCAAGATTTTTTTACAAGCATATGACGTCACTATGACTTCAAATCTGCGTTTGCCCATTCGTTCATGCAATTTCAACTTGTATGACGTCATTTGTGACTATTAGTGGAGAGACTTTTCTTGTTCATTCGCGTGATTAAGGTCATGGTCTTACGTGACTTACCTCACTCGCGATGACTTCCTCTTTCTAAAATTGACCTTTCTTAATTCAAAGAGAAGGTCAAGTGAGTGCTCGTCACTCTAATGGGGGTGTTTTAGTGTTTTAGGGCAGCTACTCGAATCAGCAATAAGCTAAAAAGATTCTTAATCAAAATATAACATCTCAGCATTAAAAAAAAGACGTTTCTATTTGGTCTGTTTCTTTTACTATCTTTTTGAGACTGCAGACCTGCAAAGCTATTGTGGCTAATTTTTTTGAAATTTGTTAGCTATGTTTGAAAATTTTAAATTTAATTGGGAAAAGCACCGGGATGATCATTTTTGCCTCTGTTAATTAATGACAATAAGTCTTACTTTAAATTTGTTATCTATTTCCAATACATTACCCTAATAGTGTCCTCTATTTTAGTGACATAAAATTTATTATCACCATTATTAATAGCTGCCGTCAGCCTCTAAACGGCTCTCAGCTATTATTTAGGCAATCTCTTTTTTGCGATTCAAAGAATTTGATTTGTATTGCTGGTGTTGTCTTTTTTGAAGATCTGTTAACACATTTTTATGATTTTTGAAGTCAAGTTGGAGAAGTGTGTTTTGCCAGGCTGAAAATCAAGTGGAGTAAAAAAGCGAGTGGTTTTACGGTGTGAATTTTTTGTACTTCAATGTTAAAGTAGATTGAGAAAACGGTGTTAGAACAAAATTTGCATTTTCGCTTCTTTTTCGCGTATTTTTTTCGGTTTATATGTGCTGATTCTTTTCTAAATGGTTTTCCCAATCCATTCACATTCCATTCTAGATCTGGTTTTTATTTATTCGATCAAATTTTTTTGAGATTTTTTTACTATCCAAGAATTGGATTGTGTTGGTGCTCTTTTTTTGGAAGGTGTTTTCACACATTTCTCCATAACTTTAAAATTTTCAAACCGTGATAAACAGATAACGCCAATTGAGGAGTAAGTTCCATTAGAGGCCCTCGGTTGGTTTTAGTGGTGCTGCAGCTCTGGGGAAGGCCCTAATTCAAGGGGAAAAGGTCATTTCTAGGAGTTTTTGATCCCAAAATTGTTTGATTTTTCAGGTTTCTTTTGTCATTTTTGGAGGTTTTTATTTGATTAGTCTTGAAACGATGCTGCTCAAAGTTGATAAAGGTTTTTTGCTTGACATAATTGCTTTTCATGTCCATTTTGGTCAACATGAGCTATGTTTTGGTTATGCAAACATAAACACTCAAAATGATTCTAATTTCTTCAATTCTTTTAACATTGTTTGAGGTTGTCGGCACACTGGGGCCAGTGAACCTTCTCAAGATTTTGATAATAGGTAGTGGCATACATAGTTTTTCCTAACATTGGAATGGTTTTCAACGTTTTAATATCACAAATTTTTGCAATTTGATAAAATTGGCAATTTTTTGTAATTTATCATCATTTTTTGAGTTTATCAATCTTTATGGGCCAGTGAAGCGTTTTCGAGGCGTGAAATTGGGTTATTGTATGATTTCTGGAGATAACGAAATTGTTCTGATGACTTTTTTAATTGGTGATATAAGGGTGATATAATGTCTGCAGAACTTTCAATAAAGTTTGCGATTTTTAAAAATAATTTTCTAAAGTTTTCTTTCATTTTGTGTGTGTACAACTGGCCAGACTCTGGAGACAAATAGATAGTTTTAAACATTTTAATATATCAGATTTTAGCAGCTCAATGAATTTTGAAGTTTTGACTTTCTGAATAATATTTCTCATCTTTCTCGAGTTTTTAATTTCTTTCAAACAATGTTTGTGGCAATTAGATTAAGTCCTGTGGTCTTTTTCATGCAATTTTTTGATTTACCGATTTTTTCGTCTGACCCTTTGAGTTTTTCTACCTCAAAAATGGGATAAACAGCTAAAGCATGGAGGGCATCAAGTAGCTGATCTCTCTGAGAGCCTTTCTAGTCTCTAAGTGTGCTATTCACGGAAACTGTTTTGAGGAAACAATTTCATTGCGCGAAGGTTGATTCTAAATCAAAGTTTTGACCCCCTCCAGGCGCAACCCCAGAACACTTCCCCGTCCTCTACCTGGCGAATTTTGGACTTCGTCAAGCGCTCCCAAACTTACCCCCTTCGCTTGACCCCCGCCTCACTTTTGTCACCTACCTTCTAACGCTAGCATCTCTGAGCCCCAGCTTCTGTCGAATCCCACCGCTCGCCTGTCGTTTGAGAGCAATTCGCCCGACGTTAGTCAGTTATTTTTCTCTTTTTAGTGACCAATGAAAATCTTTTAATGCTTTTGTGTAGAGGAGACAAGGAGACAATTTCATGGTGCGAAGGGCCGTCGTTAATCTTAAAAGTTGGATCGCCTCTATTACCTCACCGCTATCAGCCCCCTCCCCCCCCCCCCTCAACAGTACCATTGTCGACCTTCCTCCACATCCACCTTTATATTTGAACCCCCTCGCATCTAGCCTTCGCAACCCTACCCCCATCGATTGACTCCACCCCCCCCCCCCCCCCCTCAAACGCTTGCCGCCCCCATCCATCTCACACACATGCTCCGTTCACCCCTATTGCTAGCACCCCTAAGGCACAGTTGGCTGCTACTCAAGCCAACCGCTCGCCGGTCGTTTGAGAGCGGTTCGCCCATCGTTAATCGGTTACGTTAAATTAGTTTTGAGTATTTTCAGTACCATATTGATTTTAAAATTATGCACGGGTCGACTAGAAGTTCTAGAAACATTCGAGAAGTGCAAAAGGAGAAAATCAAGATAAAAGTTTGCCAATTTTCCGTAGAAGCGATACTTTTAATAATGCTTGAAATTTTATCAACTTATACGTAAACTAATTCTCAAATTCACAACACTTTTCTAGAACTTAGAGCAATTTATTTTCTATATATTTTTTTGGAAATCTAGTTCTAAAAACGAAAAAGAACTGAAAATGGTCTCAAAAACCATCAGTTGATAATGCAATTTTGTTGTTTAAATTTTTGTTTGGTTTTTGGGAAACTTTTTCGTTTGTGTCCCCCAGTTACAGAGCACGTGCCATTACATAGTAATTCGTTATGTAAAAATATGGCACGTGCTCCTGGGGGTGCAAATAATATGCACCCACTAAATTGGGGGGGGGGGGGCAAAAACGGAAAATATCCAATTTTTGTTAACGAGGGTAAAAGATGAGTGTCCTTGAAAGATGAGTGTCGCTGACGGCAAGAGGTTCGCCCGACTTCTCTTTATAGACTTCAGACTGTAAACTATTTTTGTTAACTCAAGTTAATTAAAATAGTTCTTATGGAAAAAGAACGGAGCCCAACGTTATTTCAAAGAATTCATCTCAACAATATAATTAACCCTACGGTGAACCCTACATGTGGCTCCCCATGTCCATTGTTGTCACAAAACAATAACTTGAGGTTGGTGTCAAGATTGTTCCGAAGTCCCTGGCGTTTTGCCTTGATCAATTTTGATTCGTTTTCGTTCTTGTCAACAGAACACCCAATGTAAAGGCCAAATTGTTTTTGTCTAACTGATCTGAATTTCGAACGGCGAACAATCACAATCAATTCTTTCAACCACGCTAATTAAATAACCAATTGGTCCTGAATTGACGTAATGGTCAGAAGTTCACACTTTGGCTTGAAAAATAAACAAGTGATGTACTCCTATTGTTCAATTTGACCTTAGAATTGCTGTTTACAGTTCGCGAAACCTTGTTTGTTTGCTCAATACTTTGTTTTGGGATCATTTTTGACTTGTAGTTCTAATTGGTCGGTCGACGACAGCAGACAAATTAGTCAGAAGAAATACCAAAATTCCAAAATGAAGGGTAATTGGTTGCTTCTAATCGGTGCTTATTTTTCGGCAGTTTTTTATTCGACTGCTTTTTGTGTCGTAACTTTACACGTCGACCCCGAGTCGCATTACCTAGAGGGGGGTAAAGAGGGAACGTTAGAAATTTGGCTGGAAGGAGTCCAGAATAGCGAAGAAGTTTTTGAATTCACAATCAACGTTTCAACTAACAACGAGGATGTTTTTGAAATAACAGACAAAGTTTTAGTTGTCGGTTCTATCAAAAGCAAAGTTCCGTATACTACACACAAAGCAGGTAACGCTTTGATCAGTTTTGAGCAAGTTAGTGGTCACCATGACAACGCCGATAACGGTACCATAGTTTCCGATGTTGGAGATGTTTACGCGCACATCTACGTGATCAGAAGCCAGCCTTTAAATGTTTTCAACATCATTGTCGGGTGGATTTATTTCACGGCCTGGAGCATGTCGTTTTACCCTCAATTGTACGAAAACATCACAAGGCGAAGTGTTGTCGGGTTGAACTTCGATTTTCTTTCCTTCAACATGCTGGGATATATTGTTTACAGCATTTTCAACGTCGGATTGTACTGGATCCCGAAAGTGCAGGACGAGTATCGTGACGAGCATCCTGGACAGTTGATTCCTGTGAAACTGAACGACGTCTTCTTCAGTCTCCACGGAGGTCTGCTAACTGCCATTACGATCGGAACCTGCTTCATATACGAACGAGGCAACCAATCTGTCTCTTGGATCTGTAGAGTGTCCATATCCATAGGTCTGACTTACATCTTGACTCTGGCAATCATATCATCAACTGATAAGTTCCCAAATTGCACCTGGTGGCATTTCGTGAGCTGGATCAGCTATATTAAATTGATAGTGACGGTTGTCAAGTATTGCCCACAGGCATATATGAACTATTCTCGACAGAGCACAACTGGTTGGAGCATCGGCAATGTCCTCTTAGATCTGACTGGAGGTATCTGCAGCCTCTTGCAAGCATTCCTGATTGCCTACAATAGCGACGATTGGCCCTCCTTGATCGCGAATCCCGTCAAGTTCGGTCTTGGTATCTTGACCATCATTTTTGACGCCGTATTTATGGTACAGCATTATATCCTGTATGCCGACGCACATTATAGCAAATCAGGCCGCTTTTTGAGTGGCGGAGGATCAAAGAAGGGATACAAGAAGATTCATGATTCGGAAAAGGGATCTTCTGAAAACTCTAACTTTTTCCGAACATAGATCTGAAATAGTTTCGAAGGAACTTGGCCGCTGAAGAGAAAATAATGTGAATGATTACAACGAATGTTATCTGCAACAAGTTCAAGAATGAGAACCAATTCAAAACAAACTTGAAATATTTTATTGATGAAGGTTTTTAACTAGTTACAAACCAAATTTTATTTTTCATCTTTGCTATATTAAATTTTAACGTTCATCTTGTTTTGGGTGTCATGTATAATGATGTCAAAAGAGCGGGACGCTTCGAGTGAACTCTCGAATATCCTCTCAAAAATGGTCATTTTTTGAAACCCGAAATTTAGAAAAATACGTTCTTGAAATGATGGGCTATTTTGATTTCTAAGTTTTAAAGGGTTAATTTTTAAGTTAATCATGCATTAGCCTCGTCATCTTTTCAGCCGGCTATTATTGCGTCTCCATTTTTTGTTTTACTATTTTTAATAACCACGAAGCAATAGCGAGGCTATTATTGGTATCATCTTGGTTTCTTACAATGCACAGGCGAAAACGATTAGAAAACACTTAGCTCTCGCTATAAATGAAAACACTCATAGCTCTAAACTATCTAAATCAAAGCAATAAACATTTTGTCATCATCGTCTCCACTTTTTTGCTTAATGTCCTCAAAATTGAAATCGAAAATTCTGGCCTAATGGCTACTAAAATTGGTCGAGTTCGCCCGGTCGAGTTTTCGCCTTAAATCCTACGCCTTGTCAAATTTTGTGATTATGATCACGCTAGTAAAGGGAGCAAAAAAGCGAGTAACTTTAAGGCGTGAAATTATTCAGTCTGCTTTCAAATTGAAGTGATAAATTGGTGTCTGAACAATTTCGGTTTGCGAGAGAATTTTTCGGGTGCGGCAATTTCACTTTTGTTTTCAATGTTTTTGCTCTTGATTTTTTTGCGAATGGCGCTAAAGGCAATACATGTGTTATAATGGTGCTCAGTTTATTTTTTTGAAATCACTCAATTTGCTGCTAACGGATTTTTGTTTTTTAGTATTAGTGCATTGTTTCTTTTACCCGTACTTGTACTTTTGTTGCCATATGACTACTTGACATACGCCATTGGCTTTATAACGAGAAAAAATAAAACCTATTTGATGCTGGCTTCAGTGAAAAGCTAAAGGTTTTTGTGACTTTGACGATGTGTTTGCTTAATCAATTAGTGAATTTCTCAATTTCACCCGCTTTATCATTATTTTTGTTGTCTTTTAAAATAATTTTGACATTATGTTTCTATAAAATGTCAGCATTTTTTAGTTTTGCCCTCATTTACGGATCTGTTTTGTCACTTAACTCATTAAAAATGGATTTTATCGGCCTTCTATTGCAACAAATTCGATCTATTTGGTTATTTTTTGCAGCTAATAGTTAGTTGTTATGTCACTCTCTCTCCTTTAGTGTTAACTAAGAAAATCCAGTGTATTTGACGTAAAGTAGAATGCTGTTCTAACGAAGTTTATCAAATAGTCAGGTGTCTGCACGACTTTGATGTTAAAAAATGGGATTATTTAAAAAAATGTTTTTTGTTGTACTGATGTTTTTTGTGTTTTGTTTGGATGAAATGCCTTGGGTTTCATCAGTCTTCGTTCTTTCTTCACTCAATCTAATTAATGGCACGTTTCATCGGATACTAACAAGACTTCGATCAAAATAAATGTATCAGTTAATAGCTAATGATTTCTACAACTTTGACACCATTTTTTGTAGAAAAAGAACATTAGCGAGTTTTTAATTGCTCTCAAATGAAGTTTGTAGCAATTATATTAGTCCTGTCGGTCTTTTTTATGCGATTTTTTGCTTTGCCATTTTTCCGTCTGACGCATTTGAATTTTCGTCATCAGAAACGGGATAAACCGTTAGCCTCCAGTGGGCATTAAGTGCTCTTACAGCCTATCAGCTCACTAGTCTTCAAGTATGCACTTCACTGAATCTGTTTTGGAGACTTATACTTATGGAGCGAAGGGCGGTTCTTAGAGGTTGACTCCCCTCTCTGTTGCCCCCACCCACTGTTGCCACCCCATCAGCCCCTTGGTGCACCCTCCTCCCCCCACCCCCGCTGCGCTCACTGAGTTTTTTGCCCCCTTTAAGCTATTAATGACAGATGTCATCGGTTACCATTGAGACATAATAAACCTAATTAGTAATTTGAGTTTACAACAGTGGTTTATTATGACCGAAACTTTCTCTTCGAAAAATTCAACGGATATTCGGGTCCTACTCGTTTTGTTTTTTCCCGTGTGGTAAGTTTCGCTTATGCTCAAAAATTATATTTCGAATTTTGATTCTAATGCGTTGTAGTTTAATTGTCGTCAATTAACTGGCTTCAGCCTTAGCTATCGCATTTTCGAACATTTGCTCTTGATAGCTTTTTGTTGAATTTTTTAAATCATTCCTTTTTAATAGCCGCCCTCATCTTCTCAGCCGGCTATTATAGCGCTCCTATTTTTTTTTACTTCGTCGAATAAAAAATGTTTCGCTTTACCTCATTTTGCCGTTTTTTCAACATTTTGCGTGAAATCTTTTTGACTTCTCTAGGCTAGTTTCTCTCTTCTCTCATTCTGCTAAAAGCGATTTTGATGATCAGTTGCTCAGCAAAGCAATTCGAAGTGAACAGAGTCAGCATAAAAAATTGAAGTCAGAAATGGAAACGGGATAAACCCATAAAGCCCAATTTTAGATGCCCGCTATTTGAACGTCGTTCCTATAAGTATTAGTTACCTCTCTCTCATGCTTATTGGTATTGATAGTAGCCCCTGTAGCCTCTCTCTAAGAAACAGAAGTATTTTCAACTACGAAATGCCATCAAAATAAATCGGACTTAAAAAATGTTTTTGTACAAAAATCTTTTTTTTTTCAATATCTATTCTTTCAATCCCAATCATGCTTATTGGAATCAACGGCGGCTATTTTCCGGCAATCTGCCGGGTATGTTTTCCTTTTGTCCATTTATTACCTAACAGAATTTTTAATATTTTGTTTAAATCCTAATATTTCTGCTTGTTGATTTTATGCTGCGATTAGGATTTCAGTGTGTAGTTTTGTGGTTTTTCTTTCTTTGACGCCACTAATTTGGAAAATGCTTCTCATTTTTGCTATTCTCATTTTTGGTTCTTTTTGCTTTGTCGGACATTAATTTGCGTAGTTAGTTGTATGTTGTAATGATTCAGAGGACGCGTGATATCAATTGATTTTTTAAAAAAAACTTTTAAAAAATAAGACTTAATCTTTATGATTGTTTTTTTAAAACTCAATGAAAATTTTTAATTGTTTTTAAGAGTTTTTTTGCTTAATTTTGTGCTTATAGGGTTATGAGCTTTGTTGATTACCATACTTTGATGATGCTGGAGTGATGTCAAGTCATTGGGTCATATGATTCTTTCGATTGTAATTGAGAACCTGTCCTGTTATTTTAATTCGTTTTGCCTTTCGGTCACGTTTATCGTTTAACATAGACTAGGTTGTTATCATTTTTTTCCACTTTTTTAAATTGCTCTAGACTGAAGTTCGAAGCAATTATTGTAAATATGCTGGTCTTTTTTATGCAAAAATTTTGGATCGACCGATTTCATTCTTCTAGTGACTTTAATGCCCTTGACTTTTTGCGGGATCTAATTTTCTCTCTCATTCACAATTTCAAGTAGCTTCTTAACTCAATTGGCGGCAATTCAATAGAAACAGGCGACTGACGGAGGCTGCAATTGCTTAGAGCTCCCACTAGTGGTTTGAGAGCAATTGGCGACGTTGTCTTTTGTATTCACCAACTGCTCCAATCACAACGTCGATCAACTGTTGCTGTTTTTTGTGTTAACTTGCCTGTTATGTTTTTGTGGTTCTTGTGAAACATCTTAGCCGGTGCATAGAATTATCTTAATTCACAGATTATGTTTTAACACGATAACATGTTGCGAAGACCGGAAAAATTGTACTATGGGTTGCAGTTAGAGTACGAGAGTATAAAAAGACAAGATTTCAATTGAAACAGAATTTAATTGATCTGCGTGAACTGATGCTCGTAAAGTTGATTTATTGTTTGATTACGCACACTTAGCTTTTGACGCGGTCTAGCCAGATGATTCATAAATCAACTGCTCAATAAATTTGTATAAAATGGTCCCCAGCGGGTTTTTGGTCAATAAAGATGATGTTCGTGTACACCTCTTAGTCTAAACAAAGCATCTCTAGAGCTAAGACACTTTTATTTCCCAATATAGCGTCATCTATCCGTGTGGGTCTAGAACTGAGTGGATCCTGAAGATTAAGGTGGATTTTGTTAAAGGAATACCTCCGTTCCTCCTCGCCTGCTTACATCATATACAATCAGGCGGCCATCAACTTCAGATTTGACCATTGTTCAGATGAAGAGGGTCTCATTGTGACAGTGGAGAACCTAGCTAGCTTCTACTTTTACGACAGAGCCGTGAGGATGGGACATAACGCTTACATGAACGTCAATGTAACTTCTCAGTTCTTCCCGACTACTTTGAATTCCGAATTGTCACCCGAGAACGTGGCTGGGAATATGTCGGATTGGGCCTCGTCGAAATTGAGCATACTTGTTGCTGGTGAGCTGTCTATCGTCTACGAATAGGAAAATTTTATTACTTAAAAGTGTGCATTAGATGAATGATTTTCGACGTATGATTTTAGTTATTTATGGCCTGAAACGAGGCTGAGTAGAAAAAAGAGTGAAACATTTGAAAACGAGTATCTAAAAGCAGTAGACTAACGTGTGTAATTCATAACTGTGTAAAATTTCCGAATTATGCATTCATCGTTTTTAAAAAGTTTTTTTAAAAAAAACAAACCATTGTATATTAAATAAAATAAGCTAGGCAAGAAGCTCTGTATGTTCAACGTATTCTTCTCTTGAGAGAAGAAACCGTTGAGAAACAAGAAATATTGAGAGTGCTATATGTGACTCTCAAATTCGAGAGCGCAGGTCAAGGTGGCGTGGTCTTGTAATGGATAGCAGACTTGGCGTGCAAGATGCTGGCTCGAATACAGTCTGGCTCCGTTTTCACATTAGATGCGCCTGCTCGGACGGCTCCTTCAAATTAAGTACTGTTAATTGAATTGAATTGGCGCTCTCCGTCTCTTTTTAGGACTTTTTTCAAATAGCCGTCATCACTTCCTCAACGGGTATAATTTAGGCGTTCTCTCCGTTTTTACAATTCGAAGTATATGGATAATATTGGTGCGCTGTCTTTTTCAAGACTCCAAGAGGCTTTATGGTTTTCTGTTTTTCTTATAAGGGAGCGAGCAAGAAAACCGGAAGTTCAGGGAGTAAATAAAGTCTGAAAAAGTTGTTCCCGTGAACATATTTGAAGAGCGAAGAAAAAAGAGTGGTTCTTTTGTTCATACGTTCTTTTGAAACAGAGCGATAAAAGTAGGTGTGAAAAATTTTTGCTGTGCGAGCAAATTTTTTCACGTGCGGCTTTTACAAGCTGTTTTTTTTGTTTTTTTGTTTTTTTTTAATGTCTATGTCGTCTAAAAGGTTATATTATACTAAAGTTATAAAGTTATAATTTTTAGGTTGTTTTGATGGCGTTTCAAACGTTTTTGGTAATTAAAGGGAGTTTTACGCTAATCTGAAGGTTTTTCAACGAGTTCTCCGTCCTATTCGATTACAATTATTCGATTAGAGTCATGCACCTTTTTGAACTGTTGAAAAAAATAGCTGAAATTTTAAGAGCAGATTGCCATATTGAGTGTCTTAAAAACGTAATTACTAGAAAAGAAATTGAAACACTGCAAGCAAAAAGAACCCAATCAAAGCAACTTAAAACTGCAAACAAAAGCAGCGGCCTAAGTCCTAAAAGATTAGGAGTAAGAATACGAAAATTGCTTAACTTCATTTTAAAATTTTATCGTAATTTTGTTTTAGAAGTGCAACATCTTAGCGCAAGAGAACTTAAGCAATTCTTATCTAGTTTCAAGGAAAAATTTTTCGTAGACAAATTAGAACTGTTTGCTTTGTTTTATTAACAAAAACTCCATAGATCTCATAAAATTCAGAATAAGGTTTTGAGGTTTCCCCCTATTTTCTCTTAACATGATACGCCACGCATTCAAACCTTGCTCATAGTAATGGCACTGGTCATCGCTAGACTAGGAACTTTTGGACCTATTGATGTCCTGTCGAGTAGATTTGCTATTTTGGTACATAATTTATACCATATGTGTTGCAAACAAGTGTACATCCTACTCGAGAACAATTTATTATTTTGAAGGCTTTTTAAAGCACTTTTAGGCCCCTTATTGTTTTTTTTTGCTCTTAATTGTTGCTGAATTTAAGTTTTTATGCTCTTGGGCATTTTTTATTGCCAATTAATTACGGGTTTCTTTTTGGTACCAAGCAACTTTTTTCTTCGAATTTTGTCCCCAAATTGAAAATTGTTGAAATTTTTCATAATTTCTTGCAGTTTTTCGCGTTAGCTCAAAATGTGAAATTCTTTTTGTGATTATTTTGGCTCGTCTCAGTTTGCGTGAGCAGTGATGTTATCTCATTTACGTGAAATGTTGTTTTTTCATTGTTTTTGTACTTGTACAATTTGAAAGAATTAATGAAGTTTCTGAAAGAAGTTTCTGAAATTTTGAAAGAATTAATGAAACGCTTCGAAAATAAAATAAAAGCAGTCATTATCGAAAAACGAAATGAAAATAGAAAAGGGATAACCCATAAAACCGAGTTATTACAGTTATTCGAACTGTGTTCTTTCAGTCTTAGTAACCATGTCTAATGATTATTAGTGTTGATACTCACCTATATCTTCTTATAAAGAAGCACGACTAAAAGTCGATAATTTTACCAAATCCTATCAAATTATTATGCAATTTAGATTTTTTTTAAAAAATGAAAACAATAAATTTTTGTTTCATTTTCTTTTGTTGTCATGGCAATGAATAGCTGCTTTTGTCGTTAACTTAACCTGTATATTTCTTTAAAGAACATTCCATCAACAATCCATTCATGCTTCTGTGGGTTACGTCAGCTGTCCAATGCCATTATTCCGTGAACTGTCCTATTGTAAAGTAAATTTTAGGAGCAGTTGTAATCTTCGGTATCAATGAGCAATTTGGTTCTTAAGATTACTATACTAACGCACGCAGAAAAACAGGCTCACTTGCAAACAACGCACAATAGACCTTTGAAAACTGCTCTTGCACGCTTATTATTAATTGTTTCACTCTGTGGCCTACTGGCCTTGGTTCAATCCATTATGAACTCAATGCATAAAAAGGCAGTAGTTTAATACACAACTCAAGCTAAAACTATAAAGTTTTAATCAAGGACAATACATAAATACGATTTTGGACTGTTAGTATATATCTACGTATAAACCACAAAAAAATCCCACTCGGAAAGCAATATTAAACTACAATTGAGGATTTCTTTTGAAGTCATCTTGCAAACATTTGTTTTAGATGAGCACATAACTAGTAGGTTTCATTTGTAGTTGTTGTATTATCAAAAGCAAACAAATCTCAACTTTCCACACATTGTAGCTTTTATCGTCGTCTTCAGTGTCCAATTTCTCATAAGATTCTCCCGCTTTCGTCTTTAAACCCGTTTTGCTGTTTTCTTTTGTTTCTAAGTGAGACGTATGGCAAATTCGTTTTCATTTTTTACTTGGTGAAGTTTTGTAATGTCAGCAGTTACACTGACCCCGAACCTGGTGCTATTTTTGTGATACCATATATTGTTTTGTCGACTTCAGCTTTTTGTCGTGACTTTAACCATACCATCTGTTGTAACTGAGCTAACAAGAACGCTAAATTTGATGACTAGATTTACGTTTTTATGTGTTTCTTGTCTTCGTTTTGTGCCCACCATCTCTTATTTAGCGTGCCTTCTCTATGGTAGAACCTTTATAAATTGTTCTCACTCCAATTTTGTAGCAATTATATTAGCACTGTTGGTATTTTTAATGCAATTTTTTTGTATTGCAAATTTTTGGCTCGGTAGTTTTGTCTGATAAAACGTCCCTGCCGGCAAGTTTTTTGAGCCCCCCTCCCCCTTTCACTCACCTAGTCAGGCTAGCTTGCCTTTGCCTAAACTTAAGTTAGCTGCAACAAACAAAGCGGGCCCCGCACCAGTCATTTGTGAGCAATTCGTCTAAAGTTAGTCGGTTATTTTTTTCAATGTTGTCTCTGAACGCCAGTAGTTGCATCGACTTGTCTATTCACGAACTATGCCTAAATTTTAGGGGAAGAAGATGCATTAAAAGGGGAAAAGGAGCGCGGTTGGTCCAATCTCGGTATTTTTTTGGGTCTTTCCCATTATAGCCCCCCCCCCCCCACACACACACACACACATGAAATTATAGCCCCCCATTATGGTATGTTTACCATGATTGGGAGGGGGGCTATAGGTTATCTGACCACTAGGCTTGGGGGGGGGGGGGGGGCTATAATGAGAAAGATCAAATTTTTGTACCTGTTTTAGTTGTGGGAGGGGATTCTGTGGAGTTTGAGCCAGCATGGGTTTTGCCAGTGGTGACTACGACAGCCACTCCTAAAAAACTGGCGGGAGACACCAACGATAGATTCCTATCTGTAAGTTGACACTTCAATTATGTCAACCGATTTTCAAATAGATTTATTCGCCATTCTTCATGGTGAATTAAGCTTCACAATTTGACCATGCTTAAGCAACATAAGTGTGCCGATGTGCTCCCTTTGTATCTCAATTCAAATAGTTACCGGATTTGTGGTAAACTTCTTGGTGATAATACTTTCATTCGAGTCTTGCAATTAATGACACCCATGAGACCAGAATGGGTTGGCTATGTTTTGTAATTTTTTTGAGAGTAATACACCGTCGAAACTTGAAGAAAAATTTGTCATATCTTTTTCTGTCCTAATTTTTGACCTATTTTGTGTTAACAAGAAATGTTTCAGATCTACTTTAAATTCAAAACTGGAGAATTGATTCGACAGGTGGACCATTTACCAATTGGTAACGCTCCATGTGACAGTAAGTAAATTAAAGCAGATTCGTTTTTAAGGGCTGTAAAATGAGGCTGAACAAATGCTGCGTATGTTACACTTCAAAGAATTTGTAATTGTTAAAAGAATATGTACTATATTTGCTGCTGTCTTTTCCCATTAAAGTAATTTTTTCAGCGCTTGGAGAGTTAATTTATAAACTGATAAATCCTCGGTTGTTTAGTAATGAAGCAGGTTTTTTTCGTTAAAAAATATCAATCCAGTGTCACAAAACTCGGTGTCTGGTTGAGGCATGTCAAATAGCCACCGTCAGTTACTCAAACAGCTTTTATTCAGTTGCTGAGTTTTTTATTTCACAGATTTTTTATTAATAGCCGCACAGCGATAGCTGGGGCTATTATTGGCCTTCTCTTGGTTTTTTTTATTTCGTCGTCATGATTTTTGTTACGACCATATGACGTCACAGCCACTTTTTGTTCATTCGTTCATGCAATTTCAACTGAAATGCATGTGTGACGTCATTTTTCGCTCTTAGTGGAGCGAGATTCTTGTTCATGCGCGTGACTAAATTTTTGGTCACACTTGACTTACCTCACTCTCAAAAATGACTTCCTCACTTTGAAATTGACTTTTATTTACTTTAATTCGAAGAGATAAGGTCAAATGGATGTGTGTCACTCTAATTGAAGGTTATTTGAGATCAGCTAATAGAGGCAGCAATAACTTATACAGATTTTTGATGAAAATCTAACAGATCAGCCTTCAATAAAAAGACGATTTTTTTGGTCTGTCTTTTTTACTGTTTTTTTGGACTGCCGATCTACGAATCTATTGCGGCTATTTTCTGGCAATCTGCCAGCTATGTTTTTTTCTTGGGGTGCTGTTTATTTTAATGAATGGCGAGAGAAGTAATTGTGTTCCATTTTTAACGACCCGGAAAGGTGTAATGGATGCGTTTCTAGATTTTAAGACTCAAAGATTCCTTTAGGTGGTGGCGTGCTTCTTACCATTTTCTTCATCAGTTTTATTGGTGTAAAACTTAAACGGGACGTAAAACGTGACGTGAAAACATAGCGTGACGTAAAACATGACTTCTGATTGTGTGAACAGATGAAAGAGGTGTTTATTTTGTTTTTTGAGAGCGCAAATTTTTAAAACAAATAATTTTCAGGCTATAGATTATGTTGCTCACATGCCGCTTTTGAAGGAGTTGTTCTTGTTAATAAACTTAAAGCGATAACTGGGGCAATTATTGGCCTTCTGTTGTTTTTTTTTAATTTCATGGTCAATATACTGTTACGACCATATGAGGCCACGATCACTTCCAATCTGCTTTCTGCCATTATTTCATGCGTTTTCTACTGAATTGCTTGCGTGACGTCATTTTGCACTCTTAGTGGAGCGAGTTTTTGTTCATTCAAGTGATAATGTTTTTGGTTACGCGCCACTTTTCTCTCTAAATGACTTCCTTTTACTTTAATTGAAGGAGAGACGGTCAACTGATTGTGTGCCACTCTAATTAAATTTTTTGAGGGCAGCTAATATAAGCAGCAATAAGTTATACAGATGCTCAATCAAAAATAACTTCTCGTCAACTAATAAAAAGAAAATAAATTCCTTTTGGTCTGCTTTTTTAATTGCTCTCAAACGAAGTTTGTAGCAATTATATTAGTCCTGTCGGTCTTTTTTTTACAATTTTTTGCTTGGCCATTTTTCCGTCTGACGCATTTGAATTTTCGTCATCTGTTTTGGATTCTTATACTTATGGAGCGAAAGGCGGTTCTCAGAGGTTGACTCCCCTCACTGTTGCCCCCACCCACTGTTGCCACCCCATAAGCCCCTTGGTGCACTCCCCCCCCCCCACCCCCCCCCCCCCCCCCCGCGTAGCTACATTCGAACAACCGATCGCTAAAAACGCGCAATTTTATACTAATTTTCACAATTTTTTCAATCTTTTTGAAAATTTTTGTAATTTTTTGAGTTCTTTCAGCCCTATGTGTCAGGGAACCTCCTTTAGGGTTTTATAATGGATTACTGCATAGATTCCACTGACAGTGGAATGGTTTCAACATTTTAACATCACCAATTTTGGCATTTTTTTTGACAAAACGTGCACTTTTTTCAATGTTTTTAGACTGTTTTTTATTATTCACGTCTTTCCAGAAGCAGTCCTTAAGAGTTGGATAATAAGCTACTGAAAAAAAATTTATTTGCCATGGAATAGCTTTCAGTTTTTTGATATGACAAATTTTAGCGTGTTTTAAAACTTTTTGTCATTTTTTTTATGTTTCTCTAGGCTCAAGAGCCACATAACCTCCTCTATGGTTTGATCATAGGTTACTGCATAGCTTCTACATGTGATAGAATGTTTTCAAGATTTTAATAGGAGCAAATATAAAAAATATTTGCAATTTTCCCAAGATTTTTGAATCTTTTTGGGAATTATCAAGGTTTTATGGTATCAAGGTTTTATGGTAACCTCCAAGGTTTTATGGTAACTTTTCGCATAGGTTCTAGAGTTAATGGAATGGTTATCAATATTTTAATGACTCCAGCTTTTGCAATTTTTTTGATGAAATTTTTTTTTCAAAATTTTTTTTACTTGACATAACACCAGAGACAAAAAATGGTTTTGAACATTTTCACTGCGAAATCTGGAAGCTTTTCTTTAAAATTTTGCAATATTTTTTAAGTATTTAAAATATCAGTTTTTTATTTGATTTATTTACTAACAAGGCTAGAAAACTAAAAGTTCCAGAGTCGAATCAAGCTAAAGCTAGCCTCACTAAACCGTGGCTAGCTATTGACGAGGCCAATAGCTCGCCTGTCGTTTGAGAGCAATTCACCCGAAGTTAGTCGGTTATGTTATCTTTTTTTAAAATGCAGATCTACGATACTGTCGCGGTTTTTTTCCTGGCATTCTGTGAACTATGCTTAAATATCTATCTTTTGCTATCTATCTGTTAAATGTCTATCTATGTTTAAAAAAATGTAGTGACAACAATGAGATTTCCAGTCCTCTGACGTTTTTGGCAGTTAAAAGCATTTTTACGTTAATTTGGGGGTTTTCCAACTATTTTGTTTCGGTTTTGAGGCTGCTTATAACGAACGTTCTGTTTTATTCCTCACATTGAGAATTGAGGGTTGCTGTAAAGGTAGCCCGTTGCCTGTAAAGATAGATTTTCAGTCCACATTTTTAGACGTGCATTCTTTTGACTATTTTTTTATTAGATCGCCAATTTAGACCTCGGTTTGGCCTTTGATCTGTTTTCTCATCAGTTTTGTTAGCGTCTTTTGCTTTCTTTTTTGTTTGTCAAATGTTTTGTTTCGACCATAAATAATAGTTTACTTTTGATTTAACCAGCCCTACAGTAGTGGTTATTGAGTTCGGAAGCTATAGAGAATTTTTGAGCTAAGATATCATTTTTTAATTGTTATCAAACAAATTTTGACGAAGCTGTTGAGAAGAATATAAGTTAATGGCGTGAAGGGCATTTTTTCGCTTCTTTTAGAGCTTTGTTCTGGAACATTCTTCTCTGCGCTTTCAATTGAGTTTTTTAAGCTTGACTTCTTAACTTTCGTGTGATCTCAATAGCGCTCATTCCGAAATAAAATTTGTTGCTAAGGTAAGAGATTGTGAGCGTTTGAGAATCAAAGCCGTTGTAGCTCAGTGATTATGTTATCAGACTGCAGTCCGGAAGCTAGCTAACTCATCAGACATCTGTGAATTTGTTTATTCTTTTCTCAGGCTTGATGAAAATTGCAATTTCGGAAACTTATAACGCAAAGCTTTTGCTTATTGCATCTCACAATATTTTTGTTGTTAATGAATGAATTTCAGAAGTTTTGCACTTTTTATTCAGGGTATTTTCTTGAGTCTCGGGTTGTTTTTTTTTGGTTTTTAGTAGCCACCGTCGGCTCCTCAAAGTATATTATTTAGGCGCTTTCATTTTTACAATCCAAAGGATTTGGATTGTGTTGATGTGCTGCATTTTTTTAGATCTGTTCGCAAATTTTTCAATTTTTTTCAGCTCAATGAGAAGTCAAAGTACAGTGGTGATTTTAATCACGCACGCTGGAGTAGTAAATGGAAAAAGGTTGTTAACTACTTTGTTCTGAGCATTGCCCTGTTTATAGTCCTTTTTGTTGTCTTATCACAAGTCCTTTTCGTTGTCTTAGTATTTATAATGACAGTTCTTTTCGTTTGACAATGAGGCATAAAAAATAGAGTTCGTTTTGTTTTTCGTGAATTTGATACTACTTGTTCTCCAAAATTATGAGTTGTGTTTTTGTGGTGCTGTTTTTGTCATATCACTCAATCTGATTATTGATCAGATCTGTCATTGGTTGCTCATGGGGTGTAAACAATTGACCGAACTGTTTCAGTTCGTTGCTAATAATTTCTACTTTGGATAAAAATTTTTGACTAAGAAATATTAGGAAAATTTTTTATTTTGGTTCCTTGTACTATGTCACTTTGATGACAATGCTTATCGGTTGCTAATAAGCCATAGACGGTTTCATTTAGCCACTTGAGATCATTGGCAGTTTTGTGACTCCTAAACTATTTCTTTTAGACCTACCTGTTTGTTGCTGTTATTGTGGTCTTGATGCTTTTTTTTCTCAAAAATAACAATTCTCCTCGCCCTTCTGGTGGGGCGTAATTGTAGGCAATTTATTGGTTTCAATTTTTAACTATTGTTTTCATCGATTTAAGTGCCATTTCCTGTTAAAATGTTTTTGGTGAGTATTTGAATACTGCTTCCATTTGATGTTTTTGTCCCTTTTTCACATAACGGAGCTGCTAATCATTTATTTACGAATTCTGAAGTTGCATTTTATACTGTTATTAGGGATATTAGTATCCGCTTTTTATCTTGCTTTGACGCCACTTATTTTCAAAAAAGATACTTCAATTTTCTCAGTTTTGCCCCTTTTTGCATTATTAAATTTTGATTTACACTAGCTGGTTGTTTTGTGAACTCATTATGTGGACCCGTAGTGCCAATAATAATATATCGTTTTGTTTTTACTGTTCTGTTAAATCTGGTTTTAGGATAATTAAATTCTCTAATGTTACATTTATTGGTTATTTTTTGCTGATATCGGATCATATGCTTTGTTGACTGTCCTAGTTTGATGTAGCCGACAAAATGTTCTTTTTGAATTGGCTTAACCTTCCGGTCACGTTTTTGGTTTTACATACGACTTTCACGTTTGACTTCCGATTTATATCACAGTCTCATTCCACTGAATGGAATTTTTATTGGTTCACTCGTCTAATTACGCAATGTAGTGAATATGGTCAAAGCCAAAAGATCAAAATCAAAAGAAACGGTATAAACCAATAAAAATCGGTGTATAGGTCTCCATGAATTAAGTAGCCAATATTCAATCAATTAATAGCCGGCGTCAGCCTCTCGGCGGCTATTATTTAGGCGTTCTCCTTTTTTATTTGGCTTTACGTTTAGATAACGTTTTTCTGTTTACAAAAGTCACGATTTTCACGTTTGCCTTTTGACTTACCTTACTCACTATTTCAACAGAATGGATGTTAAGTTATTTCAATTATAGAATTACGTAATGTAGTGAATACGGTCAAAGTCAAAAGAACAAATTAAAAAAAAACGGTATAAGCATATAAAGCCCGGTCATTAAGTCATTAGTGTACTAGGTTATTAAAGTTCATTAAAGCGATTGCTAGCTGGCATTAGTATTATAATTAACAGCGTTCAGTCTAGAAGCTGAAGTAGGCGTAATTGTAGAAGCTAATGGTATATGCAGATTTGCACACCAAATAAGAACACTAAGAAAATTTCTGTCAATTTCTATCTCTTAATTTTTTCTGTTTCAATCCCATATGCGTCAAGCAGGTCAACGGCTGCTGTTTGCCGGCAGTGTTTTTAGATTTTAATTGAAGCTGCATACCAATTCAGAACCTTTTTTGTTTCAATTCTGAAGTGCATCAAGCGAGTCAAGGGCGCTTTTTACTGAAATTTTCCGGCTATACCAAATTTTGTTTTTTTTTTGGTTTTTTGTGGAGGATTGTTAGTTATTAGTTTTTGTGAAATTTGTTTAAAACAGGAACTGCCCCCACCTTGTCTGTGGCTTGACTGAGAGTGGATCTGATTTTCAGCGTTTTTCAAAATTAAAATGGCTTAACATTGAATTAATTCAGTTTCTACTGAATTTCAGGCTTTTTTAAATTCTCAGCTCGAATTTGCCTAAAAATTCTCAGCTCGAATTTGCCTATCATTTTCTGTTGCTTTGGCTAATTTTTAAAAGTAATTTTTCATATATATCGAGATCTGAGTGGCAACTTGCCAGATTGTTATTTTGGTGAACTCTTAATTTATTTGTTTTCAATTTAAATAGCTTTTGTCAGAAAATTGGTCTTGTTCTTTAATGTACCAGCTTTTATAATTTTTTGTAACCATTCCTAGAATTGCTATGTGTTTGGAAATCTTGAGGCAAAAAATTGGTTCAAGCGTTTCAAAGTTTCTAAAATTTTCTATCAAGATTCTACAATTTTCGCTTGGTTTTACAAGTTTTACTTTTTAGTTGCTCTCGAACAAAGTTTGAAGCAATTATTGTAAACGTGTCTTTTTTGTGCAAAATTGTTACTTGGCAGTTGTCCAATTTTCTTCGAAATCTTAAATCTGGTTTTAGGAAAATTAAATTCTCTAATGTTACATTTGGTTATTGGTTATTTTTTTCGGATATCGGATCATTTGCTTTGTTAACTGTCCTAGTTTGATGTAGCCGACAAAAAGTTCTTTTTGAATTGGCTTCACCTTCCGGCCACGTTTTTGGTTTTACATACGACTTTCACGTTTGACTTCCGATTTATATCACAGTCTCATTCCACTGAATGGAATTTTTATTGGTTCACTCGTCTAATTACGCAATGTAGTGAATATGGTCAAAGCCAAAAGATCAAAATCAAAAGAAACGGTATAAACCAATAAAAATCGGTGTATAGGTCTCAATGAATTAAGTAGCCAATATTCAATCAATTAATAGCCGGCGTCAGCCTCTCGGCGGCTATTATTTAGGCGTTCTTTTTTAATTGGCTTTACGTTTCGATAACGTTTTTCTGTTTACATAAGTCACGATTTTCACGTTTGCCTTTTGACTTACCTTACTCACTATTTCAACAGCGTCGATTTTAAGTTATTTCAATTATTGAATTACGTAATGTAGTGAATACGGTCAAAGTCAAAAGAACAAATTAAAAAAACGGTATAAGCATATAAAGCCCGGTCATTAAGTCATTAGTGTATTAGGTTATCAAAGTTCATTAAAGCGATTGCTAGCTGGCATTAGTATTATAATTAACAGCGTTCAGTCTAGAAGCTGAAGTAAGCGTAATTGTAGAAGCTAATGGTATATGCAGATTTGCACACCAAATAAGAACACTAAGAAAATTTCTGTCAATTTCTATCTCTAACTTTTTGTTTCAATCCCATATGCGTCAAGCAGGTCAACGGCTGCTATTTGCCGGCAGTGCTTTTATATTCTAACTGAAGCTGCATACCAATTCAGAACGTTTTTTGTTTCAATCCTGAAGTGCATCAAGCGAGTCAAGGGCGCTTTTTCGGCTTTACCAAATTTTTTTTTTTGGTTTTTTGTGGATTATTGTTAGTTTTTAGTTTTTGTGAAGTATGTTTGAAACCGGAACTGCCCCCACATTGTCTGTGGTTTGACTGAGAGTGGATCTTATTTTCAGCGTTTTCAAAATTAAAATGGCTTGACATTGAATTAATTCAGTTTCTACTGAATTTCAGGCTTTTTTAAATTCTCAGCTCGAATTTGCCTAAAAATTCTCATCTTGAATTTGTCTATCATTTTCTGTAGCTTTGGCTAATTTTTAAAAGTAATTTTATTATATATCGAGATCTGAGTGGCAACTTGCCAGATTGTTATTTTGGTGAACTCTTAATTTATTTGTTTTCAATTTATATAGTTTTTGTCAGAAAATTGGTCTTGTTCTTTAATGTACCAGCTTTTATAATTTTTTGTAATCATTCCTAGAATTGCTATGTGTTTTGAAATCTTGAGGCAAAAAATTCGTTCAAGCGTTTCAAAGTTTCTGAAATTTTACATCAAGATTCTACAATTTTCGCTTGGTTTTACAAGTTTTACTTTTTAGTTGCTCTCGAACGAAGTTTGAGGCAATTATTGTAAACATGTCTTTTTTGTGCAAAATTGTTACTTGACAGTTGTCCACTTTTCTTCGAGAACAGTGTTCGCTTTCAAGTGACTTCTCACGTTTGACTTCTTAATTTTTGTGTGATCTCATTGTGCGAAATAACATTTGTTACTAAGATAACAGCGATTGTGAGCGATGGAGAATCAGAGCCGTTATACCCTGATGGTTAAGATGGCATGCTGCCATCCTGGAGGTTGAGGGCTGGAAACCCTGTTGGCTATTTTTTAACCTATAAAAAATTGCTAAGCGACACCCAAATTAAACTGCCCCCGCTTGTTGTTAGAGAGCTATTCACACGACGTTAGTTGGTTTATGTTTTTTGAGCGCGTGTGTAGGGGGAAGCATTAACTCGTCCTAATTATAACTAAAGGATATTTGATTCAAATTCAGAAGACTACAGAGGCCGTACATACACAGGGTTGTTTTTATAGCCGGCATTTCTACCACAGTCAGTTGCCATAAATGGAAGGACGCAGCTGCCAAATTTGACACTCCCCTCAACAAAGCCCTCTTCTGTCACGCGAACGAATACTGCTCTGGCTTTGCATGCACAAAGCGCACCAACCAAATGGTTAGTTGATTTCATGTTTTAATGCCCATTAGCAGAGTTATGCCAATGAAATACAGTTTTTCCTTCTCAAAGTCTTGTTTCATTTCGTGATGAGGTGGTTCGGCCCTCAAATGTCCAAATTCTGTCTGAAATTTGTTCTTTTTTATTCACCAATTTGACCGATTATAATTCTTGCTCTTTTTTCAAACGATCTACACAAATTCGTGTCTTTTATACTGCTTTCGCTTTACACATTAACATTGTTAATTGCTCTCAAAGGAGGCGTCTAGCAATGATATTAGTACTGTGGTCTTTTTACGCCCTTTTTGCTTGACCAATTTCTCGTCTGTTCTGACCATTGACTTTTCGTCCTCAAAAACGGGATTATCAGGTAGTGCCCCGATGGCCTTAAGTAGCAGGGTAGCTCTCTTAGAGCCTTACGCCTACTAGTCTCCAAGTATGCGATTCACCGACATTGTTTTGAGGAGACAATTTTAAGTTGTGAAGGGCGGTTCTTAGTCATAAAAGTTTTACCCTCTCAGTCACCTCCCTCCCTTCTCTTTCTTATCCTTCTCTCGGTTTCCATTTTACGTTACGTTTGTGTGTTTTAAATCAATTGCTATTCGTTGAATAAACGAATGGGAATTTTATGGCAAAGTTTGCTGCAAATAGCTGTTTTTGGAGTCGCTACTTGTGATCAATTTTTAAGTATTGATTATCAGATTTGGTTTTTCTCATTTTTTCCCTGTTATTGTTTGAAAATGGTTACTGTGAATGAGTAAGTTTCATTTGGTTTAGAGACCAGCAATAGTGAATACTACTTCCGGAGACTTCCGGTTATGTTCATTATATTATTAATGCTATTTACTTTTAGTACACCGTAGTAACGAAAAGCTTGATTTCTACTCTTACTATTTTAGGGCGTGAGAAAGGGCGTGAAATTTTTAGGCGTTAAAGAAGAATTTCAATCTCACTTTCTCCAATTTAACAACCAAAATTTTTTCATCATTTTGCTTTTTTACTGTTAACCAAGTTGTTACGCAACGGATGGTCAGATTTTCGTGACAAAATTACGACAAAGTGCACGCAGTATGCCTTAAAACGCTCCGTTTATATATTCTGAAACATCAGAGTGACCCACAGCTCAGACGAATTCTCAAAATGCATACAAGCTGACTGTAGTTATATGCGGTGATCTTGGTTTTTTGGCGAACTTCAAAAGAGCATGACTTCTAAATGACCTCACTCTCTAAATGACTTCCAACTTCAGTAAGTTCACTAGAAATCACTCTAACCTCGGTCAAGGTGAATATATGACTTATATATAATGATCAGTATAAATAATAAAGCATGGCGACGAAATCAAAATAACGAATTTGATTTTTTTGAAAAATGCCTAAAACGTTTTTGTCTTTAAAAAAAGTTGGCTTTTAAACTGCATAAAGTCATTTCTGTATCTGTTGTTGTCTGTATTCTACGTCACGTAAGTCAGTTTCGAAGTTGCACCTATTTCGGCAATCTGTCGCCTATTTTTAAAATGATGGTATCTTTTAATTGGTACGTTTATGAGACTAGAGTGTGCATCTCTGGCTACGAATTTTTTCTAGTTTTTTTTTTCAAAGAAATTGGACAAGATTTTGATAAATCAAACGTATTCTTGGGGTGAATACAAACATATAAACGGATGCTTCTTGTTAGATATCTCAAAGCTGAACGCTTTAAATTACTTCGAACATTTGAGAAAAGACTAACAAAAAACTCCGTTTTTGAGAGATTGCTCTTGTGCTTGAATTGTGGCTATTAGGAAGTTATTCAACTGAAAAAAGAAGTAGGATTTAGTGGAATGGCCAGCATAAAGTCTGGATCTTAATCCAGTTGAACATTTATGAGCAGTTTTGAAGCATCCGTTATGAAAGCGAGTAACGTTTGGGAAGATTTAGAAACGCCAGTGTTGGAAATTTTGAATGAATTTGGCGCAGATTTTGTTAGTAACTTGTATAAAAACTTGTACAAATTTTGCATTAGACGTTTATATTGTAACGGCGTAATGAAAGTTTACTGGAAAAATTAGTTTATCATTATGTTGTGAGTGGGCGTCGCTGTGTTGCGGTGTTTTTTTCTGTATCGTCGTCTGACGCTTATTTTTTCCTATTGCTGTTCTCGCCGCAAACTACAAATCAGGGCTACAACTTTTTACGCCAATATTATGGTGACTTAGGTTTACTCTAGACCTTTTTAAAGTCAAAAGACGACTCATATTAAATAGAGGTTTTTTATAGTAAAATATCGCGAAGTTATGTTGTAGTATAATGTAATGAGCTCTTATTTGCAATATTAAAAGTTCATAATTTTTTGTGCGTTTTATCTATTGCTGACTCCATAAATTAATCTGTGGTACGGCTTGCATGTATATTTTGTTGCTAGCATTGACTTCCCCCAATGCACGTTCTTTTTTCTACTTTTTTCCCACTGTCTCAGTTAATCTTAAGTTGCCTAATGCCAGGCTAGCTCTTGATGACTTCCAACCGTTCGCCAGTTGTTTGAGAGCAATTCGCGGGACCTAAGTTAGTTATGTTTTATTGATAATAATATAGCGCCGCCAGTTTTCAAAAGCAATTCATTAATGTTTCGTTTTTACTTAACTTTATTTTCATTTCTTTTTTAAAAATATTTATAGGTAATTGAGAAGGCAACATACTTTCTATGAACGAAAATATTACAATTTATACTTATGAAAAATCTGCCTATCTTCTTTTTTGAATCCTTCCGAATAAATCATTTTCTTTGCAGCTAGCCAAAATCATCTAAAGCAAGAAGCTTTTTGCGCCTAAATTGTTCCGCTGTAATTTTAAAATGCGAATAGTAAATTCGAGTTGCTCTCAAACAAAGTTTGTAGCAATAATTTTGGTCCTTAAAAACGGAATAAATTGTTAGTCTTTTCACTAAAAACTGCTGATTTGGTATAATTTCTTGATTTGAAGGAAAGTCTGGACCCTTCTCTTCCCCCATCATCCTCCACATCCACCCATTTCTGTTACTTTTGAGAGCAATTCGTCCTCGGTAGTTGGTTAATTGCTCTGAAACAGTTTGCAGCGATTATATTAGTACTTTGGTATTTTCTGCGAATCGAAGAGGGGTATTGGTATAGCACATGTTTTTTATAGCTGAAGCAAGTTTGTTCATAGCTTGAATTTTGACTTCTTTTTTCGAACATTTACGTCTGCTTTTGAACGTCGTCGACATATGTTTTAGAACATCGGACCTCAAATTTAGCTTAGTTTGTTATGTATAGTATTAGGAACTGTTGGTAATATTCAAGGTGAAAAGGTCATTTTAAGAAGTTTTGACCCCATTTAAGTCCCTCTTACCTATCGAAACTACAGACCAACCACATACCTATCAAACCCCCCTGCCTATCCCTCCCCCCTACCACATACCCCTGTACCTACCCCCCCCCCCCACCAAACTACCTACGACCACCTCACACCTACCCACATTCCCAACTAAAAATTGGTTGAACTACATATTGCTACTTTTTCTTTTTTGATATTTCTGAAACAGTTAGTTTTTATTGGTTTTGTTGTCATAATTCGTTGGAATATATTGTGTTGTTATTTGTTGATTTCGTGTTTTTTGTGGTTATCAGCACTCTACGTTGACAATTGAGGTGGCCACGTGTGTACAAACTCCTCATGTGCTGATCAAAGAGGTTGATGTTGAAAGAAAGAAGACATCACAAGTGTACATGAAGGGAGACAAGATTGGACCTCTCAGTTAGTATTCCAATGTGTTCAGAGAATCAGAGGGTGAAAATTAGGAGCTTTTGTCACACTTCACTTCAGAACAAGTCAAAAGTGTGATTTATCTTGTGCTAAATGGGACAAGAAGCTTACGCGTTGAAAACATGTTTTTGTTGCGTACTAACGTGCGTTTTTACTTAATTGAAAACTAATTGACTAAGTAAAATAAGCATTGGTAATATCAAGTGAAGTAATTTTGCAGTGATTGCCATCGGTAAGCCAGGTTGCAATAAAACACCTCCCGTCATGGATCATGCAGGCTACAATATAATCGACTCCCGTCTGGTGTTCGGAGGGGTTCGGCTGACGTTAGTCGGAGGCTTGAAGCAATTATTGTTGTTGTATGTCTTTTTATGCACAGTTTTTGCTCAACCATTTTTTAAAATATTTTTAATAGCCACGATGCGATAGCGGCTATTATTGGGGACATCGTGGTTTTTTACAATCCAAGAATTGAATCGTATTGGTGCTCTGTTTTTATTTTGTAAGATGTTTTCACACCTTTTTTACGACTTTGAGCTTTCCAAAACAGGATAAACAGGTAAAGCTAAGCGGGCATCAAGTTTCATTAGAGGCCCTTAACCTCGCTTAGTAGTCTTCTAAGTGATGAAATTACCGGGAAGGCCGTAAATCAAGGTTAAAAGTTCATTTTTAGGAGTTTTTTCAGCCCAAAGTGTTGCAATTTGTTGCTTTTTTTGTCATTTTCCAATTTTTTGTTTTTTGTTGGACCAGTCTTAAATTGAAATTTTTAAAAGTTCATAAAAGTCTTTTGCAAGACATATTTGCTTTTTATTATGATTTTGTGAGCTATATGTTTTTGTACTCCAAACATAAACACGCAATTTTTTTTTATTTTTTATATTTTTTCAAATTTTTCGAAAATTTCAGCCCTAGGTGATAAATAACTTCCTCAGGGGTTTGATAATAGGTTATTGCATAGTTTTTAATTGTAAAGGAATGGTTTTCAACATTTTAACATCAAGAATTATAACATTTTTTTGTCTTTGCTTGCTTTGTCCTTATTTTTGACATTTATTGTCAATATTTCAGTTTTTCCAGCCCCAGGAGCTATGAAACCTCCTCTAGGGTTTGATAATAGGCCACTGAAAATAAATTCTCGGCCAAGGAATCGTTTTCAATATTTTATTATTACAAATTTTAGTAATTTTTTGATAAACTTTGCAATTTTTGTCAAGTTCTTTAAAAATTTGTTTCTTTTCGAGTTTGCCATCCCCATGTGCCAAGGAACCTCCTCTAAGGTTCGCTCGCATGTTGTTGCATATTTTCTAGGGGCAATGGAATGGTTTTCAACTTTTTAGTATCACGAGTTTTTGCAATTTTTTGATAAAACATGTTATTTTTGGAAATTTATTGTCATGTTCCTAGTTTATCGATCTTTATGAGCCAATGAAAATTCTTAATGCTTGATATTGTTTTACTGGATAACCTTTTGAGACAATAAAATAGTTCTGAAGAACTTATTATTGCAATTTTTTGATTAAAATTTGCCAATGAAATTTTTTCAGGTCTTGCAGATAGGTCATTGGACAGACTCCTGTGAAAAAAAGTGGTCTTGAGCATTTAAGTATTGGGAAATTAAATAGCTTTCTTTGTAATTTTCATTATGAAGTATTTGTCATATTTCTCAATTGTTCTATCTTTTTGGCCGATAAAATTTTGTCAGAGTTTGCACTTAAGTTGATGGGTATATTTTAGTGGATCAAGTTTAGCTTTGAGGTTAAAAGCTTCAGGAGTTTCTGCAATGATTTTACTTTTGTTTATTTTGTTTGATAAATTTAGCTTCTCATTTTTTGGGCTGTTATTGTTAATTGATCTTCTGGTCAGGTATATTAGTTCTAAGTTTTTCACTAGGTTCTTTGAATTGCATTCCAGTACTTTGCAGTCAAAATTTGTTTGCGTGATCTCATTTGTTCTGCTTTTAGGTAAATCGCGTGATTTACCTCACTCAGCAAATGACCTCTGAGTTCACTTAATGAAATTTAAATTTTATGAACATTTATTAATTTTGAAAACGCTCTATTAGGGCTTTTCCTTATAGAGCTTATGCGTCTCATAAAAATGGCAGTCCGAATCTAGCCCAAAGAGTCTAGTCGTCTATTAAAGGACTGGAGGTCAATCTGTCTATCTGATTTTTTAGTTGTTTCATTTCCATGGAAGGCCACAAGCATCTATCGTGGCTATTTTCCGGTAACCTGCCGGCTATGATTCTAGAGTATCAAATCGCTTGAGCAAATTGGTTTTTCTATTGAGCTCTATAATGTTTGACTTCTTATTTTTTAATGATCTAAATGAAAAAAGTTATCACAAGTTCTAAATTTATTCTTATTGTTTTTCTCTTTTTTTAACACAATTGCTAAATTAGGCGTAGTTGAAAATTTTTGAAAACATAGCACATCTTGTGACAACTTTCTAACTTTTCTTTTTACTGTGAAACCTGGATGAAGTTCATCAACTTTACATTGGAATTTCCGTTAAGTGAACGTTGTGTTCTATGTGAATTTCATAGGTAGACGAGAGGACTAGTGTAAAGGATCAAGGGCATAAAAATTTTATTCAAAATGTGATTTTAAGTTGGAGTAATAATGCCTTAAAAATGAACTTTTGTTTCGTAAAAATAGGGGGTGTTAACTTACTTTTGCCGTTCGGTATTAGTCCTGTTGTCTTTTTTATGCAATTTTTTGCTTGATCCATTTTCCGTCTGATTTTTTTGACTTTTCGTCGCAAAAAGGGGATACGCAGGTAGCCCTTGATCCTTTACTAGTGTAAAGGATCTAAAAATTTTATTCAAAATGTGATTTTAAGTTGGAGTAATAATGCCTTAAAAATGAACTTTTGTTTCGTAAAAATAGGGGGTGATAACTTACTTTTGCCTTTCGATACTTTTGCCTTACTTTAGTCCAGTTGTCTTTTTTATGCGATTTTTTGCTTGATCCATTTTTTGTCTGACCTTTTTGACCTTTCGTCGCCAAAAGGGGATACGCAGGTAAAGGATCTAAAAATTTTATTCAAAATGTGATTTTAAGTTGGAGTAATAATGCCTTAAAAATGAGCTTTTGTTTCGTAAAAATAGGGGGTGATAACTTACTTTTGCCTTTCGATACTTTTGCCTTACTTTAGTCCAGTTGTCTTTTTTATGCGATTTTTTGCTTGATCCATTTTTCGTCTGACCTTTTTGACTTTTCGTCGCCAAAAGGGGATACGCAGGTAGCACTCGGAGGTCATTAAGTTCTTTTAGAGCCCTCTACCTTACTATACTCTAAGAATGTGATTCAGCAAAAACTGTTTTAAGGAGACAGTTTCATTGTGTGAAGGGTGGTTTTTAGTCTTAAAAGTTTGACCCACTCAGTCACCCCAAACCCTCCTCATGCCATCAGCCCCCATTACCCCTCAACGCTCCCGCTTTCCACCGTCCTCTGCATCTCGATTTGAATCCCCTTTCATATAGCCTTCTATACCCTACCCCCTAATGCTTGCATCCCTACTCCCCTGCTGACTACTACCGAAACCAACCGTCCCCGGTCGTTTGAGAGTAATTCGACCGATGTTCGTCGGTTATGTTTCAAAATTTTATCAACTGAATTAGTCAATTGACTGCAGTTGAACTGCTACAAGTCAAATTAGGAGCGAGCAGGAATCGGTTCCTTTTACACTTCAAATTTTACTATTGCTCTACATTAAAACTGATTGTATAATTTGAAGCCCCTTATTGTCCCTCCTCCTGTTAAGTTAGGCTAAAATAGAATCAAGTGCCCATCAGTCGTTCGAAGAAGATTCATCCGACATCAGTCGGTTATGTTTTAGATTTTTCTGACTTTTTAAAGTTTAATTGTTAATAGCCGCCCCAGCTTCTCAGCAGGCTATTATTGCGCTCCTATTTTTTTAAAAAAAATTCGATGAATTTTTACAATTCAATGAATTTGAATTGTATTGGGGTGCTGTCTTTTTTTTTAAGATCTGTTCACACATTTTCATGATTTTTGAAGTCAAATCGGATTAATGATTTTGGTCACGCCGAAACAGGAATTGGAGCGAAAAAGCGAGTGGTTTTGTGGCGTGAAATTTTTTCGCTCTAATTTTAAAGAGAGTGAGAAAGCGGTGTTTGAACAAAAATTCGCTTTCTCGCTAGTGGTTTTTTGTTCACATGCCGCAATTTCACTTTGATGTTTACTTTTTTTTCTATTTTTTTCATCGGATTTTTTTCTAAATTTTTTTCTGAATCTATTCATAGTTCTTTTTAGGTCTAGTTGTTTTTCTGAATCTATTCATAGTTCTTTTTAGGTCTAGTTATTTTGTTCGAACCAAATTTCCATTTTGTCGCTAGTGGGTTTTTTGTTCACATGCGGCATTTTGATATTGATTTTCTGTTTTTTTATCTGATTTTTTTAGAAATGGTTTTCCCAATTCACTCATAGTCCGTTCTAGGTCTAGGTTATTGGTTATTCAATGAAGTCAATGAAAATTTTTTTAATTGTACGTCATGACTTGTCCTACTATGTTTTTTTACTTCGTCGAATAAAAATTTTTCGCTTTACCTTAGTTCACAGCTTGTTCAACATTTTGCGTGAAATCTTTTTGACTTCTCTAGGCTAGTTTCACTCTTCTCTCATTCTGCTCAAAGTGCTTTTAATCAGCAGTTGCTCAGCAAAGCAATTCAAAATTAACAGAGTCAGTATAAAAAAAGCGAAATCAGATATAAAAACGGGATAAACCCATAAAGCCCGACTTTAGATGCCCGGTACTCGAACTTTGTTCTTAAAAGTCTTAGTTACCATCACTAATGCTTATTGGTGCTATACTAGCCCCTGTGTGGTCTGACTGCGAAACAGGAGCATGTTCAGCTCCAAGTTGACATCAAAATATTTCGCTTTTTACAATTGTTTGTACAAAAATCCTTTCACGAGTTTTTTTCTATTTTTTCAATCCCAATCGTGGTTATGGGAATCAAAGGCGGCTATTTTCCGGCAGTCTGACGGGTATGTTTTCAATTGTTATTTTTTTTACTTTTTGGAGATTACTGAAGATTTTTTTACTTTTTGGAATTAATGAAGATGCCATGCGATGACTGAATCATGTGAATTATTAGGTGCGTTCAACACTTGAGCAATTATTGTAAAGTAAAGATGTTTGCTTTCATCAGTATGAAAAATATCTTGAGCTTTTTGGAATTATATATATTGTCCACGTATCCTATTTTTTTGTTTGGCCCGTTACAATCAATTGGTCTGCTGGCTCGGTCAAGGATGTTTAAGTTTTTCGTTCAGTTCTCCAGATTGTATTACAAGACTTTTCCTGCTATGTTTTTTTATTTGTCGTTTCTTTGTTCGATAATTTGATCACGCATCAACGAGTCAAAGAGTGACTTCCTTGCTGATTTTACCCCTCTAGCTGAATTTGGGATTGACTTTGGTATTTACTGTTTTCGGAGTTTATGTCAATCATGTGATAAATTAAAAATTACTTACCTCATTCAGTACTTCTGCACTCCGCTTATTAAATCTAAATTGAGAATATTAACTCTAATTGAAATTGAATTAGGGTCACCCGAAGTAGGTTATTATTAAAGACATTCTAGTACTTGAAAGACATTCTTTTCTGTTCGGTTCCAGTGTTATTTTTAACTGAATGTCTCAACGCTCTATTTCGTGATTGTTTTCCGGAAATCTACTGGCTGCGTTCTCTTAAAGATATTGCATTTGAAAGTTGAATGCTCTATCTTTATTTGATTGCTAATTTTTTCAAATATATTGTTAATTATGTTAATATATCAAATAAGTTCAACATACAAGATATAAAGTGGCAATATTGTGAGCGCTGTCCTGCATATCGTTTCGGCCTGGATGTTGCAAAACTGTATAAAAAGTTTTTACAAGATGCACCCCTTGCACAGATGTATGAGACATTTGTCAGATCGTGCAGGATAGAAATTTATTTGACTAAATTCTTGCTCTAAATTTATTATATCATCTTTCAAAAAGTTGACTTAAAAACTTGAATTGCCTTGTCCAATCTCACCAAAAATCTGGTGAGCGTGATGTAATTCTGATAAGGAGTGTTATAAGAGTTTGATAGATAAATAAAAATAAATAATTATCAATAGATAAATGATTAATAGATAAATAATGATAAATAATTTGTAGAAGAAAGGTGTGATAAAATGTTTTATTACAATTCCATGATCACTGGTATGCAGTAAGTGAATTTCTCTCCTCACAAAACAGATTAAAGCAATCAGTGGTACGTGAAATCGGTTACATGACAATTTACCCAATGCCATTATACCCATTGTCCTGACACCCGTGAAATCAACGTCTTTGATCTCTTGTTTCAGATGATGCTTACTTCGCAGACTACAAAACATTTGAAGATTGTTTTGTCCTTGTTCTCAAATCTGCCCCTAATGATAAGTCATACATGGCCAATGTGATGCCCAGAAACTGTCCAAAATTGAAGCGAGGGGACCCCGGTTATATTCAGTTGGAACGGTGCCCTGAAAGTTAGTTTTAAGATTTGGATTTTACATGGTAATATATTGTAACAGATTAATATTAAACGCAAATCACAGTTCTTTTCCAGCTAGGAAACGATACGAGTCGAATTTTCATTGTTGCGGATGTGAAATTTTTATTGAATAAATAAATAAGTAGTTTATTTGATCACAATTTAGGAATAATTTTTTTGTATTATGATTGGTGTTTTAGGCTTGAGCAAAGTTTTATTTGACGAGACAACAACTTTTGATCAAGTCCATTTCAACTACACATTACCTCAAAACAATCAGCCAGTAAAATATCACCAGGAAGGTGAGTGAGGTTATGGTATCTGTGTTCAATTGTTCTAAAGTCCAATTTTGTAATATAAGTGTTGCAAATTTGACTGCTATTTGCCAAAAAAATATGACCTGTTACCAACAAGATCGTGCCTTTAAAAACTTCCGCAAAATCAACAATGACAAAAAAGGGAAAACAAACACACGTGATAGGAACAACGATTTGATTCGGTAGCTAAGCTATGATTTAATAAAACCCGGATCTATTCTATTCGCCCCCCCCCCCCCAGTGTTTTTTATGACCCCCAGTTACAAATTATATGTTGTTATATAGCACGTTACTGTGTAAGAAAATAGCACGTGCGCCTGGGGGTCATAAAAAATTTATGCTCACTAAACTGGGGGGCCGAAACAGAATAGATCCTAAAACCCTTTCAATAGTTACTCAATTTTCTCCAACCGTGTGTTTATTTTCCCTTTTTTGTCATTGTTGATTTTGCTGGAGTTTTTAAAGCCACCATCTTGTTGGTAACATGTCCATAAATACTGAACTAAAATATGCCCATTGGGCTTCTTTGGTGGGTGGTAAAGTTACTTTCTTTATATATTTATTTAATATCTTAATATTCCCCCCGTTGTGTCTATTTCAGATGAGAGTGGTGTTGGTGCCTACTTCGTGCCTCTCATGGTGGGCTTCGTTGCAGTGCCTTTAATCGCTGTTCTCTTCGCTTGCGTATCAGTCGCACTTTGCAGAAGGAGCGGCAATTCCCTCATGACCACAGTCAGGAATCACAACCCCATCTCTCTAAATGGAAATTTCTCCAGCATGAGCAGATTTGGAATTCTCAAGGAAGATGAGGATGATGATGTAAACTTCCGTGACCTTGAGGACACAAGAGATGAAGGTCACGTGGTGTTTACACATGCGAATGTGAACGGAACTGGTGTGAATAACTCCAGAGGTCACATAGATGCTACTGGTCACAATAGTTATAAAGCAATGAGTGATGAAAGTTTTTTCAGCTTATAAAAACTGCTCTATCTTTTAATTTAGCAAAATGCGATGTAGAAAGCCGGTGTAATTTAAGATGTGCTTCTGAAAATCTCGCGCTTCGCCCGTGATATTAAAATTCATCGCCTTTTTAATTTTTTTAATTTTGTCAAAATATCTTTTCTAAATTGACGGGACTACTAAAGAATTTGTCAACTTTTGCCTTGATTACGTCATTTGATGGTTATTACAGAGAAATTTAATCCTTCATACGAGAACAGGATACGGAATGAAAGAAAAGACGGCCAGTGCTATTATTTATGACTCCTATTTTAATTTGTAACATTAGAGGTCACAATTGACAAATATCGGGAACTGTTACCCCACGCCCCTCCCACGGTACAATGGTATCATATATGAAAAAGTCTTTAACCTTTATATCAATTGTACACCTTTATGTTAAAAATTTCAATGGATAGTACAAGCACTGATTATAATCAGTGCTTGTTCTATCCATTGAAATTTTAACGGAGTTAAGGTAAACCGTTGATAAGGTGAAGTTAAGGTAAAGTTTACCTTATTTTTAACTTAACTCGAGTTAAGGTAAAAAATTTACGTTAACTCTTTTAAGGTAAAATTACCTTAACTTTATTTAGTTAAGGTAGTGAGGCCTTAACTTTTCAGGTAAAGTTCAAGTAAAGTCAGGATTGGTTAAGGTGAGTTAAGGAAAGGCAAATCTACCTTAACAGTTAAGGTGAGTTAGGATGTTTTTTAAGGTAAATTTACCTTAACTTTATTTAGTGTGTAGGATACACAAGCCATTATCTGTACAAAACACGTGTTTGTTTGTCCAGACATATTTATGAATATTTTTGTTTACGGGGAAACAGGTCTCATATATCTACTCAAAAACATATCGGGATTTGAAAATTTTAAGAACCCTAATTTTACACCGGCTTTCTTATATATTTAGTCGCTTTGAGGTTGTTCCAACAATCTTTCACCCCTGAGCAGCTCAAATATTGTCAACTTCTCAGTGACTAATTATCATCTATTCAAAAGCTATCTCTCAGCTGCGTTCATGAAGTTTAATCATTCATTACAATCAATTTTGTTATCTCCTTTGTTTATTGATAAATTAGAAACGCTAAATGATATTTTTGTCTCTTTTGCCTTCTGTTAAGTGTCTTCCCCAATTGAGCCCTTCTATTGTAAATAGATGAGTAGTTGTTACATAGTAAATTACCTTGCCCATTTGTAAATAATATTTTAAAGTTAAAGTTTTCTGAAAGGACTTTTTTAGATCAATTACTATCTAATATTAGTACAATCTTTCAGAACTTGAATTATGTAGGCTCAATTCACGCCCAAGGTCGACAGTTGTTTATACCTTATCCGGATGTTAATTTCTAAGATCCATAATTAGCACTACCTGCCTGCACTATACTGAGCTGATTTTTTGCTCGCCCATAAATTAAGTTTCACCTTCGAGTTTCATTTCTTCAATTTAATCCTTAATAGTGGTCTATAGCGACTTCAAATCATCTCATTTGAAGCTAGTTATTAAAACATAACAGCGTTTATAATTAATTGCTCTCAAACGAAGTTTGTAGCAACTATATTCGTCCTGTCGGTCTTTTTTATGCGATTTTCCGCTTTACCGATTTTTCGTCTGACGCTTTTGACTTTTCGTCCTCAAAAACGGGATAAACAGGTAGCGCCCATTGGGCATTAAGTGCTCTTAGAGCCTTTCAGCTCTGTTTCAGCTCAAACTGTTTTGGAAACTTATACTTATGGTGTGAAGGGCGGTTCTTAGAGGTTGAAGACACCCGCAATGTTGACCCCCCTATTGCCCCCCCACCGCGCTGTTGCCCCCCCCACCGCAGTGTTGCCCACCCCCAATCAGCCCCCCTCCCGTGGCTAGCTACTGACGAAAACCGCTTGCTAAAAACGCAAATTTATACAATTTTGCAATTTTTTTCAAGCTTTTTGAAAATTTTTGACATTTGTTGTTTTTTATCAGCCATAGGTGTCAAGGAACCTCCTCTAGGGTTTAATAATAGATTACTGCATTGTTTCTAGTGGTAATGGAATGGTTTCAACATTTTAACATCACGAGTTTTGACAATTTTTTGACAAAACGTGCAATTTTTTCAAATTTGACATTTTTTTCCTTATTCAGATCTTTCCAGACCCATGGGCCAGAAAACATCCTAAGGGTCTCAATAATAAGTTTCTGAAAATTTTTTAATGGCCCTGGAATAGTTTTTCAACTTTTTAATGGCACAAATTTTAGCAATTTTTTGATAAAACTTGCTTTTTTTCAAGTTTTGAATTCTTTTTGTCGTTTTTTTTTTATTTTTTTCAGCCTTAAGAGCCGAAGAGCCGCCTCTAGGGTTTGAAAATAGGTTACTGAAGTTTTTCTAGATTAAATGGAGTGTCCTGTAAGATTTCAACATCACAAATTTAAGCCTATTTTTGATATTTTTTGCATTTTTTTCCCTTTTTCTACATTTATAGTCATTATTCAGATTTTTTGAGCCTAAAGGGTCAAAAAGCCTCCAATAGGGTTTGATAATAAGTTACTGGAAAATTTTATTTGGTCATGGTTTAATTTTCAACTTTTTAATATCGCAAGTTTTATCAGTTTTTTTTAAATAAAATTTGCAATTTTTTGAAGTTTTTTAATTTTTTTGTTATTTTTAAGGGTTCTCTAGCCTCAAGAGCCATGGAACTTCCTTTAGGTTACTGCATATTTTATAGAAGTAAGTAATGGAATGTTCTTCAAAATTTTAATATCACAAATTTAAGCAATTTTTTAAATTATTTGCAATTTTTCATGTTTGAATTTTTCTCGGCAACAGATGCCATGGGACCTCCTCCAAGGTTTGATAATAGGCTGTTGCATAGTTTATAGAGTTAGTGGGATGGTGATCAACATTTTTTATTACTCCAGTTTTAGTAATATTTGGATAAATTTTAATTGCTTCAAATTTTTGGAAAATTTTTGTTCCAAGTGTATGGATCTTTATGAGCCTGTGAAACTATTTCAGGCTTGAAGCAAGGATACCGGATAGTCTCTTGAGATGATGAAATGACTTTTAAGATATTAATGTTTTGTATTCTAGCAAAATTTTGTTAAAATTTGTAAAAATTTTCAATATTTTGTCCATTTAACGACCATTACTGGCCAAGTCTCAGGAGATGAGTTACTTGACAGAACTCTCGAGACAGAAAATGGTTTTGAACTTTTCGTCTGACCCATTTGACTTTCGTCTTAAGAAATGGGATGAAGAGGTAGCGCCCTGAGATCACTAAACCGTGGCTAGCTGTTGACGAAGCCAGCCGCTCGCCGGTCGTTTGAGAGCAATTCGCCCGACGTTGGTCGGTTATCTGAATTGCTCGGCTAAAATTGAACATAATAGCTCTTCAAGAATCAAATTAAAATGTGTATTCACAACCCGTACCAAATAAATACAAGAAGACAGAAAACAAAGTTAAATATCAACATTAATTGCAAGTTTAATCTCGACGTTCGCACAGTAATTTCGATGCCTCGTTTGTATACACTCTTAGCGTCTTTACTCCACCACAAGAATTTTTGACCATTTTTCCAACAGTTTTCATCATTTTATTTGGATCCGGGCTCAGGGGAAGTTTTTCCAGGTGTGCACTCATTCCGGTGGAAATGTATTGCGAGACTTTAGAGAGGGAATTGCAAAATAGAGTGGTGTGATATGTCGCCCAAATAATGGCTAATGCTGTAGCGTAGCCAGCAATTTTTCTAAAATTGGAGAAATAGTAGAAATTAAGACGAAGTAAAGCATTTATCGTAATAATAATACAAAGTAGTCGTTGCTTTTTCCGGTCGAACACTTTCAGGCTAGAATCGTCTTGCTTTTTGCTCGCCCATAATTTAAGTTTCAATTTCGAGTGCTATTCAGCAGCCCTTAAAGTTTTTAGCGAGTTATTGTGTTTCTAATTTACGGCCTGCAGTGGGCTAATTGTGGCGTGATTTCTTGTGTCTATAGGCTGTGTAATGTAAGTAATAGCCGCCATCAGCTTCTCAACGACTTTCATTTAGGCGCTCTCCTTTTCACAATTCAAGAAAAAAATATTTGTATCAGAGTTTTGTGTGACAGTTTTATCGGGTTTAAATTTGATTTTCCGCATCCCAATTTTGCTGTCCTTTCATATTCGTTATCAGAGTAACGCTGAAACATCAGCCAGGTAGCCAATTCGTGGGTCTGTTGGAGATACTTCTCCAATTACTAAATTGGGGGGACGAGGAGAACCCACAAGAGCTTGTTCTTCGAAGATATAAGGGACAGGTGATTATTGGGAGGCTTGTAATTGTGGTGCACTAGTATTAGGCGTCTCAGTAACCTGTGTGCGACGGAGTTGAACGATTTCGAGTAGTAGGATGACTTTGCGACGCAATTTCATGTGATTTATTGACACTTGTTGTTGTCGGCACGTTAGATGGGTTGCGTAAGATTGAAATCGGTCAACTTTCTTGAATCATATTTGCATTGTTTTGTCGCCGTGGCCTTTTTGTTGCCTGAGTTTCCGTGTTTTCAAATAAATAGAGTTTAGGGGCATTTCGGTGTCTCTTTGAAGTAGATGTCTCAGAGGCGGTCTCTTGTCCTCACGATTCGGCTATGCAAAGTTATGGTGGAGGGAGAATTGTAGCGGCTTTAGTCTGAGTTCTCTTGTTTTTCGACTTATTGAAATCCGGATTTGTTGGTTTTCGCGCCACGATTGCGCGTTGGACATATGGGTTTGTCGACGAGACCACGGAAACAGATTCGGAACTGCGACGGCGAATTTTGCCACTCCCCTTCAAGTCTTTGATATGTTTCGCCACCTTCTCTTCTGCGGTTTTACCATGAGGTGGAAACCGGCGTTGTGCATGTTCCCATAGTGGGGTTGAACGTTCCTTGCTAGAACCGATTTCAGCTAGATAGCTGTTTCCAACTTTTACTGATTGTTCGCCTGGCTCTTTAATGGAAGAAGTAGTAAGAGAGACTTTTCGACCACCGATCCGTGGGCCAGAATCTCGTACAAGCCGTCGAGTTTTTTCTTTGAGCGCTTGTGAGCTGGTGTCTTTCGCGCTGGTATCTTTTTTAGCTGGTATCTTCTGGTATTCTTCGAGAATGAGCTCCAAAGGGACTGATTTTAGTTGTAAGTTGTTCACATATACGCATCTGATAAATAGTTGATTTAAATGCATGTTTAACATTGAAGTTTTTTATCTTTGTCGGCGTTTAACTGTTTGTATCATTTGCTCCACCAAACAATAGCTTTATGATAGTTAGCAGGCGCCTAAGCCTATAGTTCCCGGTATTCCATGAATGTGTACATAGTCTTGAAGATATTTAATTACATTGCCTCCAACAGCTTTTTCAAACACTTCTGCAGACGGATAGAATAACGGTCAATACTTGCCAAAAATATATCTCATGTCCTTATTCATTTATTATTGGCCCCCAAAATCAATTTGTGTTTCATTAGGTTCTACGCAATGTTAATGTGGTTGCCATTTAGATGCTGGTATTATTCGTTTCAAATTCTTACCTATTTCAGTACACTGATGACATTTGAGAAAACGCTGTTGACATTTGAGAAAACGCTTAATGTTTTCGCAGTGTATGTACTGCCACCATGCATAATACGAAATGGAAAACATTCCCCGACTACCGGGAAGGCTGCGTGGAGCGACTTCCTTACTGCATCCCTCAGGACGTGTGGAATTGTCACGGGATTGTCGACCCAGAGGCACCCTGATTACACACGCAGGTCCCTTCAAAAACTGATATTGTATGGACTGATTGAGCAGCACTGGTTGATAACTCATTCCCGAACTTTTTTAAGGGTTGCATCTTTGGTCATCATGATATTCCAAAAGAATTTGCCCTTTTCAAGTAATGTTTTAAATAGATGACAAAGAGAGGCAATATTCGGTATAAATTTATTTATGTGATGTGTTTTCTTCAGATTAGTTGGTGGACTGAGGGACAGAATTGCTGCGGTTTTCACCGACAGAAATGAGGGGGTAGATTCACCGCTAGTAATAATAAAGTTGCAATGGCATGCCGTATCCGGGTGTAAATTTACTCGACTGTACGCGTATTGCAAATCCAAAGATGAATAGTTTGCTGAATGAGAGGAGTCAGGTTCATTTGAATTTTGTGTCATGGAGTCTATTATATTTTCCATTTTCGGCATTTGATTTTGTTCTTGTGTATAATTTTGTTTAAATTTTCGAATAAATGGCTAACTTTATTGACTGATCATTTTTGACAAATGTGTCAATTGGTGAAATAAAATTTTCACTCGATGAACTATCCAATTTTTCATTATGTCCGTTTGAAATTAATTTATGAATTTCGGTGTTAAGTTTTGATTTTTAGTTAAATGGCACCCTTTGTCCTTTATGGTGAGTAGGGGTAAAATGTTTGAAATTTCGAACGAACTACAATGTTCTTTGGTTCACCAATACGAGTCACCAATCTGGGAAAGTCTTTGTGAATCTCGTTTTTGTGTGGACATTCAAGTTGTGGAAGATCAAATGTATTTAAGGTAGTTTAGGACATACATCTCTCCCTAGTTGGGGTTTATGATTTTCTTTGACATCAATAATATCAACTGGATTCGCTGCGCGATCGTTAATTGTAATTAAAGACTGCATTTTGCCCACTATGGTTATTGGTGTATTTGAATACTTTCTTAATTCTAGTGCATTTGAGCTGCTATTCCAAAATAGGAATTAATCTGTAGTGACTAAACGGCGAGCTAAGCTTTCATTTATGATAGTACATGCGCTACCCGAATCCACAGTTATCATGCTTTGGATATTTCTCAGAGTTAGTTGTTGAATAATAGGTTCAACCATTTCTGATTCACCTGAGATGGTAGCTACGCAATTATCATCAGACAAAGAATAGTTTGAATCAAATTCAGGGTTATAGTTTTCATGGAATTCATTAAATTTATCGTCTTCGGGTGGTGTTATTTCTTCTGTTTAGACGCTGTTAATTTGTTTATTTGGTCTTTTAGTTGAATTTATATTTTGAAATTTGGATCGTATACACTTTTTTGCGAAATGGTTTTGCAATCCAAAATTGAAAAACATCTTTTTTGGGCCGGGCACACCTTAGCGTTGTTCGACTTTCTATCCTTGACAAACAGTTAGGCAGGTTTGGCTCAATTTGCAATTGTCAATTGATGTGTTGTTAAAATTGAGTGTTTTCGCTACACTGGTAGAGGTCACAAAATCTATTGGATCCGCCATGCGTATGAGTAGTTGAAGAGGACATTTTTGATTTGCCGTTCTAATCCCATCTTGTAATTGATCGCCAATTACTTTCCTCATCTGTTATTTTAGCAATAAATACATCTCTAACCAAGGAATCTTCTTTATCTCCAAAATCACAGTTATCTGAAAGTTCTTTTAGGTCTGCAAAAAATTTTTCCACAGATTCGTCGTTTTATTGTTTTCTCATTAAGAACTGAAAACGATCGAAAGTAATGTTCCTCTGTTTGGTAAAAGCAATATCACTGGCAGTCCACGAATTTTCTGTTCTTATTTCATCTACATTTCCTCTAAGATTTTTGCTGTTGAACACGGTACGCCCTTCCACTCCCAGACAGAAATGAAAGTGACGCTGCTTTCTAGTCAGCAATTTTCCATGTCTTGTCTCCACATAAAAACCCTTGAGCTGTTACCTTAGCACATTTATTCCTCCATACTACTTTCAGTTGGGCATTTCAAAACTGGCATTCACGTTCAGCTTGAGCGTTTGTGTTTTATTTTTTTCTCTGCATAAATCGGTTCCGGTGGCAAGGTAACTGTCATGGGTGATGGTTGTTACAGAACGTCAATTTGAATTTCTTTTTCGGCTAATATAGCCAGCTTTAGGTGTATTTTCCATTTTTCCCGTCTCAAGGGGGGTAGGGGTAACCACAGTCGCTTTATGCCAAGAGGGTTCGATACCAAGCGGTGATATTCCCGAATCGAGCATTGCTAACTGCGCCATGTGGTGACTGTTGAAATTGAACTATGATTTCACAGTGCGATTGTAGAAACGCGGTGCGAATCCAAGATTGAAAACTGAATTACTTAGCAGGATTGAATTGCGTGAGTTGTCACGAAGAAGCAAAAACAAAATAGTGATTGTCTGATGAAAATCAGGCATGAACAAAATAGTATTTACAGACAGCGAAAAATTAGAGAGTTATGATCAAAGTTTTTATTCATGTGGCAAATGCAATTAGTACTAATTTTTTAGTACTCCGAGGACAATTAAATCAACTTAAATATGTAGTGTATTTCCATATCACAAGGGGCAATCAAAAGGGCTTCTTCTGTGCCTTTATATGCGATCAAATTGTTTTGAAGAAAACAATAAACTCTTTTTAACCTTCTCAAAGTATAGTCCATCGCAATCTGTCGGAATACCTGTGATGTCATAAAATTCTGTTGTGAAACGACCCATACCTGTCATCCTCGTATCAGTCATTGTTCCACTTTTTATTTTAAACCTAATTTTTAGCTGTTTCTGGTTGCAAATTTTATTAGCTCTAAGCTTAATTCATATCTATATTAGTGAAAGAAGTGTTATGCGACGCGGGATAACTTATGTGGTGGGAAATTTAATCGACCCCTTTTATTTATTTTTGTTAATTGATTTTGGATCATTTGCGAGTTGAAGGCTAACTTTATAATTTGATCTGTTTTAACTGTGACAGTTATTATGGAAAAAAATACTGGTCAGAGGATTCTGATAATGTTTCAATACCTAATTTTGTTAATTCTCTATTGAATTTTTCTCATAATTTCACTGGAAATAGTCTATGTTGATAATGTTTATGTTGGAGTTTTCTAGGAAATTTTGAACGTGCTACTTGAGCGACCGATGCGAGTAAAAAGATTAGTCCTTTCCAGCACGGATTTTAGTTGGACAGTGCCTTTTAATGTTGTTGGCAATATTACTTGATGATGATATTGAAGGGTTTTGTGTGACGGCTAGGCCTAATTTATTGAAAAGATCGCGGATTTTAAAGGTTTTATCCCGACTAATACAACTGTGAATTCTGCCGCCCGGATGTGCCAAACATTACTGAATATTTTTGTGCGAAATGTCGCTCGGATGATGACTGGCTCGTTAGAGAATGTTCGCAATTTTAGGTTGATTTGATTTGTCGATTCATATTACTTTAGGGGAAATTTGTGGTGGTCAAGCAAGCCGATAGGCAAGCAAGCTGAATTTCGAAAATGAGGTCAAGCAAGCCGAATTTTGAAAATGAGGTCAAGCAAGCCGAAAAATTTTGGGATACCGGTATTTTAAGTTGCCCCTGGCGGGCCGGTGGGCGCGCTTCCAGCCCGCGATTTCCGGATTACATCCCACAGCGGATGAGAGGCATGGCCATGGACAGCGGTCCGCTGAGTCCCGTACCCACTAGATGTCTAAAAATTGACGTATTTTTGTTTCTTTGGTGCATTGGAATACATTATGCATTATAATAGTACGCGCAGTATTGATTGTAACGGCTAACAATGTATTTTTTCTCATAGATTACATAACTATTACATAACTTTCGGCTTGCTTTTCTGTCGGCTTACTTTTGCTTCGGTTTACTTTGCATTCGCCGAAATTTGTAATGCGCATTACAATTGAATTGTCCAAAAAGCTGCAGTCACTGCCGTGGTCTAAAAGGGGTGCGACTGTTATCGTTTGATCACTTTTCACTGTGATATTTATTGGGGTAAAATCTGGTTGGAGCAATTATATTGTCTTTTAATATATTCCATTTGTTTTGTTAAGTCTATGCCAATTTTTTCCTTTAAATTGATTGGAATTAGTCTGCCTTTATGATGTTTAAATTGAAACCTTCAGTGAAATTACGATCTTGCCACGTTGGTCTTTTTGTGACTAATACTCGTTTAAAAGTCAAGGAAGTTCTTTGTGACATGAATTATAATTGGCCATTGCATTGTATTATTGTTGTTGAAAAAATTACCAGACTATGGCGATGATGATGAAGGGATTTGCGTGGCGGCAAGGCCAATTGTATTGGAACCATCCCATTCAATCAAAATTTAAGCCCATCTGATACAACTTTCAATTTCGTCTTCGGTTTGCGCAAACCATTACCAGATGTTGGAGTGCAATTTGTCCCTTGGGTTATGATTGGCTCATTAGACGTGGTACGCAAATTAGGCCGATTTTAATTCTTTTTTTTCAGATGACCACTTGAATCCACGATTCTGTCTGTGGGAATCCTGGGAGAGGTACGCTGATTTTGAACTGAGTTCATTTGATAACCGACTTGAGGCGAAATGATCTGCTTTTTGGTTGATAAGGTTAAAGCTAGTAAAAACTAGCTAGTGTATCGTTATGAGATTAAATTTGATGTTGTTTTCTCAGCGCCAGTTTCGAGTTCATTGCGAATTCAAGTGCTCTAAAGGGTTTCAAGGTCTATTTTAAGAGCTCTCTTTGGTTTTCGGGGCACTTAGACATAATAATAAAAATAAATTGTTCGTAGTGCCGTTGTCATAAAATATTAGCAAGAAAAAACATACCTTGTACAAATACAATTGGTTACAATTTGTGACACTACAAGGTCGCCATTAAACCTATCTGGTTTGCTTGCAGGCGCCTCACGGAAGATTTGTGCAATTTTAGTTGAAAGAATAATAAAAAAAGTGTTTAAAAATGAAAAGTTGTCCTTTCCAGTAGAGATTAACTAAAGAAACTGTGTTTGTAGCTATCAAAAATTTTGCTCTAATGAGCATGAAAGAGTCTGTCTAGCAGGTCCTGGTTGCCAGTTATATAAAGATTCAAAAATGTATGGTAAAATTATTTTATCTTTGCCTCTTTTATTGTTCTAACATCTTCAATAAAAGAGTTGTTATAATTCAATGCCATTTTAAGCATCCCAAGAACTCTACACTTCAATGAATTACTATCGAATCTTTGTCTGCTAATTTTTACAAACTGTCCACGATTTCTCTTTTTCATGATATCATTAAGGTCCGAGTCCCCTATTATGGTTGAAAAAACTTCACTTAGTGGTTGCTTTTTTATTAGTTTTACTAGTAGTTTGAATATTTCAAAAGCATGTAACTCTGATGCGTTGCTTATCAAATTGTGAACTCGTATTCGCTCGATTGACTTGTACTCACGCTTCCAGAAAATTATTTTTAAATTTTTTTAAATTAATAAGTTGATTGGTTTTAAAAAATTTTCGTTAGTAGATCCGTAGATCAAAATTCCGTATTGTACTATCGGTTTGACATAAATTTTAAAAATTTTAATAAGCTGTGTTCTTGTAAAAATAAGGCGTAATCGGTAGAAAAGGGAACAAAATTTTAAAAGCTTCTCTTTGACGTAGTTAATATGATCTTTGAATTTCAAATGGTTGTCTATTATTAATCCTAGATACCTGAAAGAGCTGGTTTGTTCAATTTCCGCTCGGTTAACTGTTGTTTTGTGCTGTTTTAGATGGCGTCCTTTTCCAAAAACCATGTGTTTTGTTTTTGTTGTGTTAATTGTCAGTTTGTTTTTATGAAACCAATTCGCAACTGCGGCTAGTGCGGCATCGTGATTTTTTCCTAGAGTCTCAGTAATACCTTTATTAGAAACTACTGTTTCGTCAGCATAAAGTATAGTTTGTTTTTCTATTGACTTTAGAGTTGGAATGTCGTTTAGTTAGATAATGAGAAGCAGTAGACCGAGAATTGATCCTTGCGGGACTCCACATTTAACGTTTTTCTTTTCAGATTCAACTTTTTCTCTTTTAATATATTGGAGTGGGTCTTTCAGATAGGATTCAAGCATTTTCAGTACCGTTCCTCGGAGTGCGTAGTGCTCACACTTTTTCAGCAGTAGCTCATGGTTCACTGTATCAAAAGCTTTTTTTAGATAAAAAAGTGCATTTAATTAAGTTTTTTTATATAAACCAGTTTGCTCTAATTACTTCAGTTAAGGATGCTATGGCGTCAACAGTACTTAATTTGCTTCGAAAACCAAATTGATTTTTTGAAAATGTGTTGTTTTTGCTCAAAAACGTATAAATTCTTTTATATAAAAGTTTTTCAAATAGTTTGCCAATGGCTGTAAGAAGTGAGATTGGTCTGTAATTTGTGGGTTTGCTACGATCACCGCTTTGGAAAAAGGCACAATTTTGGCTATTTTCAGGCACTGTGGAAATACGCCAAGTTTCAGACACTCATTATATAATGTTTCAAGTAGTGGACTAACTGCCCGAGATATTTTTTTGAGTAAAAAGTAGTTTATGTTGTGGCAGTCTAAACTAAACTCTAATGGAAGCACTCGCAGTGTGTCAATGATGTCGGAACTGGTTATTGGGAAACATAACATGGTATTTGTGTTAGTTTCGATTTCATACTTCTGCTTTGGATCAAACGCTTTTGCTAGCTCTACTCCAATGTTTGCGAAAAAAGTGTTAAAGGTTTCTATGTTTTCTACTATTTGTTTATTGTGGTGAGTCGTTAAAGTTTTGCCCGATGTTTCATTGAAGAGATTGAAGAACTTCCTTTTGCTATTGGGAATACTGGGAGATATCTGGGATAACTTCTCGAAAACATTTCTCACTTGTTTGCAAAATCGCAACTTTGGCCAGCACTTTGAGTTTACCGTAAAAGTGTTCAACTGTTTCGCGTTCGAACTGTTTAGTGAGCAGAAAAACATTCCTGCAAATTTGATATTGCAAGTTTGATTAAACGCTTCCTCCATGCGATTTTCAAAAGTCTAGTGAGATTTTCTACGGAGCTGTGTGGATTCTTGCAATTGAAGACTGTTCTTCTTTCAATTCCAATACAAAGCGATAGCAACGTAATGCTATTTTTGGTCCGCCAGTGCAATTGTTTATCACAGATTCCCGTCTTGATGATCCCTTGACATTGGTTTTGCCTATCCATTTTTTGTGATGCGTTTAGTGTTTGCCGATTGTGCCATTTTGTACTCGATTAGAACTGAGTAGAGGATTTGCAGAATGTGTGCGCTTTAAAATCAAATAATCGCCTGATGATATTTATTTTACTCTGAATGCTTGTGTTGGAAAGCGGGTAATTAGATTTAGCAACACGTCGGGAAATATGAAAAAAGAGTGACTAACTCAGTTTCTAATCGAAGTCAAAAGACATTAGTTCAACAGTCGTTAAATTGTGTAAGTTGAATAATTGAAATGATTTAAAATACAACAAGAATATGTCTAGTAGTTTGGAAGGTAAAAACATGAACTTAATGAGGACATCAAATTCAATTTACTGTACTAAACATATACGAATATACTTTAGACTCCACTCAATATTTATCACCTCAGCTTTTCGTATTTTTGACGAGCTTATAAAACTTAGTAAAGGCTTTCTCCCACAAAATGTTCCAAGCACAGGCCTATCAGCAACTAGCCAAAACATTGCGTCATATGTTGGAAAAAATTCTGTTTGTTTTCAATCATTATCTCATTTCCACGATCAGCGTGCCTTCATATAATGAAAAGATGCAACGTTACAAAGTTTTCTCTGCTAAAATAATTTTGAAGGTTTTGTTAACTTTTTGTTTGTTAGGCGGCCTTTGGACAAGGCTTCTCAACAATTGCCGTTACAAAAACTGACTATGGTTGGCTTTGATTTTGTTTTCATGAACTTATCTAGCTCCAAAATTAATGGGCAAAAACATTCGGTTCAGATCTAAAATTTCTTCATTGTTGCCAATGTTATTGCAACTTTCAAGATGATTCAAAAAACCGCCAAAATTGCAACAAAAACTTGACTCTTTTGTCCAACAACGTGAAACTTAGACGTGCTCTTCTAGCAAATAATTAGACTAGAGATATGTTTTAAAACATAATTTTGGCGATCATCCGCCTTGATAATAAGGACATAAAACCTTCTGAATTAAATTTTTTTTGAAACAAAGAGGGGGCATGAGCACACCCCAAGACTAATATCCAAGACTACGACAGAGCAAGAGTTTCTTATTGCAGACGAGCCAACCAAAGACGAAGAGTTTTTTTTCAAGGGTTTTCAGACGTCACCCGACCAAGAAGGCCTGATATTTTTTCGGTTACAGACGTCACCAAGAGATGATCGCCCGAGGTTCCAGACGTCACCTTAGAAGTCCTTTCCCCGGTTAGACGTATCCAAAAAAAACGTGATTTTTTTTGCGACAAAAAATCTCAAACACACAAAAATTGTCCCCCAACGAGCTTTTGGTAGATGGTTTATGAAAGTAATAGCCGTGAGCAACTACAAGTCAGCAATTAACGAAAAAAAAACAAATTGCCCGAAAAAACGATATAGCATTTTTTGCATCGGAAAAACTCAAAAACAATTTTCTCAATTTGTCGCAAAAAATCTACATGAAAGTAAAATTTTTATTTGAATAGAACACTTCAGTTGGACTTAAAATCAATTTTATGCAAAATTTTTGTTCCAAAAATGAGAAAGTCGAAAAAGTGCTTTTTTGAGCGTCAAAAATCAAAAAACGTTTCTCTAACGTTTTAATGAAAACTTTTTATTAAATCCAAAAACCCATTGATTAGCCCCCCCTGGGTTCGTTGGAAAAGAAGCTTCAAAATCAATTTATCGATTTTGCCATTTTGTAAAGAAACAACTCAATTTTGACAAAATTTGCTTCCTTGACTACAAAAAATAAAAAAAAAAACGTTTTTCTAACGTTTTAGGGAAAACCTTATAATAAATCCAAAAAACCCATTGATTAGCCCCCCCCTGGGTTCGTTCGAAAATAAGCTTCAAATCAGTTTATCGATTTCGCAATTTTGTAAAGAAGCAACTCAATTTTGACAAAAATTGCTTCTTTGTAACAAAAAATTCAAAAAACGTTTTCCTAACGTTTTGAATAAAACATTTAATAGTTCCACTGAAACCCATTGATTAGCCCCCTGGTTTTGTTGGAGAACAAGCTTCAAAATCAGTTGATTGAATATACAAACTTATAAAGAGGCAACTTGAAATTTGCAAAATTGCTTCTTTTACTTAAAAAACTCAAAAAACATTTTTCTAATGTTTACTGGAAATTTTCAGTAGATAACAAGAAAGCGTTCGAAATAGCTCCTTCTGTTTGTTTGAAAACAATCTGAAAATTTATTTCATCCCCTTGCAAAACTGCAAAGAGGCAACAGAAAAGTGGCAAAATTGTTTCTCTGTTATATAAAAATCAAAAAACGTTCAGAAAAAATCAATCAATTTTCAAAAAAATCAGAAAAAATCAATCAATTTTCAAAAAAAGAGCTATTTTATATACCTCCGCAGTCCATTACAAAACAAGCTGAAAAACTATATATAAAAATTATATATAACCATTCCGCAAAACCGAAAAGAACAGACAAAAAATTACTGAAAAGCTTCTGACAATAAAAAACCTACAAAGAGGTTTGTGTTTTCTTTGATCTTAATTGCATACTACTAGCCGCGAGCCTAGTTAATGGGGTAGTATGCTTTCCTAGGAAAACCCGACATTTGCACTTATTTTGTTTTCATTTTGCATACTACTAGCCGCGCATCTAGTTAATTGAGTAGTATACAATGAAAATACCTTCTCAAGAGAAATAAAAAGAGAAGATAAGATCTATTTTCCTTTTTTCTCAAAAAGAAGTGAATCAAAAGCTCTCGAACAATTCCCCACTCAAATTCAATCACGCATATAGTCCCTTTAAGTTGGAAAACTCAAACGTCTCTTCTTTTTTGTCCGCGGTCTCAGAAGTTGCCGAAAGAAGTCCCTTTTCCTCCTTTGGTCTCAGTAGTCACCAACTGAAGAGGAGTGTGTTTCCGTTGGGTCGCAGTAGTCACCAAAGTAAAGATGAGCAATTCATAGGTGGCAGATAATATCCAGAAACATACAAGCAGTTGAATGGTAGCAGTTGTCCTTAACTTCATAAGAATCGCAAAACAGAATTTCTTGGAAAAGAGCTTCAAAGTAGACCCAGCTCTTAAGCAACCAGTTTTCTGTGCTTGTCTGTAGCTCACGTTGCCTGGTCGCATTTTAAATTCTAAAAAAAATTAAATTATTTGAAGAAGTATCAATATAGATTTAGTTTGTTTGGTTTCAGGTTTTATTTGTTCCTAAAACTCCACACACACAAAAAAAGAAAACACTTCAGTAAAATTTTTCTGGTACCTTGATTGTGATAAAAGGAGAACTAAAACTTACAGGAGAATAGTTGCGAAGTCATATGTAAAAAAAAATTGAAAGCAATTATTTGGTCCTGTTCAACAAATCAACGGTACACACGTGCGAACGCTTAGTTTTTCAATTTTTTAAGCAAATTTTTAGCTAGATTTAGCACCAAAAAAACACCTTTAGGATTCCTGTTTTTGTGAAAAGTTGCGTCGCTACTTTTGAACGAAAAGAGCTAGGCTGACTAGCCTACATAAACTTAAGAGGTTTCTTAATTTACCAAAAAAGTCGTCGCTCAGTAAATTTTGAGCCATTTTTACCTTTACTTTACATACGACAGAACCATTACGAGTTGACTACAGCCGGTTCATCAAGATGACAAAAGAAAACAGCCAGAAGTTGAAATACGCATTGAACAAGCTCAAAATGACTGAGCTGAACATGAAAAATCAGCTTGATCTCTTACAGACATCCGTTGAGCAGAGAAAAAGCTTCCGCACTCTTTCTTTGTTGATCAACAAAATCAAGGAGAGCGTTGAAGAGCTGAAGACAAACCTTGACAGCATCATGATGGAAAAAGGAAGCTCTAGTAGCATAGTCTCAGTCATGAAACGTCAATCAAACTTGATTTCTCGTCTAGAAAAATTGGAACTAGAAGTCAACAGTCTCGACGATGATGGTCAATTGAGTCAATCATCAACTCGATTGAGCGATGACATCAGCTGCGTCTCACAGTCCTCAAAAAGACAGCTCGAGTCGCATCGATTGACACCGGTTTCCCAAAATTCAGAGCAAAACAACATGACAGTAAAGAACCCTGCCAGCGATGTCTCCCCTCCAGTGCCCCCAAGACCGGCGAAACCATCGTTTTTTCTTCCGCAAGGAGAAAATAAACCCATTCTTCTCTCCAAATTCCTTCAGAGCAACAGACAATTTGCGCAGGATACTAGAGAACTGACTGAAGAATCAATAAAAAATTTTACGACGGTTGAACACATAAATCAATCACTGTCGTTGTTAGCAGCCCCAACACCAGCATCAACCCTATTATCCAGAGCAAACATTCAGGACAGATTTGTCTTGAGTAATCCTCTATCCCCAGAACACAACGTTGTTCTCAGAGAGCAAGAGAACACTTTCAACCTGTTTGCTTCAATTCAACAACCCTCCATTCCAATGAATCAAACTGCAGTCTCATTTCCTGTTGGATCTATTGATAACCAGCCGGAATCAATTCACTCATCAATCGGAGAATTGAACCAGTTCTCTAGTTCAAAGCTGATCACATTGCCCGAAATGCCAATGAATCAACCAGCAAATGCCACCGTTAGACCAAAAGAAAAGTCTTCTGTTCCCTTAAATATCAAAAGAGAAGATCAAAGCATACAACGTCTTGCATTAGATTTACAAAACTCACTTCAACATAACTGCTCAGTTAACAAAACCAATACATACAAAACATCAAAATCATGCAATTTGAATGAGCAAATGCTTCAGCGTCAATTTCATTCAGAAAAAGGAACAAATAGAGTGACAAATGAGACCACGCCAAATCCATATTGTTACGAAGACAGTCGTCACAATCCCCTACATTTTGACAACAATCAAAGTGCAACTGCTCAAACTGTTTCAAACACTCAATTTTCAGCTGTTCCAATAAGTGAAAACCAGAACAGCGGAAAATTAGCGTCAGCAATGTCGTTAACAACAGTAGCGCAAACAAACGTTTCCCAACAATTTCAGAACACACTTTACCCAACTGGAGTTCATTTTAGCAATGGAAATCGAACGGAAGAACCAAACGATGGAATTGTTTTCCCCTCCAATACAACACTCAACAACCAAGGTACCAACCTTGTTTGCTGTACATCATCTCAGCCACCTAATTGTCCGCTTACTCCGGAAAATCCCTTTACAAACTACCAAACAGCCATTCTTCCCCCCTTTACTCAACATATTAGCTAACCAAACATTTCGGGAAATTCGAAAAAAATTCCAAATTGGTCTTTTTCTGGAAAGCATCTGTTTCAGCCACGAACTGAAATACAAACAGAAACAATCCCGTTTGAAAATAATTTTAATTTACAAACCACAAACAAAAATTCCATTAAACGTCCATCAATAACAATATCAAATTTCAATGGTAACCCACTGAAAAACCATGAGTGGATAAACAATTTTTTCAACCTGGTTCAAAATAATACTAGGCTTACGGATACACACCGTATAACATACTTACAGAACTCGGTCGTAGGAAAAGCCATGGAAAAAATTCAAGCCTACTCGTGTGACCCAGCTTACTACGCGATTGCTATGAAAGAGCTCATGGATCACTTTGGAGATCCCAGCATTGTTGTGAATGCTTTCATCAATCAACTGGAAGCCTGGCGTCCGAACAACGGCTACAACAAACAGAGTTTCGTATCTTTTGCTTCTTTTCTCAAACGATTAGTGCAAGCTTTTGAATATTTAGGCTTCAAAGCCGACTTCCAAAGTTCAACATTATTGAAAAAGGCAAAAGAAAAATTCCACATAATATTCTGATAAAATGGACAGAGTATACAATAACATCAATTGGAAATCAACCAACCGTCTCTGATTTTCAGAAGTTGCTTGAAGTACAGGCCCAAGTAAACGACAAAATCAACAGAGAAAAAGTTCATAAGCCGTTTAGTAATTGGAACACTTTCGGTCAAAACAGTAATAGCATTAGCATAATTAACAACAACAATGATAATAGGAACAGCAATGCTATGAATCAATTTTCTAATAATTCACAAATAAATTGGAAACCGAATTCATTGCACTCAAGTCGCCCTGCAAACCAGCATGGTCAACCATCTTTCCTCCTAAAGATGCTGATGAGTCAAACAAGTCTTGCGAGAAATGCAAAGGAAGTCACATACTCGCAACATGCCCTGAATACCAGAAATGTGCGCCAGACCAAAGGAATGACATTGTGAGCAAGAACAATCTTTGCTCGAACTGTTTAAGCAGCAAACATTTTAAGCAGTCATGTCCGTCCACAAAACGATGCCAAACATGTAAAGGATTTCACCACACAGCTTTGCATGATCCTTCGAAAAAAGCCCACCGCTGCCTTCTCAACAAGCAATCCCAATCAGCCGACACAAAATCTAGCAAGCCCCCAAACACAGCCATCCTTTCAACAACAAAATCAAAACTAAAGTACTGGCACTGTCAGCAGTACAAAGAGCCAGCAGACAACATACCGTCAATCGTTTTCTGGTGAAAGAAAATCACAGCAACAAAATATTCAACGCGCCCGTTTGAATGCTTCGAACCCGACCCAAAACTTCAGTATCAACCGAAATAAAATTCCTCCTCCTGAATGATATGAACAACTACAAATAATACCAGTTTCATTTGTAAACGGAAGTAAAGTGTTTGAAACCTACGCCTAGATTGACCCCGGAAGCCAGTTCACCTTCCTGCTGGATAAAGTTACTAGCTTTCTTGAGCTTCCCTGCGAAGCACAAGCATCAACAACTCTGCAGTACCTGAACACTGAACATGAAATGCCACTGTCCAAAATTGGTGAAACAGTGACAGTAACGCCTTATGACAAAATCAATCAACATATCAGCATTGCAAGAGCCTATAGCACGCCATGTCTCAAAGTATCACTCGCTAACGTTCTTGAACTCAATCAATTATGCGACACCTTCAAGGAACTTAGTCACATTTATTTCCCTGACATAGCCAACGGTGCAATAGGCGCCCTTCTTGGTGTCAATACGTTTGCCTTCACATATCCAGTCGACGTAATCCAAGGTAGCAAAAAGCGTCCATTCGGCGTAAAAACAAAGCTTGGTTGGACTCTCGCTGGAGAGTACGAGCTATCTCCTGAAACAATGAACGCAAACAAGCCCCCTCGCCAACCATTCACTTACCATGTCTGCCGGAAAAACATTGAAGAAGAACCATTGGACGAATTGGTTCAAAGATTCTGGAAAATAGAAGCTGAAGGTACATTACCCGAACAGAATGAAGACAGCTCACTAGACCAATTAGCAGTGCAAACAATGGAAAATTCAATCTGTCACAACGGTGAAAGATATCAGATTGGCCTTCCTTGGAAACCTGTAAAGAAACTCCAGAATAACTATTTCTCAGCAGTCAGTCAACTAAAAAGTCTACAAAAGCGACTACAAAACGATCCCGGTCTCATTCAGAAGTACAACCAGACACTCCAAACAGACTTGGATAAAATTTTTGTAAAGCCAGTCGAAATGCAAGCACCACCCCCAGAGTCAATATGGTACTTACCTCATCAACCAGTCACTAGTCCAAACAAACCCGGAAAAGTGAGAAGAGTTGCCAACGCAGCATCAAAATTCCGCGTTGAATCACTGAACTCAAATCTTCTAACTGGTCCTGATTTGCTAAATAACTTAGTTGGAGTGCTGTTGAGATTCAGAGAACACCCGGTTGCTGTTTTGTCAGACATCGAAGGAATGTTTATGCAGATTGCCGTGAGACAAGAAGACCAGTCTGCTCTTCGTTTCCTTTGGATGATAGACAACTCCATTCGACAATTCCAATTCACTAGATTAATCTTTGGCGCAACATGTTCACCATTTTGCGCAATTTATGTGCTTAATAAATGTGCAGAAGACAACAAAAGTGAATTTCCAGCCGCCTTGAATGCTATTAAACACCACTTTACATTCAGTCCCTGCCAACAATTTCAGAAGCCAAAGAAGTCATATCACAGACAACAAGATGCCTGAAAAATGGTGGCTTCAGGTTGACAAAATTTGTTTCGAACGAACCAGATGTACTCCCTGAAATTTCTTCCGACGACAAAGACGAAACAAATGAGATCATAAGAGTCCTTGGTCAAAAATGGAACATAACAACTGACGATTTTGTCATGTTTCCCCTACAACAGTTTCCTAAAGATGCAACATTGTACACACAAAAAAAGTATTCAGTTTTGTATCTTCAATCTTCGATCCCTTCGGTCTGTTGTCTCCCCTGACAATTAGAATCAAAATGGTTGTGCAGCAGATTTGGAAACTTGGAAGAAAATGGGATGATTTGATACCACATGAACTACACCATGACCTCCAGAAAGTTCTAAACAGCTACTTTGCCATGCCCGAAATCCGAATACCATGAACTGTTCACAATTTCAGTAAAATCACAAGCAGCCAACTTCATATATTTGTGGATGCCTCAATGGCGACGATGGCAGCCGTTGCTTACCTCCGTACAACCAATAGTCAAACCACTCCGCCACAAGCATGTTTTCTCATGGGAAAATGCAAAGTTGCTCCCATTAAACAAATAATTGTGCCAAAAATGGAACCAGAAGCCGCTGTTATAGGAGTGCGCCTTCTACAACTGATCCAAAGAGAAATGACACTGACATTCGACCAAGTTTTTCTCTGGTCCGACAGTCAAGTAGTTTTGGACTGGATAGCCTCAAATAAGAAGCAAAACGTTTTTGTTTCAAACACATTGCGAGAAATTCATAAAAGTTCTTCACCCCAGCAATGGCATCACATCTCTACTTATCTCAATCCCGCCGATCACGGAACTCGCGGTCTTGAGACAAACGAAATTCAGCAGAAATGGTTAGATCCACCCCAATTTCTTTGCCACAGCGAGTCGACCTGGAATGAGATAAACAAACCACGCGCAACATGTGCGGCACTCACGAGAAGTCCCAAGACAATTCAACTTATAGTCGATCCGAGTAAATTCTCAACATGGAACAAACTTCTTCTGACAGTTGCAACAGTTTTCAACCTAATTAATTGTACAAAGAAAATGCGAACGAACAATCATCAATACACAACTGAAGACATTCAATTATTAAGAAATTATCTCCTGAAATTATCTCAGAACAGTTTTTTCCATTCGACCGTTAATTCCTTACAACGTGGAATCAAACTAGATTCTAAGGGCAAAATACGATGCTTAAATCCGCTGTTGGATGAGGACGGATTACTCAGACCTTGTGGTCGATTGCAGTATGCACCAACACAACTGGATTTGGAAAAACGTCCAATAATTTTGCACGCCAAAGACAAAATTGTTCGTTTGTACTTGGAACATGCCCATCAAATATGTATTCACCAGTCCACATAACCAACAAAAGCTTTCATTCAACAAAGTTACCATGTGATTGGCCTTCGGAAAGCGTTAGCAAGCGTACGGTTTCATTGTTTCTTATGTCGACGCTTTGACACGAAAAACATTCAACCAATTATGGCACCATTACTTAGTTTTCGTTTTCCAACAGCAAAAACACAGTTCCCCTTTGCCAATTCTGGTGTAGATTTCTTTGGAATCTTCTACATCAAAGATTCCAAAGGCATTTTAGAAAAACATTATGGTCTAATATTTACATGCATGGTGACGCGAGCAGTTCACTTAGAAACGTGTCCAGACCTCAATACAGATACGTTTCTCAATGCCTTCAGAAGATTTTGCAGTCGTCGATGCCAGCCCCAACTTCTCTACAGCGACAACGGGAAAACTTTCGTTGGCGCTTCTGAAGAACTGAAGAAAACTGTTAAAGCCTTGGACAATGACAGAATCTACAAAGCTTTAGCAGTAGCCAATACAAAGTGGGAATTCAAACCCCCATACGGCCCTCATTTTGGCGGTGTCTGGGAGCGTTTGATCCAGAGCGCCAAAAGAACGCTCCTCCTCATTCTAGGATCCAGAAGACTCTCTTTTGACACTTTCCTAACAATTATGGTGGAAACAGAATCAATCCTCAACTCCAGACCACTGACTAACGTTTCTGAGCAGCCTGACAACGAGGAACATTTGACTCCAAACCACTTTCTTATCCAGCGTCCCTTCAATAGCTTGCCACTAGGGCAATTTGGAGACCAGCAGCCTGCAAGCTTGAAGACATGGAAGAACACGCAGAAGCTGATGAACCAAATATGGCGACGCTTGGTGAAAGAGTATCTGCCAACGCTTAGCCGACGGTCGAAATGGTCAAACAGCAACGATCGACCTCTCAAAGTGGACGACATTGTTTGGGTGTTGAAAGACCAAACACCAAGAGGCATTTGGCCACTGGGAAGAGTCATGGAGACAACGCCAGGACGAGATGGAGAAACACGAGTCGTAAAGGTAAAAACGGCTTACGGCACGTTCGTTCGCCCCGTTTCCGGTCTCGCACGCGTTTTTTCTCCGTAGTTTTTTTGTTTTGATTTTTCTCGCTCCAGTTTTAGGCAACGTGAGTTACCCTTTTCCCACAAATTGATGTACTGACCATATTGACAACATTTCAGCCTACAGTTTCAGAGCCAATTTCAAAGAAGATGACAAAAGACTTCAATCAATTGATGCCTCCGAAAACCCTTGATGCCCCCTTTGTGCCTTTGCAGCATGTTGCCAATGTTATTGCAACTTTCAAGATGATTCAAAAAACAGCCAAAATTGCAACAACGTGAAACTTAGACGTGCTCTTTTAACAAATAAATAGACTAGAGATATGTTTTAAAACATTCATGGAGTTTTCAGTGTGCGCGTTAAACTTCGTTTTAAATCCTTGTTAGCAAAAATTCAAAATGGCATTGGAGTTGTCACTAAATTTCAAATTACTCAAAAAGAACAAGTCTTCGAAATGAGCGTTTACCTCGTCTTTGAAATATGAACTAGATCTTCTTTTGTTAAGAACACAACGCAGATTTTAGGGGTTGCAAAATAAAGTCAACTGTCACAGACTTCTTATTGTGCGCGTTGGATCCGAGAAAACAAGGTGCCAATTGGGCCCCTTGACATCTAAAATAGTAAAAATTTTAATTCTGAAGTTTAACGTTGTACGCCATGAAAAGATCAGTTTGGCAGATGCAAAGTTTAATGCTACTTACAATTAATACCCATTTGATTTGATCACATGTCAATATGCATGAATAGTAATTATTATTAGAGCATGAATATCATAAATGAAATGAAATTTAAACCCGAGTTCGATCCTTCTCCGCTTTCTAAACAATTAAAAATTTTCTTTTTTTTTCGTCTATTGAACTGGGTGGCCGCCGTATTGTACGACAGGGCGTTTAGCCGACAACCAAAAAATGAGAAATTTAACCGACAATTTAAGTAAAATGAGCAATAAAGCTTATTCTGAAGCTGTGATTGGCCAATTTAAAACACTATTTCGTAAGCGGACAAATATACCGCAATTTTTTTATCAACTAGTTTAACGAGGGTCTATCCGTGGTCGGACCGTGTTTCACCGCATCTGGCCATGCCTCGCGGGCCATGGCCATGCCTCAGCGGCCCGTGGGACTTGATATGAATCTATCACAACCGAACTACTGAGACTTTTATGGACCAATTTATGGACCAATGAGACTTTTATGACCAATTATGATAAAACTGTCGGCTAAATTTCTCATTTTTTCCTTGTCGGTTAAACGCCCTGTCGGCCGATTTTTCTAGCACCTTTGAACTGACATACCTTGCGCATTGAAGCCTAAATCTTGGACATTTATTTTCCTGTCACTGTGTCGTATTTCTGTAATTGTCCTGTGACTGAACAGTTTAAATAACTTTTAAAACTCTAAAAGTTAAAACAGAATTTGAAAAAAAACTCACCGGGATATTCTGAAATTTCTTTCCGAGGAAATGAGCAAAACCTTGTAAAAAATACTTAGTCAATTTTTCTTCTGGCTTTATCGGGGTATTCTAATTCGGTATTAGTGTTATGGAACACAATTGAAAGACTTGCTAACATTAAGTTTGGAAACCTGTTTTCGTAGTTCAGTTTTGTTTTAGGTAACTCTATATTTTGCTGCAATACTGGTAACAAAAAGCTGACATTTTGCATAATTGGGCCAATTTGTGAAAATAAAATTTGCAAGGACCGAAATTCCAAAATTTGTAACGGTTTGCGTTATTATCAAAAATCAGGAAAAATTCTGATTACTTCAATTTAGATTTATATGACTTTATAGGCGAGGCAAACTTATTAATCAGCAAACTTGACAAAAGCTGACTGATATTATTCAAATATCATGTAATGCAGCGTTAATCCTTAGTAGAATGGATATCACAGTTCAGGAAAGCTGGCCGCAAAAACGTTATTTATTTTTTGGAGTTTTCTTTTTTTTGTTGAGAGCAGATGTTAAATTTAGTTTACCGATTTGTACCGCTCAGGGAATTTTTTTTCCCATACTAGTAAGGACTAAAGAAGAGAGTGCCAAAGGCACCAACTAACAAAAATTGAACGAAACGCCAGCAGGACAAACCAAAAAGTGCCAACCAATCACGGAATTTTAAGGCAAGCGCTTCTTAAAGGGGAAAAAGCGAAAGCGAACAGCAAACAAGCACTGCAAACATAATCAGCAGAGAGCAGTTTCAGTAATCGCTGATCAGATCAAATATGAGAAGAAACAAAAACGAGAAAGAACAAATACTTGAAATACAAAAAAGTTGGCAATTAACTAAAGGATCTATACCAACAGCTGTTCATTTTAATAAAGAGGATGTCGCAAAGCAACTACATTGTCCAAACAATTTGTCAACTTTCACAACAGGCTCTGATAATAACTGTTTTGCATATCAAAGCAAAATTGGGCAACCAATAAAATAAAATATAGCAATAAAATAGAGCAAAAATAAAACGGTAAAACGAATCAATCAACGAGCTAAAGCGAGGCTATTCATAACTAGTTAAAGGAAAAATCGTTTGCTCAAACTTTACCGAACGGAAGGGATAGCAAAGTCATGATAGGGAAAATTTGAGATATATTCAAATATCTCGAGAAAAATTGAAAACTTTCCTTAAGATATTTGATTTTTTTAAATAAAAAAGACTAAATTTAAGGTATGCTTGTTTGGGGAAATCATGGTTGAAATCATTTCTAAGTTCAGTCGATTCTCAGAAAGTTTTCCTGCGATCAGCCTTGTTCCCACAAATCACCATGGTGCCCACGCAATTGAGTATTCGCCTTTTATTTGTTCCCAGAAACCCTCACAATCAGGTCTTCAAAATTTCGTCATCATCAACCCACACAATCGGGTTGAAGGGAAAAAATGAGCATTGTCCCACTCATTGGGTGACAAGCAAATTCGCGCACAGCAATAACTGGGCAACTAAATTGGGAGAGCCAAGACTGTAAATTAACCATTGTGGGGCTGAGGGTGTTGTCGCAGGAATGAGTCTCATAACAGGGGATCGCTGGCGATCAGCATTGTGGCTGAACCTCTCATTAAAGTCATCGACACTCCTTCAGATAACCGATTGTAGGCAATTGATAAACCAGCTGGTTGAAAGTTTCGGTTATCGGCAAGCAAGGCTATACTTTTCAAAGTTTTTCGGACCAAATCTGAGAAGCCCCCGAAAGATTCAAACGCGAGTGTTACAAAATGGATACCTATTTCGGCACATTCTTGGGCATATTGTTCATATTTCCTATCTTCAGCATTTGTCAGAGCAAAACCACACCTCCTCGCCGCATCTGAAATTAGACTGGGCTGCAGTGGGGAAGTTATGGTTACGTCTAACGCAGATGGTTGTCCCGCTGACCAGCTGGGCAAGTATATGTCTCCTGGCCTTGAGTTAATATCTGGAACCAAATTTTTCTGTTCGCAGACGGGTGATAAGTTTGCGGTCGAGCAAGCAGCAAATATTCTATCCCTCACTCTATCGTGCCGCGATATCATAACCCCCCGACCATGACAGCTTAAAACGTGATCACCCAGCTTGTCCAGTCTGCCGTTTTGACAGTAAGGGCACTTTCGTTCCTCAATGTATAACGGAACACCAATCCGATACTTCAATGCGGCTCTGAATTCATCTGGCTGAAGGTGAAGGCCCAGACTAGGGATTGGAGGTGCGGAAAGCCAGGCACCAGATTGAGGCAACGTTAGTGAAAGCAAACGAGCTTTCTCCCGATTTGAAGTCTGATTACCAAGAAGGTCAGAAAAAGCAGCATCGTCAAGTGCCTCCTGAATCTTGTGTTGTGTATATTGGCTAATTTCTAGATTCTGCAGTTCTTCCACTGTTTCCTTAAAAATTTGGTTGTCTGTAATGTTCTCACCGGTTGTTTGTTCTACTAAATTGTCTGCCTGCGATACTGACCCAACAAACGCCGCTTTCAATTGGTCAACTGCCCGTCTAATACCAACGCCAGTTTTGTTTATTGGTAGACAAGCCTGCTTCCAAGCGCTGTCACTTATAACGGTGCCTAACATATTCTCAAATGTTGTTTTCTGAAGGTTGTCAAAATCCTGCAAAATAACAGAGGATTCGTCAGATTGAGTGTTACATCGCAGGGAATATACCATATTTGGGGCACCAAGACAGCTTCGAAGAATTCCAAGCGCACAATGTGGGTCGTCTAGATACGCCAGGTTGTCGAGTAGTTTCTTTGTTTTGTTGACTCTTTTTATCTCAAAGATGCAGCAACAAAGCTGGGATTGCCGATGGCAGCGCCCAAGATCTCAAGTCCTTCTTTGCTATTTCTCTTTACTATTATTTATAGCGTTCAGATCAACGGTTGACCAAAGCTCACATTTTTTTATTCTGAGCTCTAAACCACATCCTTCAGCCAAATTTGTCAACAAATTCAATGCTGTGCAAAGAAAGTGTTGGTGAGTACCAGCAAGGATGCCATCATCCGAATACTAATTATGCTGTACTAGATTTGGTATCTTTGTTTCAATTTCCTCAATGATTGGCAACAGAGCTAGTGAAAACAAAATCGGTCCCAAAGGATCCCCTTGTTGAACTCCCGATTGGCTACTTAAGTATGTGTTGTTAAAATGCAAATGAATGTGTTGTGAGTAGCAAAATGTCACAAAAGGGGCAACACTAGGTAAAAACTTTGCAACTGCTTCCAAAACCTTGCTTGTTTTTACCGAATTGAAGGCATTTTTGAAATCAATCAGCAATATTCCGGAGTTTTTTATTTTTGCAGTTTTTCAAAGGAAACTCTTGTTGCGTGTACTATCCCATCGGCACCATCTTTGACTGCTACTCCCAATTGTTTTGTTTTAAATGGATCAGCAGCTTCTGAATTCGCTTCACGAGCTATGCATTTAGCAATAAGACGTCGAATGACTTCCCCCAACAGCGATAGGACGAACCCCATCTTTCAACTTTTTCAATGCAGTTAGTGTTGCACTACATAGTATAGGAGCAACGAATTCGGGAAGCTGACCCCTGTTGGCTAAATTGACGAATTTCGTTAAACTAGTGATTGCTCGCTTTGACTGATCAGGAGCACCACATTTTAGTGCATGCAGCAGATGCTCGGGATACATTTTTACGGACCAGCTTCAGTAAATTTGGAGAACGACTCGATTTGGGAAAATACTGATGCCTCGTCAAATTGAAATGCGTTCGTGTTAGTATTTTGATCAAATTGGGGATCAAGTTGCTTTTCTTTAGGGTGGAGCTTTTTAAGTTCATTCAACGTTGCAGCATTGTCAGGTGCGACACCGTCAGAAGACAGAACTTTCGCTGCCCTCCCAAACTGCCCCTGCAGGCAAAGAGATTTCGCGCGGCTTGCTAAAGCGTCTATTGACTCATTGCTAGTTTCATTTGTCAGCTTCATTGAGGCCGCCTCGTACCACAGTGCAGCATAATCACCTGATTTCCATCGCTCAAGTCCGCTCAACAACTGTTTCTCTTGCTGCTGCTTGTGTTTCTTACCCCCACGATTAGACGCGCGTAGAACACATTTGCTAATTGCAAAGAACTTTTTCCCATTTTCTAACGCATTTTTCGCATTTTTCGTTACTTTTTTTATAGAGTTGGAAAGAAAACTGCAAATTAAACGTGCATACTGTACAAAGGTGGTTGGAGCTGGAAAAGCAAATGAAGAAGTCGAAAACCAGGTATCAACTTTTGGAAAGGAATCGGGATATAGAGTTGGTAGTCATTTTTTGGATTACAGAACGATTATACTCGCTCTCATTCAGCCAGTGCCAAGTAAATATCCGTCTTCTGCTAGAAACAAAAAAAGATGTCTCGGAGGGGGCCAGTAGAGTGGACTTTTTTCTAAAACCAGACAGATTAAAAAATCACCTCAAACATCCCATAAACTGAAGAGACTCCGTCAGTACTGGCGATATCAAAAATCAGATTTTTTATCCAGCGTAGAAGACCGGGAGGCTTCCCGGAGAATTGATTTACGGTTTACTCGAGGAAATTCTGGCTGGTCTTTCACAATTTATCCCATCAAGTTACAGACCCCCGTTGAGGTATATTTATCACGATTGGGGGCTATAGGTTATCTGACCACTAAGATGGGAGCTATATTGGGATAGAGAAGAAAACTCATGTAGCTATGATCTACCAAACCTGAAATTAAGCAAACATGACTGAAACGCTATCGAATGGTCTAATGATCTAAAATATTCCATGTCACAGTGGTTGCACGAACAAACTCAAGTCAGAAATAAAGTATCTGAAAAGAAAATTCGACGCTTTTCTCAAAAAGACAGATTAAAGACCCCAATATCTGCCAATAGCTGTTCGGAACAACTCTTTGGTGGTGCTCTTTGTTGGAGCGTTCTGGAGAGTAGCTCTGGAAGACCTCATGACTTCTTCACCGCAAAGCTGGAAATGTTTCGAAATGCAGATCGGTTAATTCCTCACGAGTCATTAAGTTTGATCACTTTCTCGTTTACTGATTCTAATTTTTTTGAATTGATAAAAAGATACAGAAATATTGGTCACCTGAAATAATGTTCAACACTAAATTGCAGAACAAAACTAACTCAAGACCTCAATGATTAGTGTTGGTATCTTGCTGATAAAGATGAAGATTCCCAGGTCGAGGTGGCCAGACCGAAGCGATCTCTGATCAGACCATCTTCGAACGCACACATGTTCTCGGTTCGCTCAAATTACATGGTCTGGAGAAGACTTCAAGCGAACTTTTGTCTGGACAATGGCCTGGAAATTGTCTGATCAGAGGTGGCTTCAGTCTACAACGGTCGGCCCAGAGTCAGTTTTGAGCGCACACTTGTCTGATTAGAGGCCAATTCGTGCGTACACTAGTCTGATCAGAGGCCGCTTTGAGGCAATTTTTTTTCGAGTTTTTTTAATGACAGAGACTGTCTCTCCCAAGAGTCAACAATACAGCAGCATTCTGATCACAGACCAATCGAGAGTCTGATGGGTTGATCAGAAACAAGAGGTCCAGCCGAATGCAACTGCCGGTCCCCTTATCAAGAGCTTTGGAATAGCTGTAGATCAAAACGTTATTATGCAAAGCTGTCTAACTTCATCTATTCAGTTAAAAACGTGAACTAATGGCGTACTCAAAAACATTTTTTTGGCACTTGGGATTTCTTTTGGGATTAGCAATACTTTTAGGATTCGCATTTCCTTTGTTGAATATATTTCTGAAAACATCAGTTTTCATAACATAAACATATTATAACATAATTGAAAGATTTTTTCATGTTCAAATCCATTCTCTGATCAGACTGTTTTGAACGCACTTTAGTCTGCTCAGAGGCAATTTTGAACGCACAGCAGTCTGATCATAGGTAATTTTGAGCGCACTTTGGTCTCATCAGAGGCAGTTTCGAGCGCACTTCAGTCTGATCAGAGGCGTCTTCGAGCGCCCGTCAGTCTGGTCAGAGGCGTATTCGAGCGCACAGTAGTCTGACCAGGGGGTGACTTTCGAGCGCACAATAGTCTGATCAGAGGAAGTTTTCGAGCGCACTTCAAGCGCACATGGAGCTTTGAGCGCAATATAGTCTGATCAGAGGAGAAATCAGTCTGGGTCAGTCTGATTAGGTCACTTTCGTCTGGGATGCTCTGACCAGAGACCATTTTAGTCTGGACCTCAATCTGGGATGGCTTGCACTGAATCGGTTTGAAAAATCGTTATCAGGAATGGAAATCGTGTTTGAGGGATTTCGGAAGTAAAAACAATATAGAATTAGAAATAGAAACAGGAGTGCAACTAGACGGTTCTCAAAGACATAGCCATTAGGTTCAAAATTAAGAGAAACGAAGCATGTGGAAGTTGGTTTATTTTCCACTGGCCGTACGCACTTTAGTCTCGTCATAGGTAATTTTGAGCGCACTTCGGTCTGATCAGAGGCAATTTCGAGCGCTCGTCAGTCTGGTCAGAGGCAATTTCGAACGCACAGCAGTCTGATCATAGCTGATTTTGAGCGCACTTCTGTCTGATCAGAGGCACTTTCGAGCGCACTTCAGTCTGATCAGAGGCGTTATCGAGCGCCCGTCAGTCTGGTCAGAGGCTTATTCGAGCGCACAATAGTCTGATCAGAGGAAAAATCAGTCTGGGTCGGTCTGATCAGAGGTCACTTTCGTCTGGGATGATCTGATCAGAGACCATTTCGGTCTGGACCTCAACCTGGGTTGGCTTGCTCTGAATCTGTTTGAGAAATCGTTATAAGGGATGGAAATCGTGTTTGAGTGATTTCAGAAGTAAAAAAATAGAAATAGAAAAATGAGTGCAACCAGACGGTTCTCAAAGACATAGCCATTAGGTTCAAAATTAAGAGAAACGAAGCATTGGGAAGTTGATTTATTTTCCACTGGCCGAACGCACTTTAGTCTGGTCAGAGACAGTTTCGAACGCACAGCAGTCTGATCATAGGTAATTTGGAACGCACTTCGGTCTGATCAGAAGCAATTTCGAGCGCACTTCACTATGATCAGAGGCGTCTTCGAGCGCCCGTCAGTCTGGTCAGAAGCAATTTCCAACGCTCAGAAGTCTGATCATAGGTAATTTTGAGTGCACTTCGGTCTGATCAGAGGCAGATTCGTGCGCACTTCAGTCTGATCAGAGGCGTCTTCGAGCACCCATCAGTCTGGTCAGAGGTGTCATCGAGCGCACACTAGTCTGATCAGGGGGTGACATTCGAGCGCACATTAGTCTGTACAGAGGAAAACTCAGTCTGAGTCGGTCTGATCAGAGGTCACATTCGTCTGGGATGGTCTGATCAGAGACCATTTCGGTCTGGACCTCAACCTGGGTTGGCTTGCTCTGAATGTGTTTGAGAAGTCGTTATCAGGAATGAAAATCGTGCTTGAGGGATTTCGGAAGTAAAAACAATATAGAATTAGAAATAGAAACATGAGTGCAACCAGACGGTTCTCAGAGACATAACCATTAGGTTAAAAATTAAGAGAATCGAAGCATTTGGAAGTTGATTTTGTTTTCCACTGGCCGTACGCATTTTAGTCTGGTCAGAGGCAATTTCGAACGCACTTCAGTATGATCAGAGGCGTCATCAAGCGACCGTCAGTCTGGTCAGAGGCATATTCGAGCGCACAATAGTCTGATCAGGGATGACATTCGAGCGCACAACAGTCTAATCAGAGGAAGTTTTCGAACGCACTTTAAGCGCACACGGAGCTTTGAGAGCACTATAGTCTGATCAGAGGAAAAATCAGTCTGGGTCGGTCTAATCAGAGGTCACTTTCTTCTGGGATGATCTGATCAGAGACCATTTCGGTCTGGACCTCAACCTGGGTTGGCTTGCTCTGAATCTGTTTGAGAAATCGTTATAAGGGACGGAAATCGTGCTTGAGGGATTTCGGAAGCAAAAACGATATAGAAGTAGAAATAGAAACATGAGTGCAACCAGACGGTTCTCAAAGACATAGCCATTAGTTTGAAAATTAAGAGAATCGAAGCATTTGGAAGTTGATTTATTTTCCACTGGCCGTACGCATTTTAGTCTGATCAGAGGCAATTTCGAACACACTTCAGTATGATCAGAGGCGTCTTCGAGCGACCGTCAGTCTGGTCAGAGGCATATTCGAGCGCACAATAGTCTGATCAGGGGTGACATTCGAGCGCACAATAGTCTGATCGGAGGAAGTTTTCGAACGCACTTTAAGCGCACACGGAGCTTTAAGAGCACTATAGTCTGATCAGAGGAAAAATCAGTCTGGGTCGGTCTGATCAGAGGTCACTTTCTTCTGCGATAATCTGATCAGAGACCATTTCGGTCTGGACCTCAACCTGGGTTGACTTGCTCTGAATCTGTTTGAGAAATCGTTATAGGGAATGGAAATCGTGTTTGAGTGATTTCAGAAGTAAAAAAAAATAGAAATAGAAAAATGAGTGCAACCTGGCGGTTCTCAAGGACATAGCCATAAGGTTCAAAATTAAGAGAAACGAAGCGTTTGGAAGTAAATCTATTTTCCACTGGCCGGACGCACTTTAGTCTGGTCAGAGGCAATTTCGAAAGCACAGCAGTCTGATCATAGGTAATTTTGAGCGCACTTCAGTCTTATCAGAGACAATTTCGATCGCACTTCAGTATGATCAGAGGCGTCTTCGAGCGCCCGTCAGTCTGGTCAGAGGCGTATTCGAGCGCAAACTAGTGTGATAGGGGGGTGACATTCGAGCGCACAATAGTCTGTACAGAGGAATTTTTCGAGCGCACATTAAGCGCACACGGAGATTTGAGCGCACTATAGTCTGATCAGAGGAAAACTCAGTCTGGGTCGGTTTGATCAGAGGTCACTTTCGTCTGGGGTGGTCTGATCAGAGACCATTTCGGTCTGGACCTCAACCTGGGTTGGCTTGCTCTGAATGTGTTTGAGAAGTCGTTATCAGGAATGGAAATCGTGCCTGAGGGATTTCGGAAGTAAAAACAATATAGAATTAGAAATAGAAATATGAGTGCAACCAGACGGTTCTCAAAGACATAGCCATTAGGTTGTAAATTAAGAGAAACGAAGCATTTGGAAGTTGATTTATTTTCCACTGGCCGTACGCATTTTAGTCTGATCAGAGGCAATTTCGAACACACTTCAGTATGATCAGAGGCGTCTTCGAGCGACCGTCAGTCTGGTCAGAGGCATATTCGAGCGCACAATAGTCTGATCAGGGGTGACATTCGAGCGCACAATAGTCTGATCAGAGGAAGTTTTCGAACGCACTTTAAGCGCACACGGAGCTTTAAGAGCACTATAGTCTGATCAGAGGAAAAATCAGTCTGGGTCGGTATGATCAGAGGTCACTTTCTTCTGCAATAATCTGATCAGAGACAATTTCGGTCTGGACCTCAACCTGGGTTGGCTTGCTCTGAATCTGTTTGAGAAATCGTTATAGGGAATGGAAATCGTGTTTGAGTGATTTCAGAAGTAAAAAAAAATAGAAATAGAAAAATGAGTGCAACCTGGCGGTTCTCAAGGACATAGCCATTAGGTTCAAAATTAAGAGAAACGAAGCGTTTGGAAGTAAATCTATTTTCCACTGGCCGGACGCTCTTTAGTCTGGTCAGAGGCAATTTCGAAAGCACAGCAGTCTGATCATAGGTTATTTTGATTGCACTTCAGTCTTATCAGAGACAATTTCGATCGCACTTCAGTATGATCAGAGGCGTCTTCGAGCGCCCGTCAGTCTGGTCAGAGGCAATTTCGAACGCACAGAAGTCTGATCATAGTTAATTTTGAGCGCACTTCGGTCTGGTCAGAGGCATATTCGAGCGCACTTCAGTCTGATCAGAGGCGTCTTCGAGCGCCCGTCGGTCTGGTCAGAGGCGTATTCGAGCGCAAACTAGTGTGATAGGGGGGTGACATTCGAGCGCACAATAGTCTGTACAGAAGAATTTTTCGAGCGCACATTAAGCGCACACGGAGATTTGAGCGCACTATAGTCTGATCAGAGGAAAACTCAGTCTGGGTCGGTTTGATCAGAGGTCACTTTCGTCTGGGGTGGTCTGATCAGAGACCATTTCGGTCTGGACCTCAACCTGGGTTGGCTTGCTCTGAATGTGTTTGAGAAGTCGTTATCAGGAATGGAAATCGTGCTTGAGGGATTTCGGAAGTAAAAACAATATAGAATTAGAAATAGAAATATGAGTGCAACCAGACGGTTCTCAAAGACATAGCCATTAGGTTGTAAATTAAGAGAAACGAAGCATTTGGAAGTTGATTTATTTTCCACTGGCCGTACGCATTTTAGTCTAGTCAGAAGCAATTTCGAACGCACTTCAGTATGATCAGAGGCGTCTTCGAGCGCCCGTCACTCTGGTCTGAGGCAATTTCGATCGCACAGCAGTCTGATTATAGGTAATTTTAAGCGCAATTCGGTCTGATCAGAGGCAATTTCGAGCGCACTTCAGTATGATCAGAGGCGTCTTCGAGCTCCCGTCAGTCTGGTCAGAGGCAATTTCGAACGCTCAGCAGTCTGGTCATAGGTAATGTTGAGCTCACTTGGGTCTGATCAGAGGCAATTTCGAGCGCACTTCAGTCTGGTCAGAGGCGTTTTCGAGCGCCCGTCAGTCTGTACAGAGGAAGTTTTCGAGCGCACATTAAGCTCACACGGAGATTTGAGCGCACTATGGTCTGATCAGAGGAAAAATCAGTCGGGGTTGGTCTGATCAGAGGTAACTTTTGTCTTGGATGGTCTGATCAGAGATCATTTCGGCCTGTACCTCAACCTGGGTTGGCTTGCTCTGAATCTGTTTGAGAAATCGTTATCAGGAATGGAAATCGTGCTTGAGGGATTTCGGAAGTAAAAACAATATAGAACTGGAAATAGAAACATCAGTGCAACCAGACGGTTCTCAAAGACATAGCCATTAGTTTGAAAATTAAGAGAATCGAAGCATTTGGAAGTTGATTTATTTTCCACTAGCCGAATGCACTTAAGTCAGGTCAGAGGCAGTTTCAAGTGCACAGCAGTCTGATCATAGTTATTTATGAGCGCACTTCGGTCTGATCAGAGGAATTTTTGAGCGCACTTCAGTTTGATCAGAGGCGTCTTCGATCGCCCGTCAGTCTGGTCAATGGCGTATTCGAGCGCACAGTAGTCTGACCAGGGGGTGACATTCGAGCGCACAATAGTCTGTACAGAGGAAGTTTTCGAGCGCACATTAAGCTCACACGGAGATTTGAGCGCTCTATGGTCTGATCAGAGGAAAAATCAGTCTGGGTTGGTCTGATCAGAGGTAACTATCGTCTTGGATGGTCTGATCAGAGATCATTTCGGCCTGTACCTCAACCTGGGTTGGGTTGCTCTGAATCTGTTTGAGAAATCGTTATCAGCAATGGAAATCGTGCTTGAGGGATTTCGGAAGTAAAAACAATATAGAACTGGAAATAGAAACATCAGTGCAACCAGACGGTTCTCAAAGACATAGCCATTAGGTTGAAAATTAAGGGAAACGAAGCATTTGGAAGTTGATTTATTTTCCACTGGCCGCACGCATTTTAGTCTGGTCAGAGGCAATTTCGAACGCACTTCGGTCTGATCAGAGGCAATTTCGAGCGCACTTCAGTATGATTAGAGGCGTATTCGAGTGCCCGTCAGTCTGGTCAGAGGCAATTTCGAACGCTCAGCAGTCTGGTCATAGGTAATTTTGAGCGCACTTCGGTCTGATCAGAGGCAATTTCGGCCTGTACCTCATCTGGGTTGGCTTGCTCTGAATCTGTTTGAGAAATCGTTATCAGGAATGGAAATCGTGCTTGAGGGATTTCGGAAGTAAAAACAATATAGAACTGGAAATAGAAACATCAGTGCAACCAGACGGTTCTCAAAGACATAGCCATTAGGTTGAAAATTAAGAGAAACGAAGCATTTGGAAGTTGATTTATTTTCCACTGGCCGCACGCATTTTAGTCTGGTCAGAGGCAATTTCGAACGCACTTCGGTCTGATCAGAGGCAATTTCGAGCGCACTTCAGTATGATTAGAGGCGTATTCGAGTGCCCGTCAGTCTGGTCAGAGGCAATTTCGAACGCACAGCAGTCTGATTATAGGTAATTTTGAGCGCACTTCGGTCTGATCAGAGGCAATTTCGAGCGCACTTCAGTATGATAAGAGGCAATTTCGAGCGCACTCCAGTCTGGTCAGAGGAGTTTTCGAGCGCCCGTCAGTCTGGTCAGAGGCGTATTCGAGCGCACAATATTCCGAGCAGGGGGTGACATTCGAGTGCACAATAGTCTGATCAGAGGAAGTTTTTGAACGCACTTTAAGCGCACACGGAGCTTTGAGCGCACTATAGTCTGATCAGAGGAAAAATCAGTCTGGATCGGTCTGATCAGAGGTAACTTTCGTCTTGGATGGTCTGATCAGAGATCGTTTCGGCCTGTACCTCAACCTGGGTTGGCTTGCTCTGAATCGGTTTGAGAAATCGTTACCAGGAATGGAATTGTGTTTGAGGGATTTCAGAAGTAAAATTAAATAGAATTAGAAATAGAAAAATGAGTGCAACCAGACGGTTCTCAAAGACATAGCCATTAGGTTCAAAACTAAGAGAAACGAAGCATTGGGAAGTTGATTTATTTTCCACTAGCCGAATGCATTTAAGTCTGGTCAGAGGCAATTTCAAATGCACAGCAGTCTGATCATAGGTAATTATGAGCGCACTTCGGTCTGATCAGACGAAATTTCGAGCGCACTTCAGTATGATCAGAGGCGTCTTCGAGCGCCCGTCAGTCTGGTCAGAGGCAATTTCGAACGCTCAGCAGTCTGGTCATAGGTAATTTTGAGCTGACTTGGGTCTGATCAGAGGCAATTTCGAGCGCATTTTAGTCTGGTCAGAGGCGTTTTCGAGCGCCCGTCGGTCTGGTCAGAGGCGTATTCGAGCGCACAATAGTCTGAGCAGGGGTGACATTCGAGCGCACAATAGTCTGATCAGAGGAAGTTTTTGAACGCACTTTAAGCGCACACGGAGCTTTGAGCGCACTATAGTCTGATCAGAGGAAAAATCAGTCTGGATCGGTCTGATCAGAGGTAACTTTCGTCTTCGATGGTCTGATCAGAGATCGTTTCGGCCTGTACCTCAACCTGGGTTGGCTTGCTCTGAATCGGTTTGAGAAATCGTTATCAGGAATGGAATTGTGTTAGAGGGATTTCAGAAGTAAAAATAAATAGAATTAGAAATAGAAAAATGAGTGCAACCGGACGGTTCTCAAAGACATAGCCATTAGGTTCAAAATTAAGAGAAACGAAGCATTGGGAAGTTGATTTATTTTCCACTAGCCGAATGCATTTAAGTCTGGTCAGAGGCAATTTCAAATGCACAGCAGTCTGATCATTGGTAATTATGAGCGCACTTCGGTCTGATCAGAGGAAATTTCGAGCGCACTTCAGTATGATCAGAGGCGTCTTCGAGCGCCCGTCAGTCTGGTCAGAGGCAATTTCTAACGCTCAGCAGTCTGGTCATAGGTAATTTTGAGCTGACTTGGGTCTGATCAGAGGCAATTTCGAGCGCACTTTAGTCTGGTCAGAGGCGTTTTCGAGCGCCCGTCGGTCTGGTCAGAGGCGTATTCGAGCGCACAATAGTCTGAGCAGGGGTGACATTCGAGCGCACAATAGTCTGATCAGAGGAAGTTTTTGAACGCACTTTAAGCGCACACGGAGCTTTGAGCGCACTATAGTCTGATCAGAGGAAAAATCAGTCTGGATCGGTCTGATCAGAGGTAACTTTCGTCTTCGATGGTCTGATCAGAGATCGTTTCGGCCTGTACCTCAACCTGGGTTGGCTTGCTCTGAATCGGTTTGAGAAATCGTTATCAGGAATGAAATTGTGTTTGAGGGATTTCAGAAGTAAAAATAAATAGAATTAGAAATAGAAAAATGAGTGCAACCAGACGGTTCTCAAAGACATAGCCATCAGGTTCAAAATTAAGAGAAACGAAGCATTGGGAAGTTGATTTATTTTCCACTAGCCGAATGCATTTAAGTCTGGTCAGAGGCAATTTCAAATGCACAGCAGTCTGATCATTGGTAATTATGAGCGCACTTCGGTCTGATCAGAGGAAATTTCGAGCGCACTTCAGTATGATCAGAGGCATCTTCGAGCGCCCGTCAGTCTGGTCAGAGGCAATTTCGAACGCTCAGCAGTCTGGTCATAGGTAATTTTGAGCTGACTTGGGTCTGATCAGAGGCAATTTCGAGCGCACTTTAGTCTGGTCAGAGGCGTTTTCGAGCGCCCGTCAGTCTGGTCAGAGGCGTATTCGAGCGCACAATAGTCTGAGCAGGGTTGACATTCGAGCGCACAATAGTCTGATCAGAGGAAGTTTTTGAACGCACTTTAAGCGCACACGGAGCTTTGAGCGCACTATAGTCTGATCAGAGGAAAAATCAGTCTGGATCGGTCTGATCAGAGGTAACTTTCGTCTTGGATGGTCTGATCAGAGATCGTTTCGGCCTGTACCTCAACCTGGGTTGGCTTGCTCTGAATCGGTTTGAGAAATCGTTATCAGGAATGGAATTGTGTTTGAGGGATTTCAGAATTAAAAATAAATAGAACTGGAAATAGAAACATCAGTGCAACCAGACGGTTCTCAAAGACATAGCCATTAGGTTGAAAATTAAGAGAAACGAAGCATTTGGAAGTTGATTTATTTTCCACTGGCCGCACGCATTTTAGTCTGGTCAGAGGCAATTTCGAACGCACTTCGGTCTGATCAGAGGCAATTTCGAGCGCACTTCAGTATGATTAGAGGCGTATTCGAGTGCCCGTCAGTCTGGTCAGAGGCAATTTCGAACGCACAGCAGTCTGATTATAGGTAATTTTGAGCGCACTTCGGTATGATCAGAGGCAATTTCGAGCGCACTTCAGTATGATCAGAGGCAATTTCGAGCACACTTCAGTCTGGTCAGAGGCGTTTTCGAGCGCCCGTCAGTCTGGTCAGAGGCGTATTCGAGCGCACAATATTCTGAGCAGGGGGTGACATTCGAGTGCACAATAGTCTGATCAGAGGAAGTTTTGAACGCACTTTAAGCGCACATGGAGCTTTGAGCGCACTATAGTCTGATCAGAGGAAAAATCAGTCTGGATCGGTCTGATCAGAGGTAACTTTCGTCTTGGATGGTCTGATCAGAGATCATTTCGGCCTGTACCTCAACCTGGGTTGGCCTGCTCTGAATCGGTTTGAGAAATCGTTATCAGGAATGGAATTGTGTTTGAGGGATTTCAGAAGTAAAATTAAATAGAATTAGAAATAGAAAAATGAGTGCAACCAGACGGTTCTCAAAGACATAGCCATTAGGTTCAAAATTAAGAGAAACGAAGCATTGGGAAGTTGATTTATTTTCCACTAGCCGAATGCATTTAAGTCTGGTCAGAGGCAATTTCAAATGCACAGCAGTCTGATCATAGGTAATTATGAGCGCACTTCGGTCTGATCAGAGGAAATTTCGAGCGCACTTCAGTATGATCAGAGGCGTCTTCGAGCGCCCGTCAGTCTGGTCAGACGCAATTTCGAACGCTCAGCAGTCTGGTCATAGGTAATTTTGAGCTGACTTGGGTCTGATCAGAGGCAATTTCGAGCGCACTTTAGTCTGGTCAGAGGCGTTTTCGAGCGCCCGTCAGTCTGGTCAGAGGCGTATTCGAGCGCACAATAGTCTAAGCAGGGGTGACATTCGAGCGCACAATAGTCTGATCAGAGGAAGTTTTTGAACGCACTTTAAGCGCACACGGAGCTTTGAGCGCACTATAGTCTGATCAGAGGAAAAATCAGTCTGGATCGGTCTGATCAGAGGCAACTTTTGTCTTGGATGGTCTGATCAGAGATCGTTTCGGCCTGTACCTCAACCTGGGTTGGCTTGCTCTGAATCGGTTTGAGAAATCGTTATCAGGAATGGAATTGTGTTTGAGGGATTTCAGAAGTAAAAATAAATAGAATTAGAAATAGAAAAATGAGTGCAACCAGACGGTTCTCAAAGACATAGCCATTAGGTTCAAAATTAAGAGAAACGAAGCATTGGGAAGTTGATTTATTTTCCACTAGCCGAATGCATTTAAGTCTGGTCAGAGGCAATTTCAAATGCACAGCAGTCTGATCATAGGGAATTATGAGCGCACTTCGGTCTGATCAGAGGAAATTGCGAGCGCACTTCAGTATGATCAGAGGCGTCTTCGAGCGCCCGTCAGTCTGGTCAGAGGCGATTTCGAACGCTCAGCAGTCTGGTCATAGGTAATTTTGAGCTGACTTGGGTCTGATCAGAGGCAATTTTGAGCGCACTTTAGTCTGGTCAGAGGCGTTTTCGAGCGCCCGTCAGTCTGGTCAGAGGCGTATTCGAGCGCACAAAAGTCTGAGCAGGGGTGACATTCGAGCGCACAATAGTCTGATCAGAGGAAGTTTTTGAACGCACTTTAAGCGCACACGGAGCTTTGAGCGCACTATAGTCTGATCAGAGGAAAAATCAGTCTGGATCGGTCTGATCAGAGGCAACTTTTGTCTTGGATGGTCTGATCAGAGATCGTTTCGGCCTGTACCTCAACCTGGGTTGGCTTGCTCTGAATCGGTTTGAGAAATCGTTATCAGGAATGGAATTGTGTTTGAGGGATTTCAGAAGTAAAAATAAATAGAATTAGAAATAGAAAAATGAGTGCAACCAGACGGTTCTCAAAGACATAGCCATTAGGTTCAAAATTAAGAGAAACGAAGCATTGGGAAGTTGATTTATTTTCCACTAGCCGAATGCATTTAAGTCTGGTCAGAGGCAATTTCAAATGCACAGCAGTCTGATCATAGGTAATTATGAGCGCACTTCGGTCTGATCAGAGGAAATTTCGAGCGCACTTCAGTATGATCAGAGGCGTCTTCGAGCGCCAGTCAGTCTGGTCAGAGGCAATTTCGAACGCTCAGCAGTCTGGTCATAGGTAATTTTGAGCTGACTTGGGTCTGATCAGAGGCAATTTCGAGCGCACTTTAGTCTGGTCAGAGGCGTTTTCGAGCGCCCGTCAGTCTGGTCAGAGGCGTATTCGAGCGCACAATAGTCTGAGCAGGGGTGACATTCGAGCGCACAATAGTCTGATCAGAGGAAGTTTTTGAACGCACTTTAAGCGCACACGGAGCTTTGAGCGCACTATAGTCTGATCAGAGGAAAAATCAGTCTGGATCGGTCTGACCAGAGGTATCTTTCGTCTCGGATGGTCTGATCAGAGATCGTTTCGGCCTGTACCTCAACCTGGGTTGGCTTGCTCTGAATCGGTTTAAGAAATCGTTATCAGGAATGGTATTGTGTTTGAGGGATTTCAGAAGTAAAAATAAATAGAATTAGAAATAGAAAAATGAGTGCAACCAGACGGTTCTCAAAGACATAGCCATTAGGTTCAAAATTAAGAGAAACGAAGCATTGGGAAGTTGATTTAATTTCCACTGGCCAATGGCACAAATAAGTGATAGAATTGTTAAATATTCAGTAATATGCGTGTGAGTGTTTGGTACGGAGCAACGAGTAAGAAACGCCCGTGTTAAGGATAGCTAGGCAAAGGACATGCAATGAAAGATTTTAAAGTTAACGGGTGCGATAAGATTGGATGCATCAAGAAAGACAAGCAATTTTCGTGTCGTGGTTGTTGATTTCTAGCGCTTAGCTAAGGGGACTTGGTCCCTATTGTCTTCATTAAAACAATGTCCTGTTGTTTCTATATGTGATTCAAGCGCTAGCGATTTGTCAATTTCAAAGCTTGGGTTCAGAAATAGCATCAATGACATCTTTCCAGAATCTTTCGACAAAAAACTTCACTGATGTGATCTCCAGAATTCGATTATTCAGTCTTACAAATTGAGGCAGATTTGTGTGCTTGGCGAGTTGACTTTTTATTCTGCATGTTCTATAAACAAATTGATTTCGTTCGCTAAGTGCGTCTCTTAAGCAGTTTGAAAACCTCAATTTTTCAACAGTCATCATTTTTATAGATTACTTGGCCAATAAGCCTGGGGATATAAAGATAAGGACCCACAGGAGAACCGAATGGATGGGGGCAATCATGCAGTCAAAATAAGCGCAACAACAATCAACCAGAATATTCAATCTACAAGCTCTTTTCAGACATATCCCCTTTCAATTGAAAAAACGGTGACGGCAAATTGGACATATATGCTTCCCTCGTAGATGGATCAACCGTATCAATCATTATTCAATGCGGGTAGGTAAAAATACGAGCCGCAAGCAACAATATTAAGCTCAACAGCTTCTTGAAACGTAACAAAACTTCTGAAAACAGAGTAGGGTCTTCTCAAGATGCCATGCAAATGTGCATTTGATTGACACTATTGAACGCTCGTTAACCTATTTATGAAACTTAAGCTATGATTTCAACAAGTTGATTTAAAGATGGAAACTCTCCCTTGAATTATGGCTTGTTTCCCAACATATTCCCTCTCCCCAAAAAACTGTAGCCCCTGTTATGATTTTTATGGCCCTCAATTATGGGGGATATAGGTTTTGTGACCACAAGGCTTGAGAGGCTAAAACATGAAAGAACCGGATCATAAATGTTATTTTTCTCCTTCAAACTATTTGTCAATGTACTATCGCCCACTGCAAACCATATTTGGCTTGACCACTTGATCCAAGAACTGAAAATACTGTTAACACATTTTGCAGCTAAAACCATTTTCTTAACTGCTGATAAATGGTACCCGTGAATATCTTTAACTCGAACTTTCGTATATCATTTACCGTTGTAGAAAAAAATTCAACTGAGCGTCAGGTCCTCACTGAGAAATTAACAAACAGTACTTACAATGTCAATTATTTACGAAGGGTAGTTGTTTCATTCATATTGTTAGTTGACTGAGCTTTTAAACTCGTGAAAGTTTTAAAAATGGGGCGTTTTAAAGTATTTGATCATCTAATAAAATTGTTTTTTCACAAAACCTGCAGACGCGCAAATTTTTTCCCACGTATGACAGCCCTCAATACAGTAAAAATGGTTGTGAAGAGTGTTTCCGTAATACATGGCAATCACTTTTCTGCATTTCGGGCGACAGTTTTTAACACCATGCTGATCAATCATCATCTTTTTTTGAATTATTTCTTTTTCCAAATGTGTTTTGTTGTTTTGCATCAGCATTTCCAAAAAATTGCTTCATTTTTTTGTTAGTGTTTCTTTATCACTAGTTCAAATTGATCATCAGGGTAAATGTTGAGACCAGAGGTTGCCGCCGGAAAAAAAAATTATTCAACAGACTGTGTGTAGAATAAAATTTGGTTTTCTGCAAGTTGTGTTTTTGATTGAGTTTTGCAACGGCTCGATGGGTTTCATTATTTTAGCGGCTTAAGTGCAAAATATGGCTCCTAATTAACAGAAGGTGTAAGTGTACATGATTTCCATGCCAGATAGAATTTTTATTTGTCTTGTGCCAGCCGACCTCTTTTTCCGAAAGTGATGGCTTTTGCCAAGATCTAGACTGCTGCTGCCAAGAACTAGATGGTCAGCATGGGAAAATTAACTCTAAGTCATCACCTTTCAAGAACAGGTCAGCAATCATCAGCTTTCAACTCGTAGAACCGATCAGAAAAAAAACAGACCGAAATTTAAAGATGAAAGTTTGTCTCCTTGGGCAGCACCAGATTCTCACTTTGTTTCTTCTTGTCGGCTTTTCCTCATCTAAAACTTGTTTTAGTTTGCACCTAGCAATAATTGCGATTTTAATACAAACAGATCATTAACAAACACACTTATATTTAAAAATAATAGTTCGTCTCCTTGGGTAACACCAGACTCTCGCTTTATTTCTTCTTGTTAGCGTTTCCTCATCTAATACTTGTTGTAGGTTGCACCTAAGTACTAATTGTGGGTTTGTTACAATGTTCGCATGGAGACCCATATTAAGTACTATTGATATCAATAGATTCCGATCGAAAAATTCAAATTTCTTTTCGTAAACAAAAAAGGATGTAAAAAACTTATTCTCCACATTGTATCACGTTCATTTTGATTGTTTTTTTGGATTGGTGGCTGCATGCATTTACGAGAGGCCCTGCTGAAATCGTATTTTTGTGGCGGATTTATTCCATTTTTTGGGAAGAACTTTGTAAACGTTGATAAACTATTCCGGTGAACATATTGTACAAAAAACACAGTAAACTAATTTCTCTATAGGAACTTGGTTCTGGTGTTTTACATTGTAGAATGGTTGTGTTAACGATAATTTCCAAATGTTTCCGTATTACTTCGTGATAACTCTTCTGTTTTTCGGAGGGAAGTTCTTAAGCCCATGCTGGTCAAACAATATCAATTTCTGCAGATCTTTTATCCAAAAGGAATTTTATCGCTTTTCATCATTTTAAAAAAAAATCTTTTAACATTTTGGGAGTGTTCTTTAGCTCTAATTCATATAGATTGTCAGGGTAAGTGTTGAGGCCATAGGTTGTTGCTGGAAAACAATTGTATTGAACAGACGGTGTATAAAATTAAATTTGGTTTTCTGCAAATTGTGCTGTTGTTTAGGATTTGCAACGGTTTCATGGACTTTATTAATTAAATGGTTTTAAAAAGAAAAAAGGGTTCCTAGTTAACAGAGTGTGTTAGTGTACTTGATTGCCCTGCCAGATAAAATTTTTTTGTCCTGTGCTATTAGACATCTTCTTCAAAACATGATGTCTTTTGTCCTTGCAATGTTAAAATTCTAGTGGTTTCTAGAACACTAAAATTTGATTTTGTTTAGTCTTTGGTGTAACTATGAGTGACTCTTTTCGCAATCAAAAAAAGATAAAAACACCTTACTTTCCACATTCTGTCACGCTCATTTTGATTGTTTTTTGGATTGGTGGCTGCATGCATTTACGAGAGGCCCTGTCGAAATCGTATTTTCGTGGCGGAATTGTTCCGCCTTTTTGCGAACAATTTTGTAAACGTTGATAAACTATTCCGGTGAACATATTGTACAAAAAACACAGTAAACTAATTTCTCTATAGGAACTTGGTTCTGGTGTTTTACATTGTAGAATGGTTGTGTTAACGATAATTTCCAAATGTTTCCGTATTACTTCGTGATAACTCTTCTGTTTTTCGGAGGGAAGTTCTTAAGCCCATGCTGGTCAAACAATATCAATTTCTGCAGATCTTTTATCCAAAAGGAATTTTATCGCTTTTCATCATTTTAAAAAAAAACCTTTTAACATTTTGGGAGTGTTCTTTAGCTCTAATTCATATAGATTGTCAGGGTAAGTGTTGAGGCCATAGGTTGTTGCTGGAAAACAATTGTATTGAACAGACGGTGTATAAAATTAAATTTGGTTTTCTGCAAATTGTGCTGTTGTTTAGGATTTGCAACGGTTTCATGGACTTTATTAATTAAATGGTTTTAAAAAGAAAAAAGGGTTCCGAGTTAACAGAGTGTGTTAGTGTACTTGATTGCCCTGCCAGATAAAATTTTTTTGTCCTGTGCTATTAGACATCTTCTTCAAAACATGATGTCTTTTGTCCTTGCAATGTTAAAATTCTAGTGGTTTCTAGAACACTAAAATTTGATTTTGTTTAGTCTTTGGTGTAACTATGAGTGACTCTTTTCGCAACCAAAAAAGATAAAAACACCTTACTTTCCACATTCTGTCACGCTCATTTTGATTGTTTTTTGGATTGGTGGCTGCATGCATTTACGAGAGGCCCTGTCGAAATCGTATTTTCGTGGCGGAATTGTTCCGCCTTTTTGCGAACAATTTTGTAAACGTTGATAAACTATTCCGGTGAACATATTGTACAAAAAACACAGTAAACTAATTTCTCTATAGGAACTTGGTTCTGGTGTTTTACATTGTAGAATGGTTGTGTTAACGATAATTTCCAAATGTTTCCGTATTACTTCGTGATAACTCTTCTGTTTTTCGGAGGGAAGTTCTTAAGCCCATGCTGGTCAAACAATATCAATTTCTGCAGATCTTTTATCCAAAAGGAATTTTATCGCTTTGCATCATTTTTAAAAAAAATCTTTCAACTTTTTGGGAGTGTTCTTTAGCTCTAATTCATATAGATTGTCACGGTAAGTGTTGAGGCCATAGGTTGTTGCTGGAGAACAATTGTATTGAACAGACGGTGTATAAAATTAAATTTGGTTTTCTGCAAATTGTGCTGTTGTTTAGGATTTGCAACGGTTTCATGGACTTATTTAATTAAATGGTTTTAAAAAGAAAAAAGGGTTCCGAGTTAACAGAGTGTGTTAGTGTACTTGATTGCCCTGCCAGATAAAATTTTTTTGTCCTGTGCTATTAGACATCTTCTTCAAAACATGATGTCTTTTGTCCTTGCAATGTTAAAATTCTAGTGGTTTCTAGAACACTAAAATTTGATTTTGTTTAGTCTTTGGTGTAACTATGAGTGACTCTTTTCGCAACCAAAAAAAGATAAAAACACCTTACTTTCCACATTCTGTCACGCTCATTTTGATTGTTTTTTGGATTGGTGGCTGCATGCATTTACGAGAGGCCCTGTCGAAATCGTATTTTCGTGGCGGAATTGTTCCGCCTTTTTGCGAACAATTTTGTAAACGTTGATAAACTATTCCGGTGAACGTATTGTACAAAAAACACAGTAAACTAATTTCTCTATAGGAACTTGGTTCTGGTGTTTTACATTGTAGAATGGTTGTGTTAACGATAATTTCCAAATGTTTCCGTATTACTTCGTGATAACTCTTCTGTTTTTCGGAGGGAAGTTCTTAAGCCCATGCTGGTCAAACAATATCAATTTCTGCAGATCTTTTATCCAAAAGGAATTTTATCGCTTTGCATCATTTTTAAAAAAAATCTTTTAACATTTTGGGAGTGTTCTTTAGCTCTAATTCATATAGATTGTCAGGGTAAGTGTTGAGGCCATAGGTTGTTGCTGGAAAACAATTGTATTGAACAGACGGTGTATAAAATTAAATTTGGTTTTCTGCAAATTGTGCTGTTGTTTAGGATTTGCAACGGTTTCATGGACTTATTTAATTAAATGGTTTTAAAAAAAAGGGTTCCTAGTTAACAGATTGTGTTAGTGTACTTGATTGCCCTGCCAGATAAAATTTTTTTGTCCTGTGCTATTAGACATCTTCTTCAAAACTTGATGTGTTTTGTCCTTGCAATGTTAAAATTCTAGTGGTTTCTAGAACACTAAAATTTGATTTTGTTTAGTCTTTGGTGTAACTATGAGTGACTCTTTTCGCAACCAAAAAAGATAAAAACACCTTACTTTCCACATTCTGTCACGCTCATTTTGATTGTTTTTTGGATTGGTGGCTGCATGCATTTACGAGAGGCCCTGTCGAAATCGTATTTTCGTGGCGGAATTGTTCCGCCTTTTTGCGAACAATTTTGAAAACGTTGATAAAATATTCCGGTGACCATATTGTACAAACAACGCAGTAAACTAATTTCTCTATAGGAATTTGGTTCTGGTGTTTTACACCTCACTTTGTAGAATGGTTGTGTTAACGATAATTTCCAAATGTTTCCGTATTATTTCGTGATCTCTCTTCTGTATTTCGGAGGAAAGTTTTTCAGCCCATGCTGGTCAAACAATATCAATTTCTGCAGATCTTTTTTCCAAATTTATTATATCATTTTACATCAATTTTTCTAAAAAATTCCTTCAACCTTTTGGTAGTGTTTTTTTTTATCTCTAGCTCAAATAGATTGTCAGTGTAATTTTTGAGGCCATAGGTTGTTGCTGGAAAACAATTGTATTGAACAGACGATGTTTAGAATTAAATTTCGTTTTCTGCAAGTTGTGTTGTTGATTAAGATTTGCAAACGCTTCATGGGCTGTATTACTTAAACGGTTTATGTGAAAAATGGCCGCTATTTAACAGATGTTATTGTACATGATTGCCCAACCATATGTAACTTTTTGTCTTGTGCTAGTCCACCTTTTCCTCCAAAGTTGATGGTTTTTGTCTTTGCAATGTTGAAATCTTAGGAATTTCAAGAATAGTAAAACTCAAGTTTGTTTAGATTTTGCTGTAATTAATGAATGACTGCTGCTACTGATAACTAGATCGACAGCATGGCAAATTAACACTAAACACACTAAATCATCAGGTTTGAAGCTGTAGAATCAATCAGCAAAAAACAGAACAAAATTTATAGATGATAAATTGTCTCCTCGGGCAACACTAAATTCTCGCTTTGTTTCTTCTTGACAACTTTTCCTCATCTAATAATTGTCGCAGGTTGCACTTAAGTGCTAATTGCAATTTCGTGACGATGTTCTCATGGAGATCCAAATTAACCAGTATTGATATCAACAGATTCCAATGAATGAAGTCAAATTTCTTTTCGTTATCAAAGAAGATAAAAAAAAACTTATTTTCCACATTGTTTCGCGTTCAATTTGATTGCTTTTTTAGATTATTGGCTGCATGCATTAGGGAAATTGTATTTTCTTGGCGGATTTACTCCGCAATTTTCAAACCAGTTTTGTAATCGTTGATAAATTATTCCTTTGAACATATGGTATAAACAACGCAGTAAACTAATTCCTCAATAAGAACCTGGTTCTACTGTTTTACAACTCCCTTGGTAGAATGGTTCTGTTAACGATAATTTTCAAATGTTTCCGTAATACACCGCGATCACTCTTCTGTATTTCGGACTCTTCAGCCCATGCTGGTCAAACAATATCAATTTCTGCAGATCTTTTTTCCAAAAAGAAATTTATCGCTTTGCATCATTTTTTAAAAAAAAATCTTTCAACTTTTTGGGAGTGTTCTTTAGCTCTAATTCATATAGATTGTCACGGTAAGTGTTGAGGCCATAGGTTGTTGCTGGAGAACAATTGTATTGAACAGACGGTGTATAAAATTAAATTTGGTTTTGTGCAAATTGTGCTGTTGTTTAGGATTTGCAACGGCTTCATGGACTTTATTAATTAAGTGGTTTTAAATGGAAAAAGGGGCTCCTAGTTAACAGAGTGTGTTAGTGTACTTGATTGCCCTGCCAGATATTTTTTTTGTCTTGTGCTAGTAGACCTCTTCTTCAAAACACGATGTCTTTTGTCCTTGCAATGTTAATATTCTAGCGGTTTCTAGAACATTAAAATTTGATTTTGTTTAATCTTTGGTGTAATTATGAATGACTCTTTTCGCAATCAAAAAAAGATAAAAACAACTTACTTTCCACCTTGTGTCACGTTCATTTTGATTTATTGAGATGGGTTGCTGCATGCATTATCGAGAGGCCCTGTCGAACCCGTATTTTCTTGGCGGAAATAATCTTCAATTGTCCGACCAAAATTCTAAACGTTGATAAAAAAATCCAGTAAAAATTTTGTATGAACAACAGTGAACTAATTCTTCTATAGGAACTGGATTCTGATGAAGTGCACGTCATTAAACTTGTCTCTCTCAGGGTGTTTAGGTCCCAGCGATAGAATGTCAAGTACAAATTTTGGAAGTTCACTGCCATCCATTATCAGAACATTACTATGGGAGCCATTCCGCAGTGGTCTATCCTGTCTCTCTGAAAGTTTATCCAGTTTTCGCGTCTCTCCGGTTGTTGTTGTTGTTGCTGTTGGGGGTTTTCAGGTTTTAATGGGGGGATTTCTCCCTGTTGTGACAATTTGTCATGGGCTTTACAATTCGGGTTTTTAGACCAATCGGATTTAAGAAATCCACTTCATTTCCAATGATATTGACAGTCCAGCTCATTCGGTAAAAGAACTCGTATCGGGCTTTTTCGGTTCTAACCTTATCGAGGTTAAAAAATAGATTTTTTCTTTTTTCTGCGTCACGCTGAATTGCAGTGGGGCACAGATAGAACTTCTGTTCCAGTAAACTCGAAAAGAAAAGAAGTCTGTTCAATTGCAGATACATAGAGAGAGAGAGAGAGAGAGAGAGAGAGAGAGAGAGAGAGAGAGAGACAGTAGGTCCACTCGTAACAGAAGCTCTTTGTAGTTAAATGTGAAGTGGTTCGTTATCCACTTCAGTACTCTCTTTGAAAACTACACCCAATCTGTTACCAAGTTCGATTACTCTAGAGGGCCTCCTGCAACTCGAAAACTCGGTATACGTCCTTTATTGACTAATTAAAAACAATTATTTGGGGCGAATTCCATCTTGTTTCCTTTCACTCATCATGCAAATTGTTCGAGGTCCGATTGAATCTCCGTCTCAAGGTTTTCGTGTGTCAAGAGTTTGAAATCATCCGCTAACAGAAAAGGATCGCCAAACTTGATGACAGCTGGAAAATCAGTCACGAAAATGCAAAACGGTAGCGGCCCGAAGAGAATATTGGGGAACAGCACTTGTTATGTCCAACGTCTTAGAGGTAATTCGCCAGCACTTCTAACAGACAACCTCCGACTGCAATTTCAGATACTTTCTTCATCAGCACAAAATGAGGAAACTTATCGAAGGCTTTTGAGAAATCCACTTTTGTAGAAAGCCACGATTTGCTCTTTTGAGTTATCATATAATGCCTGATAGATTTTCTGGTGAAAACCCACCATGGTTGGCAAATCTTTTTTTCACAAAACCAAGTTGACAAATTGACAAGTGCTTACGAAAATGATCCATTAACGGCTGATACAAGCATTTCTCGAACACCTTGCCTGCTGTGTTCAGTAGTGACACAGGTCTGTAGTTTTGTGAGTGTCACACATATGTAAAAATTTAGTTTAAAATTTGATTTATTACCTGATTAATGGCTGACACAAGGTTGATAGGTGTCAGAAAAGAAAATAGACCTGTGGTTAGACAAAGCTCGGGCTTCGAGATTAATCAACAGAACTGACATATCTTTGTTGACTTAGTTAATTTACCACGACGATAGGACCGATATTGGGTAACGACCAAAGCGAGGGATAAATTCATTCATTGAACACCAATCTTCCATCAGAGCTAACCACTCTAATAAATCTAGTCTGATTAAACCAACTTTTCTTCACCATAATCTACTTAACGACTTAACTTATAACTTTGCATTTTAACCAAGTACAACGCTCAATTAGCCAAGGACATAGAGTATTGCGCACGGGCGGCTACTATATTTATAGCCCCACCAGCTTAGTGGTCAGATAACCTATAGCCCCCCCTCAATCATGGTATTTATACTATAAGGGGGCTATAGTTTCATGGGGGCTATAATTGGAAAGACCCCCGTTCTCCATTGTCTATTTTGAACAAATGCTGGTAACAGCGGATGACGTCAGTTCTGGTCTCACAGTCTCTCTAAATGTACTTCTATTTGTTTTAAGTTTGTCCTTGAACACTTTATGGCCTTTTTCAGCACGGTTTATTTCTTGTGTCAGGAGTTTTAATATTAATCGTTATTTAATAGCGTTGTGGTTGTGTACATGCTCACTCCGCACCAACTTCTATAAAAAACGGCTTATTTTTCGACAATGTTGTTTAATTTCGATTTCGAAAATTCCATCGACTTAGGTCTCTAGTACGTTGGTTGAGGTCGGAAAAACAAATGAATTGTAAAGTTGTTGGGCTGAGTTGGATTTGATTTTTTGGAGATTTAGTTTCTGGTTTACCAAAGCTACTGACTGACAGTTTTATATATTAGATGCTTTAAATGATGACTGGGGGTTATTTTGCTTGAAAACATTAAATCTAGATAAAAGGTGTAAGTACGGGCGGCTATTATAGTGGCGATAGAGATTAAAAGTAAATAGAAAACCACCATCCAAAAATATTGAGCGTTGTACTGATTTCTAAAAGATATCTAATTTTTGTTTGAAAATCAACTTTCGACAGGAGTGTGACGTCTTAACATCGCGACCCGAAAGAGGAACTGTGAACTGGTGTCGGGATTCGACAAGGAACACTGTCAACTTCGAACTTTCAATTCAGTACTCCCTAAAATTTCGAATATCGCAAATCGGTTTGTACATGTCTTTTCGATAATAAAATAGCGTTCAATATTAAGCGAATTTGAATTCGACACATTTTGACTTAAAATACACCATTGCACAATGAGTTTTTTGAAATTTTTAAAGAAAAAAATACAGTGTCAATAAGATTCAAAAGCTGCTGATTTAGAGTGTCAAAAAGTAGTTCGGGTTTCGAACACAATTATTGAAATAATTTGAAAAACAACAGCTTTTAAATAAAACACTGATGGCGGAGCACTCCTCAAAAACGCTGTTACCGGAGACTTTTACGGGTTCGAATGATTTTGAAAGTTATGTTACACACTTTAAGCTCTTGTCACAACTTGAGAAGTGGCAAAGAAAAGAATTAGTAAACGGCGCCGAAACCGAAATTGATGAACGGCCGCATTTTTTGCGTTAAGGCTACAAAATTCGGCTATTGATTTCCAGCGTACACTTTCGGAGGACACTAGGAAGAGCTATAATGAGACCGTAAAAGCTCTCAGACATTATAATGAGAAACCTTTAGTTTTCCTGCGGAGGCTAGCTTGGAGATTCCAGCAGCCGGGTGAAAAATTAACAGATTTTCTCGGTGAATTGCAAACTTTAGCCTTGAAAGCATACCCTCAGGAGTCTAATGAGGTAAGAGCACATCTCGTTTCGAGCGGATTCCTCGAAGGCATAGAAAGTAGTCAGGTGCGACTCGACCTGAGAAAGAACTTGGGTGACGCGGATATGACTTTATACAAATCTTTAGAAGGAGCACTACATATTGAAGCAGTCACGAGAACTGAGGAGGAGGATAATAAGCCGCGGGTTTCTGCCATCCAGGCGAACGAAAACACTCAACTGGTTAATTCGATTAACGATTTAGTGCAAACACTGCAGACCAACCAATCTAACAGCAAGATAATCAAAAGTTTTCATGGCAAGGAGCGAGGCCAAAAGAGTTTCTGCAAGGAAGTGAGCGTAGTTCAAGAGAAACCGGAGATAGAAATAGAAACTATAATATCTATAACAGAAGAAGCGCTGATAATAGACGAACCAATTGCGACAGTAGAGCGTAATCGCCAACACCAGGGGGCGAGAACAGAAGCATAGATCGTTCGCACGAGGGTTGTGCCGAGCAGTCAAAGACAGCGGTGAGTTTTGAGAGAGAAAAATGTTGCCGTTGCGGTCAGCGATTTGAATGGGAGTCCAAATCATTTCAAACGAAACTGCCCGTATTTAAACGAGAACTAGCTGAAATTGGCAGGGCTTTATTTTCAGCTAGCAATGTAAAAATTTCGCGTGGCGGAAACAGCCCAGTGGAGGCCTTGATTACCAAAATAATGATTAAATATAAACAGATTAAGGCCTTAGTTGATTGTGGAAGTAGTGTTAATCTTTTAAGTGACACACTCTACCAGCAATTGGGAGAACCGAGCCAGATCAGAGTGTGCAATAAAAATAAAATAGCTGTCAACAATGGAAAAATGCCTGTGAAATTTTCAACAGCTGTTCTGGTCCAACTTCAAAAAATTACACCTGAGATAACAGTTGAATTTCTAGTGACCAAAATTAAGATAACGCCTTGTTTATTGGGCATGGAATTCTTCTATAATTTTGACTGTATTTTAAACCTCAGAAAGAACGAACTTTGGCGGGACAATTAGGAAAACATTACAATTGTCCCCATCCAAACGAAGTACCAAAAATCTGTTTTTAATTGCTGCTGAGGATCACAAATTACGTCGTCGCTGCGAAGGTTTCATTAAATGCAAAATTATCGACAAGGATGGTAACATAACACAGCAAAAAGAAATTATAGTCGAACCAATGAAAGAGTTTGAAGACAAATCACACATTTTAATAGCGAGATCGCTGAATGACATGGTTGATGATGTCGTATGGGTTCGAGTTATGAACCCTACATTAGAACCAAAGGAAGTTTACGAAAATGCGAGAAAACGCTTGTGCGGACAAAAATGCATGTGCGGAAAACATTCAAAAAATTTCAAGAGTACAACAAAATAACCCTGACAATAATGGAAAACAAAGGAATGATTTTGATTTTGAGAAACATGTGCACTCAAGTTCAATGAACTTGTCTTGTGAGGAAATGACAAAAGTGAGGTCACTTTGCACAGAATATGAAGTTATATTTTCGCGAAACTCAAATGATATTGCATTCTGCGGCCGAATTTATCATAAAATAAAATTAAAAAAGGATGCTGTGCCATTCAGACGTACATACGGCAGCATGTGCCTTCAGAAAAGTAAAGCCATGAAAAAAATGTTGAAGACTTGGAACGAGACGACTCAGTCGAACCAACACATTCCGACTGGGCAGCACCATCATTACTTATACCATCGCTTGGTTGTAGACTACCGTTGTCTGAACAAACAAACAGAAAAAACATGCTGGCCTTTACCACGAATTAATGAGGTTATTGATTCCTTGGAGGGAAATATGTACTTCTCGAACATGGATCTCTTTTCGGGATACTTTCAGATGGCGATCGAGGAAGAGAGTCAGAATTTAACAGCTTTCATAACGCTTCTATGCCTGTATAAATAGAAAAGACTCCCTATGGGATAGCGTCTGCTCTGAGTGCTTTTCAAAACCTAATGGAGTTAATTTTTGCTGGCCTTTTTTTATGAAAAAGCTCTAGTGTATCTAGATGACGTTATCGCTTTCGGAAGAAATTTTGACGAACATCTGAAACGATTAGAACTGGTTTATCAAGGTTTAGTGGAGAATGGATTAAAGATTAAGGGATCACAACGCAATTTTTTACAAAAACGTGTCAGCTTCCTGGGGCACATTATATCCGAGAGTGGATTCGAGGTCGACCCAGAGAAAGTAAGAGCGATAGAAAAAATGAAAGAACCATCGTCCCTGAAGGACGTCAGGGCCTTTCTAGGCCTTGTGGGCTACTATCGGAAATTTATTCCGGGTTTCGTAAAAACAGCAGTACCTTTTTACAGTTTACTGAAGAGCTCAAATAAATTTGAATGGAGTACAGAGTGCAAAAATGCGGTAGCCGAGTTAATAAGAAGCTTTTATACGCCCCAGTTTTAGGATATCTAAGCAATAGGGATCCGTATACTTTAACTACGGATGCTTCGTTGACAGGTAATGAAGCAATGTTTACCCAAAAACAAGGAACGGAGGCTAGAGTTATTGCATATGCTGGCAAAACTCTGAGTAAAAGTCAGCGAAATTTTTCAGCCACTAAGCGGGAATTATTTGCAATTGTTCATTTTACCAAGCAATTTAAAAACTATACACTTGGTCAGCACATTTTAATTATAACGGACCCGTGTCTGGATCTATAGTTTAAAAGAACCAGACGGTATGGTTGCAAGATCGATAGAGAAACTTGGGGGCAACTTAACTTTGACATCGGGATTTTCTCGGTGAATTGCAAACTTTAGCCTTGAAAGCATACCCTCAGGAGTCTAATGAGGTAAGAGCACATCTCGTTTCCAGCGGATTCCTCGAAGGCATAGAAAATAGTCAGGTGCGACTCGACCTGAGAAAGAACTTGGGTGACGCGGATATGATTTTATACAAATCTTTAGAAGGAGCACTACATATTGAAGCAGTCACGAGAACTGAGGAGGAGGATAATAAGCCGCGGGTTTCTGCCATCCAGGCGAATGAAAACACTCAACTGGTTAATTCGATTAAAGATTTACTGCGAACACTGCAGACCAACCAATCTAACAGCAAGATAATCAAAAGTTTTCATGGCAAGGAGCGAGGCCAAAAGAGTTTCTGCGCGGAAGTGAGCGTAGTTCAAGAGAAACCGGAGATAGAAATAGAAACTATAATATCTATAACAGAAGAAGCGCTGATAATAGACGAACCAATTGCGACAGTAGAGCGCAATCGCCAACACCAGGAGGCGAGAACAGAAGCAGAGATCGGTCGCACGAGGGTTGTGCCGAGCAGTCAAAGACAGCGGTGAGTTTTGAGAGAGAAAAATGTTGCCGTTGCGGTCAGCGATTTGAATGGGAGTCCAAATCATTTCAAATGAAACTGCCCGTATTTAAACGAGAACTAGCTGAAATTGGCAGGGCTTTATTTTCAGCTAGCTATGTAAAAATTTCGCTTGGTGGAAACAGCCCAGTGGAGGCCTTGATTACCAAAATAATGATTAAATATAAACAGATTAAGGCCTTAGTTGATTGTGGAAGTAGTGTTAATCTTTTAAGTGACACACTCTACCAGCAATTGGGAGAACCGAGCCAGATCAGAGTGTGCAATAAAAACAAAATAGCTGTCAACAATGGAAAAATGCCTGTGAAATTTTCAACAGCTGTTCTGGTCCAACTTCAAAAAATTACACCTGAGATAACAGTTGAATTTCTAGTGACCAAAATTAAGATAACGCCTTGTTTATTGGGCATGGAATTCTTCTATAATTTTGACTGTATTTTAAACCTCAGAAAGAACGATATTTTGCGGGACAATTAGGAAAACATTACAATGGTCCCCATCCAAACGAAGTACCAAAAATCTGTTTTTAATTGCTGCTGAGCATCACAAATTACGTCGTCGCTGCGAAGGTTTCATTAAATGCAAAATTATCGACGAGGATGGTAACATAACACAGCAAACAGAAATTATAGTCGAACCAATGAAAGAGTTTGAAGACAAATCACACTTTTTAATAGCGAGATCGCTGAATGACATGGTTGATGATATCGTATGGTTTCGAGTTATGAACCCTACATTAGAACCAAAGAAAGTTTACGAATATGCGAGAAAACGCTTGTGCGGACAAAAATGCATGTGCGGAAAACATTGAAAAAATTTCAAGAGTACAACAAAGTAACCCTGACAAAAATGGAAAACGTAGGAATGATTTTGATTTTGAGAAACATGTGCACTCAATTTCAATGAGCTTGTCTTGTGAGGAAATGACAAAAGTGAGGTCACTTTGCACAGAATATGAAGTTATATTTTTGCAAAACTCAAATGATATGGCATTCTGCGACCGAATTTATCATAAAATAAAATTAAAAAAGGATGCTGTGCCATTCAGACGTGCATACGGCAGCATGTGCCTTCAGAAAAGTAAAGCCATGAAAAAAATGTTGAAGACTTGGAACGAGACGACTTAGTCGAACCAACACATTCCGACTGGGCAGCACCATCATTACTTATACCAAAAAAGGATGAAACCTATCGCTTGGTTGTAGACTACCGTGGTCTGAACAAACAAATAGAATAAACATGCTGGCCTTTACCACGAATTAAGGAGGTTATTGATTCAGTGGAGGGAAATATGTACTTCTCGAACATGGATCTCTTTTCGGAATACTTTCAGATGGCGATCGAGGAAGAGAGTCAGAATTTAACAGCTTTCATAACGCTTCTATGCCTGTATAAGTAGAAAAGACTCCCTATGGGATAGCGTCTGCTCTGGGTGCTTTTCAAAACCTAATGGAGTTAATTTTTGCTGGCCTTTTTTATGAAAAAGCTCTAGTGTATCTAGATGACGTTATCGCTTTCGGAAGAAATTTCGACGAACATCTGAAACGATTAGAACTGGTTTTCCAAAGTTTAGTGGAGAATGGATTAAAGATTAAGGGATCACAACGCAATTTTTTACAAAAACGTGTCAGCTTCTTGGGGCACATTATATCCGAGAGTGGATTCGAGGTCGACCCAGAGAAAGTAAGAGCGATAGAAAGAAATGAAAGAACCATCGTCCCTGAAGGACGTCAGGGCCTTTCTAGGCCTTGTGGGCTACTATCGGAAATTTATTCCGGGTTTCGTAAAAACAGCAGTACCTTTTTACAGTTTACTGAAGAGCTCAAATAAATTTGAATGGAGTACAGAGTGCAAAAATGCGGTAGCCGAGTTAATAAGAAGCTTTTATACGCCCCAGTTTTAGGATATCTAAGCAATAGGGATCCGTATACTTTAACTACGGATGCTTCGTTGACAGGTAATGAAGCAATGTTTACCCAAAAACAAGGAACGGAGGCTAGAGTTATTGCATATGCTGGCAAAACTCTGAGTAAAAGTCAGCGAAATTTTTCAGCCACTAAGCGGGAATTATTTGCAATTGTTCATTTTACCAAGCAATTTAAAAACTATACACTTGGTCAGCACATTTTAATTATAACGGACCCGTGTCTGGATCTATAGTTTAAAAGAACCAGACGGTATGGTTGCAAGATCGACAGAGAAACTTGGGGGCAACTTAACTTTGACATCAAGCACAGAGCAGGCAAAAAAAAATCCCACACGCAGACTGTCTGTCGCGCGTAAACACAGATGAAGATGAACAAATAGCTTTTATTAACGCTATTGGGATTGACGCAGAGCAAGACAATACCCATTATGTTAGTCGAGGTTGGCAATTAGACAAACTGCAGAGAGTAAAACTGCGAGATTTGCAGCAAAATGACAAACTAATCAAAGAAGTATACTCCCGGTACTAAACAAAAAACGACCGGAATCACGGCAGATGAAAAATGGAGCATCAAAAGAGTTATGGAAATACTGAGTTTAGTGTACAAATCTTTGTCTCATAGACGGGATTTTGTGTCGTAAACACCAAAGAGAACCAAACTTTGAGACTGTTTACCAAATGTTTGTACCATGGGAGAGAGTGTCCAACGTGCTTGAGCTGTTGCATGACTCTCCTAGCGCAGGTCACTTTGGGATTGAGAAAACCTACCAAAGGGCTTATGAAAAGTTTTATTGGCAGTGCATGAGACCGGAAGTAAGAAACTGGATAGAAAGCTGTTACGAGTGCCTAAAAAGGAAAGGCACTAAGCAGAAACATCGGCATTCACTCACAAAATGGAAACCTAGTCATCAATTTTGGCAAGTATCTCTTGATATCTTGGGTTCACTTCCCGAGTCTCAGAGAAACAAGTTCATTTTGCTTATCGGTGATCAATTCAGTACGTGGTACGAAGCCATAGCTTTACCCAATCAAGAGGCAAAAAACAGACCGCAAATATTCAACACCAAATGACTATGTTTTCAGAATAAAACAGGAACTACAGGAAACTCTATGTATGTCGAACAAGAACGCCAGAAGACCTATTATGATCGCAGTAGGTATGGACCGAACTATAAAAGTGGTAAAGAACTTTTAGTTTTCAACCCAACGGTTAAAAAAGAGAAACAAGAAATTTTACTTCTTTCAATAGAAGACTATACATAATTGTTGAAAGTATAAACGATTTGAGTTTCAAGGTAGAAGATAAAAGAACGAGGAAAGCTATCGAGGTCCTTTTCGACCGACTGAAAAAATAAAAAAAGCCATTCACGCCAGAGCCTCAGGCGAAACGAGAAACAACCATTAAGGAGCAGAGGAATACCGATTTGAACAGCTCAGACGATGGCGATATAATTGAAATAGAATCATCAACAGACAATGAAAGCAATCTAAACACAGAAAATCAACCCGAAGCTGAGCATGCTATCGATTCACAAACTGTTACAATGACATGTCTGAGAATGAAGCTAAAGAATCAGAGCAAGAAAACTCTAAAGAGAAAGAGAAGGCACAAAATGTTGCCGTGGGAAGAAGTGCAACTTCATCAAAACGTACAGAGTACACTGGAAAAAAAAGCAGCAGAAACAAAAATTCCAAAACCAGAAAAGAAGCCACAGGAATCTAGTAGTAAAACAAAAAGTACTAAAGAAAAGATTAATAGTGATCCCAGGGCACCCAAAATGGCTACAAGGCAAGGTCTAGCAGCCGATTGAAATCTGTGCCTGAGAAACTAAAAAATTACTTTACTGAGCAAGATGAAGAGTACTTAAGCAGCCAAGAAACTGATGTTTTTGCTTCAGGAAAATCCAGAAAGAAAAAATGGAACCGAAAAGAAAGACGAGTTCGTCCGGAGCATCGTGTGATGAAGTATCACTATGTTTGTATCTGGCATTGCTAGGCATTTTTGCTTCTCCATCACCTTGTATCAAGTTATACGGTTATGATTTTGACAATATCTTATCAACAAAGATCTTTTCTATAGATCACAGTACAAACTGTGATAACAAAATCCGAGTATCGGAAACAAAAGAAGAAGGTACTTTGTTATATGCTGAGGTTCAACCTGAGATAAAACTAAAATTTTGCATGTAAGAAGCGGTATATACGGTGTCGGCACTTAAAAAAAGCAACGTATATGACGATGTCGTTTTTCTTGCAGAAAATTCGATTTTATTAAAATCAATATACCCTTTAAAAGAGGGAAATTGCAGGAATATTTGGCAGAACAAAAACTTTGCAATACCTGGTTTTGGAGATAGGACTTTTAAAGTCAACAGGTCGGTAACTGAAGAGCTTTTACGACAGACCAGTGAAACCACTTATGTCGAAGAGCATAGTCAATGCTTCATGACAAAAAATGGGCGCAAAGGCGCTATGTGTGCGGAGCCCGTAGAGTGGACTTCACCTATAGGACAAAAATTTATTGGAAATGTGGCAATTAATGCAAAAATTTACATCGGAATAATTTGGGGAAAGTTGGTACAAAGAAATTTCAAGGATCCCCTAGGTTTCAAGAAAACTGTTTTTTATCAAAACCACATATTTTGAAGAGGACTTAGTAAACTATTTTTTTGAAAATTAGGGTAAGCAAACATGTCAAACGATCAAACACTTTAATAAGGGGCCCTGCAATAATTTTTGGTAACCACAAGACCCCTTTTATCAGCGGAAAAATTTTACACAAAAACAAATATGAAGATTTTGCTATAGAAATCTTAGAGGAAAAAGCAATTAGTTTGTGTGGACAGCCGGAGAAAGCAACCGGAGTTCCAGGTGTTTTTACTCCGAGGAAAGTTGAGAACTGAAAACTGGTAAACATAAAATAACCATGGAAATGTTTCTTTAAAGCGTTGTTGACACCTTAAATTTTGAACTTCTCATAGAGGGAGGAACCTTTTATTGAAAATTAGAACGCTTCAATGCGAGTTTCAACAACTAAAAATTCAAACTATGATTGAATTATCAAAAAACATTGTTAGTCCATCAGTAAAGCTCTTGGAGAAAGCAACTCACGTCGAAAGAGCAGGATCTGTGTTATATGTTCATAAAAGAGCAAAGATGGTAGCAACAATAACTAAACTTCTTTTTTGCACAGAAGAAGTTCCTGTGTTTGTAGAGGGTCAGAATTTCTCTTCTATTTGATATAAGGACCCTATTACCAAAAACTTTGTATCATAATTATACAATCTCTGCATGCAACCCGCTGTACCCAAATGTTGTCAAATTAGAAGACGGCAGTTTTCAACAATATGGAGAAATTCTGAAGGAAATCAATCGTGAGATATATCAGTGGTCGATGAATAGTAATTTAAATGTAAGTGTTGAAAACCTGCATCGCAACTTTTTCTCCATATCAGACGTAAAACAGAGTCAAATTGCTCAAACAATTTGCCATAATAGTAAAGGAATTATCAGTCAAGAAGCATTCCGAGATTCGGATGGAAAATACAGTCAAGAAAATTTTATTCACTGGAACGATCAGTTCCAACAATAATTTTTTCTAACAAATGAAATAACAATTTTTTCGAAATTTAAGAACCGAAAGCTCATACATTTGGTTAAAAGCGAAGGACATTGCTGTGTCAGTATTAACAGTCTACCTCGTTTTTCAATTTGTGAAAAACTTTCAAAAATTGTTCATAAATTTATGATTAGTTACTAATGGAGCATCTTGGCGACAACTATTGCGAAATCTTGACCCCATAACGGGAACACGTAAGTATAATCAATTACTAAAATTAATAAAAGAACGCCGAGAACAAAAGAAAATGATTGAATAAAAAGAGTCCTTCAAAGAGTCAGTTTTTTAAAAAAAAAACTTGTCTTGAGTTCAGGACCAACAAAAAAATTAAAAAAAGAAAAAAAGGGCAACGTCTCGAGTTCGAGACTAAAAAAATTTTGTCTTGAGTTCAAGACTAAAAAAAAGAAAGGCAACGTCTCGAGTTTGAGACCAAAAAAGTGTCTTGATTTCAAGACCAAAAAAAAACAGGAACGTCTCGATTTCGAGACCAAAAAAATGGAAAATCTTGAGTTCAAGATTGAAAATATTGAGAAACTTTAGAAGCAAAAGTGGTTTTTTATGCAATACAGCTGGTAACGAGAATTCACAGATTAGTGAATATGTATACTACATGCCAAAAATGTGGAAAGTTAATTCCGAGCTTTTGCCGGGAGTGTATCGAGTGGAATCTTGTCTGTCGCGGACTCAGAAAGTATCGACGCTACACCATCTGGCATCAGCCAATATTCAGTCTCGTGCACTGCAGACTGAAGTAGAACTGCAACACCAGTGCTCACAGTTAGAGAATTTGAAGAGTACTAATTCTTCACGTCAAAAAACCTCGTCGAGCTTCGACAGGAACTGGATAACTATTGCAAAAATACCAATGAGGCAACAAAGAGGCAGCAGCAGCCAAAAATGCTGAACAGGAGCAATCCATTGAGGTATTGAAGCAAGAGTTGGCCGATTTGAAAGTCAAAGTTGCTAAGAAGGGCAAAGCCATCGAAAATATGGAGAAATTAAATCACCAATTGAGGTCAGAGCTTGAGAAGCTGGAACACTGCAATCAGTATTTCGCCAACGAATGCCGAAGAAAAGATTCTCTCATTGATCGACAAAAAAGTATTCATAGGAACGAAAAAGCCAAAACAAAGGCCACGGAGAAATGTTTATTCGAGATTCGGGACAAAAACATTATGAACCGGCCTGCAACGCTATAAGAGATTTTGTTGGTAAAAAGATCTGCTTTAAGAGATCAGATCAAGAAACATTATCAAAAAATGAGCCTGTTGACGCACCCTGATGCTGGTGGAGACAAAAAATTCTTCAGGACCATCAACCGGGCATATCAAAATCTGACAAATGATCCGGCACGGGAAGCGTACAATATATTTGGACTTGACGAGGCAGAAAAAACTATGAACAACCAAAACTGATAATTATACTGTCCATATGAAGCTACAAACATTTTGTTTAGTAAGACATTCACATGACAAGATCTTTGAATGAAAATATTGTTGAATTTTGAGTGAGTGGTGCACTCTATTCTTGTTAAGAAGGGGCAGTGTGAGTGTCACCCGTATAAAAAAAACGTACTAAAAACCTTGGGTTTTAAGGTTAAAGATTTAGTTTAAAATTTGATTTATTACCTGATTAATGGCTGACACAAGGTTGATAGGTGTCAGAAAAGAAATTAGACCTGTGATTAGGCAAAGCTCGGACTTCGAGCGTAATCAACAAAACTGACATATCTTTGTTGACTTGGTTAATTTACCACAACGATAGAACCGATATTGGGTACCGACTAAAGCGAGGGATAAATTCATTCATTGACCACCAATCTTCCATCAGAGCTAACCACTCTATTAAATCTAGTCTGATTAAACCAACTTTTCTTCACCATAATCTACTTAACGATTTAACTTATAACTTTGCATTTTAGCCAAGTACATTGCTCAATTAGCCAAGGACATAAAGTATTGCGCACGGGCGGCTACTATTTTTATAGCCCCACCAGCTTAGTGGTCAGATAACCTATAGCCCCCCCCCCCTCAATCATGGTATTTATACTATAAGGGGTCTAAAATTTCATTGGGGGCTGTAATTGGAAAGACCCCCGTTCTCCATTGTCTATTTTGAAAATGTGCTGCTAACAGCGGATGGCGTCAGTTCTGGTCTCACCGTCTCTCTATATGTACTTCTATTTGTTTTAAGTTTGTCCTTGAATACTTTACGGTTTTTTTCAACACGGTTTATTTCTTGGTTCAGGAGTTTTAATAGTAATCGTTATTTAATAGTGTTGTGGTTGTGTACATGCTCACTCCGCACCAACTTCTATAAAAAACGGCCTATTCTTCGATAATGTTGTTTAAATTCGATTTCGAAAACTCCGTCGACTTAGGTCTCTAGTACTTTGGTTGAGGTCGGAAAAACAAAAAAATTTTAAAGTTGTTGGGCTGAGTTGAATTTGATTTTTTGGAGATTTAGTTTTTGGTTTACTAAAGCTACTGACTGATAGTTTTATCTATTAGATGCTTTAAATGATGACTGGGGGATAATGTTCTGGAAAATATTACATCTAGATAACAGGTGTAAGTAAATTTGATATATATGTATATATATGTGTATTTATATGTGTATATATATATATGTATTTATATGTGTATATATTTATATATATATATATATATATATATATATATATATATTTCAGCGACAGGCTAACGGCCACCTCTTCTGAATTTTTTGCATTGTCTTATTTACCTTGATTTTCAGTTAGTTCCTGCCACAGTACGGGTTCAAATTATTCAAAATGTTTTTATAGTTGGCATTGGCTGTGGCTCCCAAGTATTAAGTCGTCGGCGTTAAATATAACACATAGCCCTTGCATTTCAACTCAAAATATAAAGTTGCTATAAATAGCGAAAAGTTTCTCTAAGAAGATTGAATTAAGCCTCAGATATTACTGACAAATTGTCGAAATTATTTAGTTATCAGAAATAAACTTTAAATTTAATTGTCCAAGAGTTTGCAAACGTGTCGTGTTTAAAACGTGACAATAATGAATATCGGTTGATAAAAGTTCTTTCGCAAAATTTACACACATGTTTCCTCCACATGTAACAACCTTCCATACAACAAAAATTATTGTGCGCTCCATAGGCATTGAACTTGGCATTTGTTCTCTGGGTTTCGGTGGGCAGTCTTTAAATTCGTGCATAACTTGAAACATCGACTTGTTAAAGGCGTTGTAGTTGAGGTGCACTTCTTACTCTGCACCAATTTTTCCCAAAAACGGCTTTTTTTTAAAAAAAATTTGGCTTAGAAGAAGGTTGAGTTTTGCATTAGTTCACACTGACAAATTGTCCAAATAATTTACAGATTCAGAAAACAAAAATTAAATTTAATTGTCTAAGAGTTTATAGAACTTTTGTAAAGGTGTCAATTTTAAAAAGTGACTACAATTAAGAATATGGTCCGTTGATAAAAGAGTTCTTTTGCAAAATCTGAACACACGTTGGTTTTTCTCCCATTGGTAACAACCTTCCATGCAACAAAAATAATTGTGCAGTCCATTGGCATAGAACTTGGCAATTACTCTCCTGTGTTTTGTCGGGCAGTCTTTTAATCCATGTATATCATGAAACATCAATTTGTTTAAAAGCGTTTTGGTTGAGGTATATTTGCTTACTCCGCGCCAACTTTTCCAAAAAACGGCTTCTATTTTCCGGTAATGTTATTTTATTTCGATTTCAAAAATTTCATCGACGTACGTCTCTAATCCGTAAGTTGAGGCTGGAAAAACAATTGAATTGAAGAGTTGTTGTGCTGAGTTGAAGTTGACCTTCTGTAGATTTAGTTTTTGGTTTATTGAAGCTACTGACTGATAAGCTTTGTTCATTAGATGCTTTAGATGATGACTGGGAGATAACGTGCTTGAAAAAATTACACCTAGATAACAAAAGGTGTTAGTACATTCAACTTCTCTTTTCGATATATAGAATTTTTTATCGACAGCTAAACGGCCTTTTCTTCTAAATTTTATGCATTTTGTCTTGTTTACATTAATTTTCAAATAATTCCTGCTACAATACGTGTTCAGATAATTCAACTTTTGTTGTAGTTGGCATTGGCTATATCTCCCAAGTACTAAGTCATCAGCTTAAAATATAACATCTAGAGCCTTGCATTTCAACTCAAAATATAAGTCAGCTATGAATAAACTAAATAAGAGTGGTGAGAGTTTGTCTCCTTGTGCTACTCCTGATTTCTGTTCAGTCTTATTTGACAAGAATTCCCCATCAAGGATCTGCTAGAAGTTGCATCTAAGCACTGATTGTATTTTTGATTGTGAAAGTTTAGATTTCAAATTTTCGAATAAGCTCAACACCCAAATTCAAATTCAGATTCGAAGCAAAAGTGATCCATATATTGCTGACTAATTTCACTAATCTCGTGAACAGATCGTTTTGTGGCTAGCTTTCAGAAAGAATCTTCTTTCAATTGGCTCGACCTATCAAGGAAATTCCAGGGTTTGGTTGAACTACGCATGGATCCTTCCATTCCACGGGCCGAACTCAGATTTTCACTTGTGTTTGAATTGATGACGAAAAGTGAATGTGAGTTTTGAAAGATCCTTTGAACATCTTTTAGGGCCCTTGTAACATCAAAATGACCGCAGCAGCCGAGGTTAAAGATCAACAACCTCAAAGTAACACCAGTAACATCAAAGATGGGCTGGCTGACAGGAAAATAATTGGTAGGTTATTTAGGGGTAAAAACCAATTGAAAATTTTCACTGATGTAGATCGAGGGTCGTGCATTTCAGCGGAGAAAGTCACCGGAGTTGTCAAATGGTTCAATGTGAGAAATGGATATGGATTTATAAATCGTGATGATACACAGGAGGACATTTTTATTCACCAGGTGAGAGCAAGTTTTTTTTTCCACTTAGTTTCTTTTGATCCATATGAAACAAAATAAAAATGGCTTTTTCTGTATTTTAGATTTTAGGGCAACTTTAGTTACTCTTTAATCGGCAGCGTTGTGTGCATAAGTTTTTCAAATCGGGGCAATTATATTTCTCCAGACGATTATATTTTCCCACAGTAAACATAAACCTCTTTAGTTATGATCAATTAGGCACAATGGAACGTGATAGCACGAAAGAACGGGACCTAAAGCAGATCCTTGAGGGGAAACTCATTTTTATTGTTCTTGGCATCAACCATTTACCATTAATGAACACTTATGGGATCAACTACTCAGCTAAATATTTTCAAAGCGCAGTTTCTTTGAAACCCAAACTACTTTTAAAAATCGGATCTATTCTTTTTGCCCCCCAGTGTTTTTATGACCCCCAGTAACAAATTATATGTTGTTAAATAGCACGTTACTATGTAAGAAAATAGCACGTGCGTCTGGGGATCATAAAATATATGCTAACTAAGCTGCCGAAACAGAAAAGATCCTAAAAATCAAGTAATTCATTATCGGGGTTGTTAATTACAGCTAATAAGTGGAGACCAATATAAAAAGTGGAATTTTTCATTTCTAAATGAAAGAGGAAATCACTCGTCGTCTGAACTAGGATTGTTTGTAGAAAAAACATTCTGTAGGCATTTACCTTGACTTTTCTCAAGGTGCTGACGCATTTGCCTCACCAAACCGTGGCTAGATGCTGACGAAGCCAACGGCTCGCCGGTCGTTTGAGAGCAATTCGCCCGACGTTAGTCGGTTTTGTTTTTGTTTTGAGGTTGAAAATTGTTATTCGTGGCGAATATTGAGCAAAACTCGAACGAGGAAATCATACCGGATGTCCTAATGAAATTCCTTGACTTACTGCGGGTATCCATTCAAAAGAAAATGTTCTCTCACCTCAGTTTTTGGAAAGCAAATCACCTTTGCCTTCTTAATTTATATTTCTAATTTTGCTTCTAATGCGGTGTAATTTAATTGTCGTCAATTAACTGGCTTCAGCTTTAGCTATCGCATTTTCGATCGGTTGCCTTTGATAGGTTTCTGGTGATTTTTTTAAATCATTCCTTTGTTCCTTTTGTCCATTTCTCACCTAACTGAATTTTAATATTTTATTTAAATTTTATTATTTCTGCTTGTTGATTTTATGCTCCGATTAGGATTTCAGTGTGTAGTTCTGTGGTTTTTCTTTGTTTGACGCCACTAATTTTGAAAATGTTTAATTGCTCTCAAACGAAGTTTGTAGCAATTATATTAGTCCCGTCGGTCTTTTATGCAATTTTTCGGCTCACGCTTTTGACTTTTCGTCCTCAAAAACGGGATAAACAGGTAAAGCCCAGCGGGCATTAAGTGCTCTTAGAGCCTTTCAGCTCAAACTTTTTTGGAGACTTATACTTATGGTGTGAAGGGCGGTTCTTAGTGGTTGAAGACACCCCCAATGTTGACCCCCCCCAATTGCCCCCCCACAGCGCTGTTGCCCCCACTCCTGTGTTCCCCCCAATCAGCCCCCGGTGCACCCCTCTCCCCTCCCGTGGCTGATTACTGACGAACAACCGCTTGCTAAAAACGCAAATTTGTACTATTTTGCAATTTTTTCAAGCTTTTTGAAAATTTGTTTTTTATCAGTCCTAGGTGTCAAGGAACCTCCTCTAGGGTTTATAATAGGTTACTGCATTGTTTCTAGTGGTAATGGAATGGTTTCAACATTTTAACATCACGAGTTTTGACAATTTTTCTACAAAACTTGCAATTTTTTCATATTTTTTGACTTTTTTCCTCTTATTCACGTCTTTGCAGACCCAGGGGCTAGAAAACATCGTAACGGGTTTGATAATAATTTTCTGAAAATATTTTATTTGCCCTGGAATAGTTTTTCAACTTGTCCCAAATTTTAGCAACTTGTCCCAAAGTGTCCCAAATTTCAGCAATTTTTGATAAAATTTGCTTTTTTTAAAGTTTTTTCGATTTTTTTTGTCGTTTTTTAAATTTTTTCAGCCTGAAGAGCCAAGGAACCTCCTCTAGGGTTTGAAAATAGGTTACTGAATAATTTTTAGATTAAATGGAAGGTCTTGCAAGATTTTAACATCACGAATTCAAGCAAATTTTTCATATTTTTTTTGCCATTTTGATTTTTTTGACAGTCATTATTCAGCGTTAGTGTTTGATAATAAGTTCTGTTAAATTTTATTTGGTCATGGTTTAAAGTTCAACTTTTAAATATCACAAGGTTTAGCATTTTTTTAAATAAAACTTGCAATTTTTTTGAAGTTTTTAAAATTTGTCATTTTTTAGGTTTCTCTAGCCTCAAGGGCCACGGAGCTTCCTTTAGGGTTTGATAATAGGTTATTGCATAGTTTATTGATGTAAGTAATGGAATGTTCTTCAAAATTTTAATATCACAAATTTTATAATTGCAATTTTTTGCCAACAGATGCCATGGGACGTCCTCCAAGGTTTGATAATAAGCTGCTGCATAGTTTCTAGAGTTAATGGGATGGTGATCAACATTCTTTTACTCCAGTTTAAGTAATATTTGGATAAAATTTAAACTTTTCAAATTTTTGGAAATTTTTTATGTTCCAAGTGTATGGATCTTAATGAGCCTGTGAAACTATTTCAGGCTTGAAACGGGGATACCGGCTAGTCTCTTAAGACAATGAAATGACTCTTAAGAAATTAATGTTTTGTATTCTAGCAAGATTTTGTTAAAATTTGAAAAATTTTTCAATATTTTTTGTCCTTTTCTGAGTTTAACGACCATTACTGGCCAACGAAACTTTTCAAGTCTCAAGAGATGAGTTACTTGACAGAACTTTTGAGACAGAAAATGGTTTTGAAATTTTCGTCTGACCCATTTGACTTTCGTCTTAAGAAATGGGATAAAGAGGTAGCGCCCTGAGGTCACTAAACCGTGGCTAGCTGTTGACGAAGCCAACCGTTCGCCGGTCGTTTGAGAGTAATTCGCCCGACGTTAGTCGGTTATGTTTCTGATTTTTGCTATTATCCTTTTTGGCCCTTTTTGATTTGTCGGACATTAATTTGTTAGTTAGTTGTATGTTGTAATGTTTCAGAAGACGCGTTGTATGAATTGTTTTTTTTTAAAATGAGGCAATCTTTTTGAATGTTTTTAAAACTCATGAAATTTTTAAATTGTTTTTAAGATTTTTTTTGAAGTGCAGTTTCTTTCTAGGCATAAGGATCTTTAAAGGATACCACACACATTGCATTGGGATGCGCTCAAGAAAATTCGAAAACTGTTTCGACAAAGTCTCTGTAACGCCCTAAAGTACGTTCCTTATAATAACTGATATATTTCAACCCTCTTTTTACTGATTGTCTTATTTCTATATTTGCTATAATCTCAAGGGCATATATAGACTTGACTTTTCTTCCTTATTAGGATCAGAAAATGTATATTTACTTTATTGATATCCTGTAAACTTTCTCAAGTTGATTGCTATAAAAACCACTTAGTTATCTTTTGTTATTTGATTTACCCATAACGCAGGAATTTGTGATAGTGCTAACCGGATTTTATATTTACATTGTACCCTTTTCTATGTTCACTTTTTTGTCCGGCACGCGCCAGAAGTTCTATCTATCTTGAGTTAATCTTTATGTATTTATACAATGATTACTCAAATGTAAATACGACCCCCGGGTCTTGAAAAAGTATTAATCCGAAGCAGACACAACCAAAATTGGCACTGCTGCGAAGAAAAACTCAAGCCGCTCTGGCTCTTTTAATATTGGCTAAAAGATTAACTTATGTTACAAAACCAGGTTACTACGCATTTAATCAATTCAGTGAGAAACATCACTTCACCAAATACATTGCAATAATATAACTACCCAACGTCACGATAGTCTCATATTTTTATTGACAAAATATTGGAGCAATTATAGGAAGTTTGAAAACTACAATTTCTGCTCGAAGTTTGTGTTTTGGTTGATATGGAGCGTACGCAAACGAAAATTATTATACCCAATCGATAATTCAAGCTCAATTTCTATCACAAAATGCTCTCGAGTTTTGCTTTTTTGAACGCTCACTTTTTGAATTGGCCTTACTTTAACGGACTGGCTTTCTTTTTCGCATGGAGTTCTTATAAAAGAATTTATGAAGGGTTTCTGCCTTAATTCGACTGAGTTACCAATTTTCTGGCATGGAAACTAACCAGAAGTTCATGAATCGCACGCTAAGTGATCCAGTGCCTTAATGCCTGTTTGCGAAATTGAAATGAATTTGAAGTAATATGGCCGAATTAAGTATCCTAGCATAAAGTACGAACGTGTGCGTTTGCAAAGCAGGTGTTGTTTGTTTTGTTTAGACTGCAATTGTTAAAAACAATCCGCAGAAGTTTTTTCGAAGTGTCGGAGACGGAGAGAAAGTAGAATTCGATGTAGTGGTGGGTCTGAAAGGCAACGAAGCTGCAAATGTGACAGGGCCAAATGGGGAACCAGTTCAGGGAAGCATCTACGCCCCAGACAGGTCCCGCAGTTTTAGAGGAGGACGTGGATTCCGTGGCAGAGGGGGTGGACGAGGGAGATATTTTAATCGTACTCGAAGAGTAACCAATGAAAGTAGCGGGGCCGAAGGGGAAGAGAAAGGAGCTGGGGATGAGATGCGAGGCGGAATGAGAGGAAGAGGGCGAGGTGGATTCAGAGGCGGTGGATATCCACGAGGTGGATTCAGAGGAGGACCTCCAATGCGCGGAATGAGAGGAATGCCACCATTCCGTGGTGGAGCGTATGGACCGCCTATGCCACCTCCGCCCAGATATTTTAGAGATGATTTTGGAGGAATGTTTGGTGGATATGTAAGTTATTTTTTTACGGGAGTTTATTTCAAAATAGCAAATAGCTCTAATTCAAAATAGAGTATTGTTTTTGACTAGATACCGCTATAAACTTCTGGGTTTTCCGCTAGACGTTTCAGCGCGTTCAAATAATGTCCGTTTACTTGACGGAATGCATTTACTTGACTCGTTGAATTAGGGCCAGTTTAGATATTTCAAAATTAGTCAAAAATGATATTCATGTGGATTATGCACTTTTCGGAGCATCCTTTCGTAATCTTATTAGTTAACGGTCAGCGTTATAGGCCTTTTAACGAGTGTGGCTATTGCTGTAACCAACTAAATTACAGTAGCTGGTTATAAAATAGTTGATTGTTAGAAAAATGCCTGATCATACGTCGAAAGCCTGAGCAATACACATCGATATATTCAATTTAAGATACTGAAAAGACTTCAAAGATTTGTTTAGAATGCAATGATGCCTCCAAGAGGCCAGCCATTCCGAGGCGGATTCCGCGGAGGACCAATGCCACCCCCTCCCCCTCCTAGAGGAATGTTCAGAGGGCAGCCCGGCCGAGGCTTTTTCCGAGGACCTCCACCTCCGCCCTCATTCTTTGAGGGTCCACCGGCCTTTTATGCTGGGCCACCACCCCCAAGAGGATTCCTACGAGGTGGCGGACGTGGGCGTGGATTCCGCGGTGGAAGAGGTGGATACAGGCGAGGACAATCGGGATCCGACGGAGCATCTGAGGCTTGAGATCTGAGTAGATAATGGATAAAGACGTGGCAACATAGAAATGATGGTGACTGAAATACTGTTTTAGTTTAAAAGTTTAAAATTGAGAAAAAGCATAGAAAAAGCGAAACAGTTAATGCTTAAAAAATTTAAATAACGTATACCCTTTGTTAAATAATACAACTATAAAGTCTTAAACATCTTTCACTGAGTTGGTGTTATCATGTCTGTTTAACTCAATGTTCGAGAGCAGTTTTGTTTAAATCCCTATAAATCTTTGATATGACAGAAAATTTATGTTCACACACACACACTCAATTAATTACCTATCCTGTAAGCTGAGCAGTTGTCTGAATTTTTGAATTGTTAATTTCGAATGCGGTCTTATTCTGTTGTACGATCATCTCAATTGAATTGAGAAGGCACTTAGTGTAAAGGAGTAGTTATACTACAGTAAGTACTGCAGTTGATGTTGTTATACTGGATTTAAAAGAGAAAGACAAGACAGAGAAACAAATTTGGATGTTTAAGTCACCATTTCCGTGCTTTTGAATATGTACATCTTTCAGTGTAGTTATCCTAACATAACATATGTTGATTTGATCAAAATTACCATCGTTTCGTTCACATCTTTTCATCCTTCAAGCAGCTCGAAAAGATTAACCGATGAGAAAGTTTTATCCTTCCTAAACCCTTCCGTTTTTGTGTTTGAATGAAGCCGTGGCATTTTTTCATGACGGGGGGATGTAGGGAGGGAGGGGAGGAGATGAGTTTGCAAACAAGATCTGTCAACTTTATTTGAAGTTTAGTTTCATTGGGTTTAACTTAATAGTGGCATATTTGTGCTCTGTGCCCTGTTTATTGCTGTTGTTTATTAGGGGTCTAGGGACGTGTGCAACTTCCTTTTCAATTGGGTGTAGTCATTTTGGAGACAATTTGTAGACTCAAAATGTGCATCAGCTCAATAGTTCGCTCATTCCGCCGCCTTTGAATAATTTGCTCCAGGTAAACGTCATCAGAATTTGAGTTAAAGTCGCCAGTTGCATTGGTAGTCGAGTCTGAAGTAGGCATTGTAAATTGGCGACTATGACCCAAGAGAACTTCCTATTGTTTAGAAAGAAATGACATGTAAAGAATAAATGCCCTTGTAATCGGAGTGTGTGACACTATGTTAGTGCCTACCTACAAGTGCAACGTGTTATTGGTGCTATAACAGGGTGATATAGAAAAGCACGGTATTTATGAAATGGTTGATGCTTGTCAACTGTTAAGCAGAGAAAATGAATGCATTCTGGATAAATTGGTTTAATCAGCACCTGTTGCGATAATAGCAGTTAGATAAACTGCCAGTGTAAACTGCCCGATCGACACTGGAAAAACACTTCAGCATTAGACTACGAGTTTATCACACTCTTTTATCGCCACTTACTAAGTAAAAAGTGGTGATAAACTCGTAGTCTAATGATGGAAACAGTTTGATAAACTTGTAGTCTAAAAAAACAAACATGATCGCAACAGGTGTTGATTAAAAAAATTACCACACGGTTGTTATTGCCCTCGAAGTTATCATAACACCTCGGCTTCGCCTCGGAGTCTGATAACTTCTCGGTGGAGATAACAACCGTGTGGTAATATTAACCAACTCTCGTTGGGATAACAAGAGTTGCATATTGTGCCCCTAAAATTACGCGTTATCACCCAATTAACACTATGAAATCTGCTTCGTCATTAGGCTACGAGTTTAGTACACTCTATCACTACCTACTATATAAACAGAGGCAACAGAAGATAGATAAACTTGTAGATAGATTAGACCAAATTATGGTTAATTGCCCTCGATGATTGTTCCACACGGTTAATTGCGGTCGAATGAAGTTTGAAGCAATAATTAAATTTTCGCCTGACCTTTCGCACGTTTGTTCTAGAATAGAACATTCTTAGCTTCCAAGTTACTTGTTACGCTTGATTTTCCATATTTTTAATTGCTCTCAAACGAAGTTTGTTGCAATTATATTAGTCTTGTCGGTCTTTTTAATAGCCGCACAGCGATAGCTGGGCTATTATTGGCCTTCTCTTGGTTTTTTTTACAATTCAAAGAATTCGAATTGTATTGGTGCGCTGTCTTTTTTTAAGATCTGTTCGCACGTCATGATTTTTGAAGTTAAAGTAGAGTAGTGATTTTGGTCACGCTGAAACGAAATGGAGCGAAAAAGCGATTGGTCTTGCGGGGTGCATTTTTTGCTCTTAAAAGTAGAGTGAGAATACGGTGTTTGAACAAAAATTCGCCTTCTCGCTAGTGGTTTTTTTGTTCACATGCGGAGATTTCACTTTGGTCTTTTCTTTTTCAGTTCTTTGGATCGGATTTTTTTTCGAAATGATTTTCCCAATCCATTAATAGTTCATTATAGGCATTTTTTGTTAATCAAATTTACATTTCTAGCTAGTGGTTTTGTTCTCCCTAGAGGCATTTTGGCATTGATTAATTGCTCTTGAACGCAGTTCATAGCAATTATTGTAAACGTTTGTCTTTTTTATGCAAATTTTTCGCTTGACATTTTTGCGCTTTTCTTCTAGAACATTCTTTGACTTCTCAAGTGACTTTCACGCTTTCGTTTGTCATTTTTGAGTGATCTTTAGTGCTCCGAAGTAAAGTTTGTTGCTATTATAAAATCGGTTGCAGCATAGGAAGATCAAGTGACTCGTAGCGCAGTGGTTAGTGCGAGTGGACTTGGTTCGGGAGGTCAGTGGTTCGAATCCCGGTGGGGTCAAGGTTTTTTGCAACCATAAAGAAAAATTGATCAAAAATTTCCTCGCCTGTCGTTCAAGTGCAATTCTTCCGACATTTGTCGGTTTGTTTTTTTTGTGTTTTTGATCTGATTTTTTTAAGAAATGGTTTGCCCAATTCACTCTTAGTCCGTTCTAGGTCTAGTTTTTTTGTTTAGTCGAAAAATTGAATTTTACGTCAGGACTTGTCCTGCTATGCTTTTTAAAATTTCGTCAGGTTTTTTACGACCATGTGACGTCACAACTCAATGCAATTTCAACTGAAGTGCATGCGTGACGTCATATTTTGCTCTTAGTGGAGCGAGTTTTTTCGGTCATTCGCGTGATTAAGTTTTTGGTCACACGTTACTTACCTCGCTCAAAAATGAATTCCTGTCTCTGAAATTGACTTTATTTACTCTAATTCAGAGATAAGGTCAAGTGTATGTTTGTCACTCTAACTGAAGGTTATTTGAGGGCAGCTAACAGAAGAGGCATTAAGTTAAACAGATTCTTAATCAAAATTTAACATCTTAGCCTTCAATGAAAAGACCAATTTTTTGTTTCGAATCACCGAGTTTTTTGGAGACTCATGGTGTGAAGTGCGGTTCTTAGAGGTAGAATTCCGTCTCTCTGTCCCCCCTCCACCGCACTGATGCATCCCAATCAGCTCCCGGTACATCCCCCCGTGGCTAGCAGGTGACGAAGCCAACCGCTCGCCGGTCGTTTGAGAGAAATTTGCCCGATGTTAGATTTTTGTTTAGGCAACAAAAATTTGTTGTACATCAGGACTTGTCCTGCTATTTTTTTGGAAATTCCTCGTCTCCATTGACTCTCTCAATTTAAGGGTATTCTACTCCAAATAAAATCTGTGTGCGTGACGTCATTTGTTCTGCGTTAATGTCAATTGCGTGACACTGAATGAACTGGAAATTTTATGAAAAAAATTACTAGTTAATCAGCAATACTGTGCATCTAAGTAGTGCCAAACGTATATGCTGTAATTCTTGAGTATTATTGTCTTTGATTTCGAATATTAATTTTAAAAAAAGCTCGTTTAGGGTATGTGTGTCTTAAAAAGTCCGAATCTAACCCAAAAAGTCTAGGGGTCTGTTAAAGAACTGGCGGTCAATCTGCCTATTTTTTTGATGCAATTTTTGTGGCTTCTCTGCGACATCCAACGCAAGAGTTTCTAGTTTCTAATACAAAGTTTCTAATGGAACGAAAAAAAATGTGCAACGCAGCAGTTAGTTGTGTTGCTGTTTTCATGTTTTGCTCATCGCCGAAACAACGCCAAAATCAATGTGAACAATCTGATCCTGCTAATTGATAGAATCTTAAATCTAGTTGTGCTAGAGAAAAACCAAATGCGCTTCGTTGCTAAATTTTGCAAGAAAGACAAAAATGGTGTTAAAAAGTAAAATTCTTTACTGATGACTGATTTTTTTTTGTTTTAAATTTATTAGGTAAATTGCTATGTAAGGGTCTGCACCCAAACAACTTCCTCTTCTTACGCAGCATGGGCAACCTGCTTTGGAACGATGTCATTCTTGATAAAAAAGGCGGTTTTGAGGGAACAATAAATTTAGCAAGTTTTCATTTACCAAAATTTTTACGTTGTTCCTCAAATCAGAGTCACCTGTTGTAAAACAGAATAAATACGAACGTTAGTTTTTCGAAACTGTCAATTGTTCCGACCCCACTTGTGGGGAGGAACTATATACTGAAATGGTTTTTTTGTTCAGACAATTTTGGTCGCTCGATATATTCAGCGTAGAGAAATGTGAGTAGTATCAATAAAAAGCTCGTCCAGCGAAGAATTCGAAATTAGAACATTTCTTTTGAATCTCGCTTTTTTCGAGGTGTTATCGAGGTTTAAAAATCCATGTGAACACTGGATATTTGGTTCACTTCCGTTCCCTTTTTGAGCGTAATGTTTGTTCGAATTTACATTTTTCTATAAAAATTTTAATTCAAATTTACCTTTCACGCTACAAAATGCATCAATTTTGGTGTTCCTTATAGACGACAGGCAATTAAAAAGACCAGTTCTGGTCTCATAGGTAAATTTACTATACAAAAAATTCGAATTCTGTTAGAGCTGTTTTTTTAGTAAAAATTTTAAATTTTTTTTGTTTTTAGGTCAGTAAGAGAATAGTCACCGTTCATAACAAAGTTCCAATAATGAAAAACCTCAGTTACAGTCCAATGATGCCCAATGAACAGAAAATATGCTTTCAGGGTATCGCTCATACTTTTTTGGCTTCGACTCTGAGTGTTCGTAATTTTTAAGGAAATTTTAAGGAGTTTTTGAAGTCGTATTCGATAGACACGTTGACTAAAAATGCATTAGTCTTCCTAATGAGCATTAAGTGAACCTATCTAGTGCTGTGAGTTGACAGCTAATGGTTCTTAAGACTTTAAACATAATTTTTCGAAAAAAATTGTCCTGAACGTTAGCCGATCTTATTTTTGCGAAATAATAATGACAGGACCCCCGACCTTTTTACTGCAAACAGAATTAGTTTGCGTAATGTTTTATCTTCAATTAATTGTTTTATGACTTCGATAAGACGAGTTTTTTCATAATTTTTTTTTCACTGAATCTACTCATTATCCTAATTCTGATGGGTCCCAATGGCTCAGAGAAGACGTTGAAAAAACGTGAAAAAAGTTTCCATAGAAAAGCGTGTGGATTGAATGGCTTTGACACTTTCTTCTCGCATTTATGTACTGAATTTTTGGTTTTTGCCTATATTTGCTAATATTTTCATAATCAGAAGACTTATTCAACGGCAAACAGCGTTCTCCTCCCATCAAGGCATAATGTAGCGTATTTATTGAATTCCGTTGAAAGCTATTGATTTTAATGTCGCTGATGCTACGGGTTTTCTCAAAGATTTCGTGGTTTTAAAATATTTGTTCATATTTGTTGATTTTTTGAAGTCTTATAGTCAAAGGAAAAAGAATCCTAATTATGTTAAAAAATAACTGAAAATAGAAACGCTTGTCCTGAAAAGTTCATTTTTTAATGGCTTCGACACTTTTTTTTAGAATTTGCAGGTGTTTTTATTCTTTATGTAGTCGTAAAATGCTGAGAGGTCTCATAAGCTTCTAATTGAAAATTGAACGAATGATAGTACTCTATGCAGTCAGTTCATAGCGAATAGTCTTGCAGTTTATGATATTATTCGTTTTTTTAAAAATTTTTCAACTTCCGTTTTTTGTTATTTTTGTAGTTTTTTGGTTGTTCTTTTCGTCAACTTGTAACTTTTTCGCTTCATTGCGAGGTTTCATTCAACTCTTTTTAATTCAAAAAGTATACTTTCTATTGATATTGTTTTAACTGATGTTTTGTTTGTGGGACAATATGCGAGTTCATGAGTTTTGTGAGTGGCCAATATTGTTTTCTCTTCTTTTAATGCATTCGCATAATAACAGAGCCCAATTATTTTCAAATGAGGCACAGGTGAATTTTTTTCATCATTTTGTATAATTTTAGCTCAATTAGTATAGATATCAAATGAAACAAAAAACATCAATTAGATAATAGCTAATGATTTTAATGGCTTAAATTTGTGTTTTCGCAGATTGTAATTTCTTGAGCTTTTCTGCATCTTTAGTCCGTTCCTATGGCTTAGTCTTGCCAAAGACAGTTTCTATCAGTTTCGTATTGACTTTTTAGTAAATTTTTTGACATTTTTTTGTTGAAAGCTAATCATTTGTAAGACGTTGGAGATTCTTTGGTTCAAAAAATGTTGACCAATTTTTGAATTTGGCCTCACTTTTTTTCTTTTTAATTTTTACCTAGTCTCATAAACGAAAAGTTGCATCTGTATATTTAAGATAAAAAAAATTTGTGGGGTTTTATCTGATTGCAGTTCGGCGTTGCTTACTAGGTGCTTTTACATTTAGAAAGAGTTATAGTGTTTAAATTTTTTTGTTTTGCTTATTTTGTTTGTTTTTTTTTCTCGTAGCCTTTTTACTGGCAGATCTTGTGAGCGCTGTAACGAGGCATGGCCTTATATAATTTAATGAGTAGTCTGGGTGTCAAACCTTTTTTTAAAACTCAAACACCTATTTTTGGTTATCTCTTCATTTGGTTGACAATTAAGTCAAAAATGCAGATCAGCTCGGGCCGGAACTTGATGTGCGAACGCGCATTGACGAGCCTCTTTGTTATTGCTCTGATACATTGATGGCCTTAGGTTGTAAATATTGGCTCTTTATTAGACACTACAAGGGCTCCATTGGAATTTGTGATGGCTCACAGATCGAAAAATTGCACTCTTCCTGGTTGTTATTACAGATTTAAAGTCTTTGATTTTTTCAACATTTCAATTCTTGCCAATGTGACCGCAATTTAAATCTCTGGGAATAATTCTACCCTAATTTGCTGCATATTGGCAAAATATTTTTCTAACACTTGATTAAGGTGATTAATGTGATCAAGGAATTGACCTTCACAAAAAAAATTCCCAATTTTAAATAGGAAACAAAGAGGCTCGGTAATGTGCGTTCGCACATCATGTTCCGACCCCGCCAGTTCACGTTTTGATTTAGTCTACCAAATGAGGAAGAGAAAAAAATGTTCAAATAACACATATCTTTCAACAAACAAGTGACAAAATAATGCTGGATAAGAGAGCCGATAGGACCTGCCAACAATGAAAGTTCTGGACAATGCACACACATAAACAAATAAAAGCAAACATTAATTACGACTAAAACTTAATGACCATATTTAAAAGACAGAAAATAACAAAGTAAAAACATAACCCGATAAAACCCGATCTAAACATCAACCTGTACTTCATTAGATGTTCATTGGATAAGATATTAGAACTCTCAAAATGCGACTCCGTGACAGGCCGGCGAAGAAGAGCAAAACGGACAAAGTTCAAAAATAAGTTTCTTTTTTTGAAAACAGCCAATTTTAATTTGACTGAAACGACTTCATATCAACTCGGCTCATTAGGAAGGCTAATTTATACGTCATAGGGAGAAATTGAGACTTTTCGTTATCCGTAATATTTCGGGTGACTGCAAAAAAATAGCAAAAGTGAAACAAAAAACTATTGAATTTCAAAACAACGCGTTGCAACTGTTGAAACCACAGGATATTCATGAACAATATAAACACCGTTAATTTTGCACTTTTTCAACGCCAATTGGGCCATATAATTGGTGTGATAATGTGGAAAGGAAACAAAAAACTTAGAGTGAGCAAACATTCAAAAATCCCAATTTTGAAAATGCGTAGTACAAAAGCCAAGAAACCGTTAGTTTAAAATAAAACCATTAGAAATTTAGATCTTGGTTTACTCTCGCAATTATTCGTTACAGATACCTAGCTACAAAATTTTAAGAAAAATTTCAAAAGTGACAAAGCTCAACAATCCACTAAATTTTTTAAAGAAAGATTTTCAAAGGTCAAAATCCTAGGACATTAAAAAACAGCAAATACGGAGAGAATTCAAAATTTCTCTAACAATTTATCGAAGCCACAGTGTTGAAGCCATTATATCTAAAATACATTAAAAACCATTAGAGTTTAAACTGAAATTCATTGAATGGTTTGCTTTGATTCCTTTTGATTTTTGTCTTGGTTTTTAGGGTACAATGGCTTTCTGGAGAAAAAACAAAAAGCACCACAAATATTGACCGGTGTCGAAAACTCACGAAGTTTTTATGAGAACTTGCACATTTCTAAACTCCATAGATATCTGTCAAATTTTGACTAACATAGACAAACCATTGACCAAAATATGACCAACAACAATAACATTGTTTATAGCAAACGAAAATTGATCAGATCTTTCAATAATAAGACTTAGTTACTTGTTGACAAAGAGAACAAAAAATGAAAATAACAAAAATGTTTACTTAAAAAAATAAATGAATGTCTTTAAAACCGTTAGCTATAAACTGAAACTAGGAGATAGACTCAGCTAAACAATCGTGGAAGCAAACAAGGCCTTTGATTGCCATAAATATGCCGAGCGACAACAAAAAGAACGAAATTTAGCGGCGAAAACAAAAAATCTAATTTTTGGGAGAACACGGATGCACAGACGTTAAACTATAGACTACTCACTGAAGTCTTTAAAGATTTTCTTTTGCTCATGCCTTCAATGCGAGTTGAAACTGTCTTTAATGTGATAAGTTGAAAAGAGAACAAATACCAAGCGCAAATAAAGGAAAAAAGCAAAAAGTGAGAAGCACAATTTTATTTTTTTAATGAATCAAACTTTTAGCTGTTATTTGAGATCAGTAAATAGATTCATTTAAACATATACAAAAGCAACTAGGACTTTTGACTGACAGGAAAAAACGTAAAAATGAACACAATTACAGGCAAACACAAAAAAAAATAAATTTTGTGAGAGACCGGCTCCGCATTCGTTAAAACTATTAGCTATTCACGGAAACCATAAAAAATTTACTTTGCGAATTTTTTCAATGACAATTGGAGAATTTCCTAAATTGATTAGTTGAAAAAGGAATAATTAACTACCTCAAATACAAAAAAAAACAAGAGTTAACAAAATTTTTTGTTAAACTAATTTTTTTGTTAAATTAATTTTTTTGTCAAATTAAATTTTGCCCTGTATTTATTGAAACCAAGCTACATGTGGACCGGAAAAATATTTAAGCAATTGACAAATTTCAAAACTTCAAAGACATTCTCGAAACAAATATTTTCAAAGTGATAAGAGGCATTAGATAACAACTGAAGGAATTGTATGGGCTCAGCAGAACCTCTTTAAGGACGCAATTGAATCTTTGATGAGTAGGACATAGTCAAGAGGCTGCAAAAACAGCCGTAAAATCTATGAGCTTTTCTCTGAAGCAAAACTATATATTCATATGGCCTCATAATGTTGTCAATAGGATCTGCCACTGATTGGGTCGTGATTTGAAATCCTTCTCGTCAGTAATCAGCAAGAAAAGGCAAAATTGCAAAAAAATTTTGAAAAAGATCGCGCCCTATTATAATCCGAACAATTATTGATTGTAAGAATCCATGAAGAGTTGAAAACTAGCCCTGATTTTTCTCAGCGTCCAACAAAAACAAATTATTATTCCATAGGTTAGCAAGATAGATCAATTAACAAATGAAATATTTCAATAACCTACAGAAAAATCATGCTTTTTGTATAAATATAATGTTTATTTTTTGGAAAACCCGCAAAAATTTAATTCCAGAAAACTCCTGTCGTACACAAAGACTATTGTGTATTTGATCTCGGGTTGCAAATCGTTGCTAGGTTTCTACTTTGCTAACTTGCGCGGCGAGTGCGCTAAGCACAGTATATAATTGAATTCGCTTAGCGAATCGCTTGACAAATACTTGTCCAAATTACTCAGCTAGTGAATACGCTTGACAATGAAAAAATTAAATTATGCAACTGTACGTGAAGTGCAAAACTGAGAGAATGAAACTGAGAGCAAAGTAGGTTCTCAGAAGTCACAGCAAACATGAACAATAGTTTCTCAATGCGGGAATTAAGGTAACTGACAAGTATAAGATAACTAAGCTTGACTTTAATGTATGCCCTTCAGGATTAAGTACACTCAATAAATAAGTACATCGTATCTTAATTTTACTGCACTAAAATAATGGATTATGTACGACATTTCGCCTTCTTTGATGAAAATTAAAATTGCATGAGAAAGTAATTTTAATAACAATATTGATATAAATTAATACTTATTCACTGGTTAAATAGTTATCAATAATATATTTACTGGTTATCATAGCTAATCATAAGTAATAATATATCAAGTTTTAGACGTTCAAAGTTTTCTACAAGTCTTCCATATCAAGTAACCGTTCACTAGAAGAACTGCGGTCTGCTGGTTGAATACGGGGATCAGTCGGAGATACCTGTCCTATGATGGGCGAGGGGAATGGATTGTCAATAGGCTCCATTCGAGACGCGGTATCTACAATAGTTTGGACTATGGACGGTTGTACTGATTCCACATCGCCTGCCCGTCGCTTTCTCCGAGGTTGCAGAAAATGTGGGGGACAAGAGTAAGTCGACTCGCCAGACGAATTGTCTTTGTCGTATCCGTAATTTTTTGGACTCTTTCTCGTCCTTTTCGTTACCAGTGGTGGAATCTGTTGTAAAGCCTCTGCTGGAGCCGAAGTAGATGGAAGGGTCAATTCTGAATGTTGACTTGTCGGAAGAGGAGCAATTAGTACTTCAGAAGTGATGATTTGCGGTTCAGGAGCAGCTTCTGGTTGAGAGGATGTTTCTGGCGGCGCGAAATTCTCCGGTACTTTAGGCATGCAAACACGCATTGCACGTGCAATGTTTGACCTGTATAATGATACACCGCTTCCCATCTCTCGTTTTCGGTGTTTCATTTTGCGATCACCTTTCTGAACGTGTGTTGATTCTTTAATGTGGCTAAATATTTTAGCCTCTGTCGCTTTTTCGTGTATGCGTGGCCCTCTACGATTGACATAGTCCATCAGTTTCGTTTTTCTTTCATCGCGGGTGCCAAATTTCGCGATGTCACTATTGCGAACTGTTACCTCTAATTTTCCGGTCTCGCGTATCTCTGAGGTATATTGATCTGCTTCCTGAACTACCGATCCTGGGGCCAATATCTCAAAAAGTCTGTTGAGGTTCTTTTTTGAATGTTTATGAGCGTGCTTCTTTCTGGCAATGTTGATTTGCACTGCATGTTCCTTTAGCGGTATTGGTCGAGAAACTTTGGTGGTGCGCAGGAATCGAGACTCATTATCAGTGGCGAGTCGTTCACGGCTGGAAGCATTGTGAGTAGCCTTGCACATGTTTCGTTCGATCTCATCATCGCTACGAGTATTTCCCCAATGCTCTTCAGGCAGCAACTCATTTGGCGTGACCGTTTCTTCATCTAAATAATGATTCAAACTTTTGTCATAACTTAAATCGGATGAATTTGGTTTAGTACTTATATTGCTAAGCGGTGTATTTGCTTTTCGCCCAAAATGTGATTCGAATGGCGAAAGCTTAGTAGTTTTATGTTTGCATATGTGGAGCTGGTATATGATTGACTTTAGTGCTGCATTAATGGTGAACGAATTTAATTCTTTATTTGCTTCTTTTATACATGCTAAGCGTTGTTTAATTGTACTAATTAATCTCTCCACTAAGCCTATTGCGCGATGGTCGTTTGCCGTTGCTGGTACTAAAGTGATATTATTTTTTGTACAAAATTTTTTTACTTGAGTACCTATGAGACAACGAGCTTGATCTATTCTTAACGAACGTTGAGATGGATTATGTACGACAACTCCCATAGGAAGCGAATGTACAGCTATCTTTTTGGGGTTTTCAAAGAATGTGGCAGCAGATATTAGGTCTATACGTCCTGTAAATTTTAACGATGGAGGAATCAAAAGCTTATTTGGAGACTTTTTTGTTTTAAAAAAGTCTCGAATTCGAAAACTTTACCCAAAATACTAACCAAAAAACTCGGAGAAAATAAATTGGCGCGCCTTCCTCTATCCTTAACCGTAAAACCAATAACATTGTTTTTAAAAATATTAACAAGTTTTTGCAAAATTGACGACAATTTTGTCAAAGATTACGCAAAATGTGAATAAAAACAACGGACTTCACTCTACTTTTCTCAAAAGTTTAAACCTCGATAACTCTCTGAAAAAAACGAAAAACAAAAAAATCTTTTTTATTCCATATTCTACGCTGGACGAGCTTTCTAATGAAACCAGTCTCAACTCTCTACGATGAATATATCGACCGGCCGAAATTGTCTGAACACAAGTGGGTCGGAACAATAAAACAGCAGGAGTAAACCCCGTCGAAATAAGCCATGTTGAAATTTGATTTTTGGGTCTTGATAATTTGTTCAGTTGTGATAGTTTCGGCATGCCTAATCCGAAGCGCTATATGTGCAGCTCTTAAGCTGTCGGGGGGGGGGGGGTATTTTCGAATGTGTGAATGATGCTGGTAAAAAGGAACGGGAATGATTCTCGGAATTATTATTGATTTACAAGTTTCAGATAAAATAATTAAAAATTCATGCTAAAATCCAACAAGCAACAATTTCTTTTTCGAGCAAGATCTGCGGGGAGCTTAAAACTTATACGTACACTAAGCTGGGGGGGGGGGAACAAAATAGATTCAAAATTAATTCCAAATAATGGTAGGTTAAAGGAATGTGAATTTTTTGTTTCTATTACCATACTAGACTTTTTCATGAGGGCAACAGAAATTAACCCCCCCTTTGGGAGTACACAAATTTTTGCTTTCATTAGTTATTAGTTTGCACTTTTTAATTATACCATTAAAGACGTAAACGTAAACCTATAAATTATATTTGATGATTTTCTACAAGGCGGGGTGGGGGGGGGGAGAGATCTAGCTCAGACGTTTGTTTCATGCTCAATATCATAGTTTATGTTGTTACTGCTTTTATTGCAGTTGTCATAGTTTTTGTCACCATTTTGTCCGTTTTCACCTATATGGTCCATAGTCTCAGCTGGAAACTGGAAAATTCTGTTTTCATCAATTGACGTAGTTATAAGGTTCGGACTCGTCCCAAATTCTTTTTCATTCAGAAATGACGCGTTGAATTGTGTTCGTTTGCCCTTGAGCGAAGAGGAAGCGGATCTGTGACCTTGGGGAGATCGAGGCGAGTGGGGAGTGGATGATAGAGGGCGTCTGATCACACTTTTGAACTCTCTGGTGGGAGTGACCGATTGCAAGTCTGAAAAAAAAGTTTTGTTCAACTTTCCTTCACAAGAAAACTATGACTGATGAAACTATTCATACAAATTAAACCGACCAGATGGTCATGCATTGTACAGGGAGACGGGTGGGAGGGGGGGGGGTTTGGGTTAACGAGACGTAGCTTTGACCGCACCAAAGTCATAATAATCAGAGGTCATATGGGGGTCTGCAGTATCAACCTAAGTACGGCTCGAACGTTGCAGATTTATAATCAGCCATTAGTTAGCTCGTTAGTGATCAGAAACTAAGATTTTAAACTATAGCAATTGATCAAATGCAAATGTAATGTAGTTTATGCCTCGGTTGAGGGAATTTTCGGTTATGTAAGAAATCTAATTTTCAAAGAGTTCCGTTCTAATTCCTTGCCTTATAATACGGCCTTTAATTCCGCTATAATTTAATACAGTGGAAATAAAGTGAAATTACTTAAAATGCGCCCACAATCAGTTAATGTCAGCGCTTTTCTTACATACTTTCAGCGCATTCAACGTTTTGCTTTAAAAATACAGCATCTCTGAAAGTAAGCTTAAGTCTCCACTTACGATGCTTTAAAATTGATAATCTTTTTCTGGCGCCACTTGCATTAGAGTTAATCACCATGTGTTAGTTTTGTACGTCCAATTAGGCTTTGCAACAGACAGCTAAGCTTGGGGGGGGGGCGTCACAAAGGGAAAAAAGGAAAGTAGATTTTGTGATGGAGAGTTTTGCAAGAATCAAAATAACTGCTGGACAAACAGGACAGACGTTTTTGATGGCAGAAGTTGAAAAGAAGTGGAAACTAACCTGCAAGGGCGTTGCATCTTTTTAGTCTCGGACGGCTCGCCTCCAACTCGTTGTTGGCATCGCTCACACTTCTGAAGAGAAAGGAAACCGGTGAATTAAAGAAAAGTAAACTTTCCTGAATGGTAACAAATTACCGGAAAAGGGAAAATTTACGCTGACTAGGATAATGCTAGATTCATATGTTTATGCAGTATGGATTGCTTTTTAGAGTTACAGAACTACTTTTAAGGCAAGGATGGATTAGTATGTTAGGAAGAGTTGAGACGAGACGAACCCGAGATGAGAGGAAGCACAACACAGAAACATTCTCATCAAGGAAGCATTAAAAGAATTACTTGTACCGTAAATTGTAACAAAAACAGTTGAACGAAACCGTTTTCAAACTTTTTTCCAGCTTCTAAAAAATCACAAGGATCTCGTAATTGCATAAAAACACTAATGTCCCAAAAACAAAGACAAAAGGGTGTTTGACTTAAACAGAGATATTTGGTTAACTTTAATCAGTCCCCACTGCCTTTTTTAATCCCAAATTTAATTACAAATTTTCCCACATATCACATTAGTTTTGCACGCTAAGATGGCGTGGCCAGCAGAAAGACCGCTTCAGTTTTTTTAAAACAGAATACTAGTATTGGATGATATTTTATTCGCAATAAACTGATGCTTTGTTTTGCACTAAAATTGGTTGCCATTGGCTATCGCGTTAAATATATAAATACCCTTGTTAGGCGACAAAAATTGTAAGCTGTTAAATTCATTTCAGAAGGGTATTAGAAATGTAAGTTAAAATAACAGGAGCAGCCATGTTTTTTTTAAGCATGTAAATTACTCAGACTATAACCCTAAGGTTAGATATCTACATGCTCTAAAATGTTTAATAAATTAATCAGCATTGTTATTAATATAATAATCTTCAAATTGTGGCTGTTCTAATTAAAATAAAGAAAATTTCTTCATTTGCTAAAAAACTGAAAAATACAAGATAAAGCTGATTTACAACTTCAAAATGTTGTTCCAACCCCACTTGTGGGGGGGGGGGGGTAACTATGTACTCAAATGGTTTTTTTTGTTCAGACAATTTTGGCCGATCGATATATTCCTCGTAGAGAAATGTGAGTGATATCATTAAAAAGCCCGACCAGCGTAGAATTCGATATTAATTTTTTTGAATTTCTTAATTTTTGAGGAGTTATCGAGCTCTAAAGTTTTGTGTAAACACGGGACATTTGCATGATTTTGTTCACATTTAGTGCAATTTTTGTTCAAATTTAGATCTTTTCTATAGAAAATATTAATTCAAAATTACATTTCAGGCTACAAAATGAAACAATTTTTTGTTACCAATAGACGAAAGACAATAAAAAGGCTAGTTCCGGTCTCAAGGAAGTTTACTATCAAAAAAATTCGAATTCAATTTTAGAGCTGTTTTTTTCGAAAACTTTTCCTATTTTTATCGCATTTTTAGTCTTGAGACTGGTTACTTTTCATATCGAGGTTTCATTACGACAAATGACATTTACAGTCAAATGATGCCCAATCAGAAAAAATTTTGATTTCAAGGAATCGCTCATGTTTTTTTTGCGTCGACTCTGAAAATTTTCATTGAATTTTGATTTTCTTTGGGGATTCCTATGGCATAGACTGGCAAAGAGAAAGTGCAATATTTTTCCTAACGTGCTTTAAGTGAACCTATATAGTGTTTTGACTGGACAGCTAATGGCGGTTCAGCATTTAAACATAATTTTTCGAAAACTTTGAAATTTAACCAATTTTAAACTCATTTTCGTGAACTGTAAGTCAGTCTCAGTAATGACAGAACCAAAACTTTTCACTCACCCTGAGGAATTACCCCACCCCCTGACTAAAATTGCATGTAAGAGTGGGCTACAATGCGCTGCAATGGGAGGACTTTTCAGGAAATACCCACCTGACTGAAATTGCCATGTAAGAGTGGGCTGCAATGGTCTGCAATGGGAGGACCTTTCAGGAATTACCCCCTGAGTGTGAGGAATAACCCGCCATGGTGTAAGAGTGAGGGGGTTATTTATTCAGAGGGGGAAAAGATGTAAGAGTTGGGCTGCTGAAGGGGTAAAATGGTGTCAGAGTGAGGGGGTAATTTGTCCTGAGGGGGTAAAATGATGTAAGAGTTGGGCTGCTGAGGGGGGTAAAATGGTGTAAGAGTGAGGGGGTAATTTTTTCTGAGGGGGCAATTCTAACAAGTATTATTCATATATATATATATAGACTGTCAAGAGTTGGACAAGCATTGATGGTCTGGAGGATAAGGCGACGCAGCTGATGGTACAGAGGTTGTGGGTTCAAGACTGGCATTCTTCAGTTATGGGGGCTAAAACAATGTAAGATTGAGGGGGGTAAAATGATGTAAGAGTTGGGCTGCCAAGGGGGGTAAAATGATATAAGAGTGGGGCTGCAATGAGAGGATTTTTTAGGAGAATGCAGCTCAAAACTCTTACGTCTTTTTGGGCTGCATTGGGCTTCCAAGGGGGGTAAAATGGTGTAAGAGTGAGGGGGTAATTTGTTCTGAGCGGGCAATTCTAACAAGTATTATTCATATATATAGACTGTCAAGAGTTGGACAAGCATTGATGGTCTGGAGGATAAGGCGACGCAGCTGATGGTACAGAGGTTGTGGGTTCAAGACTGGCATTCTTCAGGTATGGGGGCTAAAACAATGTAAGATTGAGGGGGGTAAAATGATGTAAGAGTTGGGCTGCCGGGGGGGGGGGGGGTAAAATGATGTAAGAGTGGGGCTGCAATGAGAGGATTTTTTAGGAAAATGCAGCTCAAAACTCTTACGTCTTTTTGGGCTGCCTTGGGCTTCCAAGGGGGGTAAAATGGTGTAAGAGTGAGGGGGTAATTTGTTCTGAGCGGGCAATTCTAACAAGTATTATGAAGAAATTACCCCAGAACTCATCGTTCTACCCCCCTTGACAGACCAAAAAAGATGTAAGAGTGGGGGGTTAATTTGTCTTTTACCCCCTCACTCATACACCGTTTCACCCCACTTGGAAGTCCAATGCAGCCCAAAAAGACGTAAGAGATTTGAGCTGCATTTTCCTAAAAAATCCTCCAATTGCAGCCCCACTCTTACATCATTTTACCCCCTCAATCTTACATTGTTTTAGCCCCCATACCTGAAGACTGCCTGTATTGAACCCACAACCTCTGTACCCTCAGCTGCATCGCCTTAACCTCCAGACCATCAATGCTTGTCCAACTCTTGACAGTCTATATATATGAATAACACTTGTTAGAATTGCCCCCTCTCAACAAATTACCCCTCACTCTTACATCATTTTACCCCCTCAGAACAAATTACCCCCTCACTCTTACACCATTTTACCCCCGTTGGAAGCCCAATGAAGCCCAAAAAGATGTAAGAGTTTTGAGCTGCATTTTCCTTAAAAGTCCTCCCATTGCAGCCCCTCTTACGTCATTTTGGGCGGAAAAATGCAACCCGGGATGTAACAATAAAAGGAAAAGTTGTCTCGTGCTTAATAAACTGAGAGTTTTCTCTTAACAACTGAGCAATCTTCAAGTAGGCATGAAAAATACGACATTAACTGGTTATGATGCAATCCAAAATTTTGAAGTGCGATCTTACTAGAGCAAACACAACTGCTGAAAGTTGCAAAACAAAATGTGAAAAGTTTTTATTTAATTGAAGTTTTTTCATAAGTAAATGTTGCCAAAACTAACAGAACAGGTCTCAATGTGTTATAATAAGGATGAGCAAACACAATGAAACACACAGAAAATTTTGGGAGTACGCAATGCAGCCTATTGCAGCCATTTTGCTGGAAAATGAGCTTAAATAAAAAATTTTCAGCAGACGATTTTTTTGGCTTACAAAAAGTTTTTCACACCTGCGATTCTCTGATTGTTTCTCTGATTTCGATTTTTATTTACCAAATTGCTATCTTTCTCATATGGCTTTTTCCTGAAAATGGTCTCTGACAAACAATAAAAAGCTATGAGAAAACAAAACAGCAAGGCACTAGAGCTAAATTTAATTTGAGCCGGAACCAACAACTCACACTTTACAAAATTTATAACCAGAAACAAAAACCAAAAAAGAAAGAATAAGTATGGAAAAACAAAAACCAATAACAAGGAAATTCTGTGCATGTTGCAGCTCCAAAACATCTAGTTGCAAGAAACTGTTCAACTCAGTCTATTTTTTTCGGTGAATAATTTAAAACGTGATTTAAAAAAAAAACAGTAAAAAACCAAAAATGTAAAAATTTAAAATATGCAAAATTCGTTTTTTTAGTTCCCGTGTTGTAAAAAATGGCTCTACAAAACTTGTGATACTATATCAAGAGGATCAATGATTACAAACCCGATAAAAAATCCAAAAATTTAATGCTGGAGATAAATCTCAAAATGTTTTCATTTAGCCGTAAAAAACGGCTTGTCGAACTTTATAGTGTTTCTTTTTTGAAACAAAACCAAAACTTTTTTAATCATTTTAATACTGCCAGCAATCAAATTAAAAGGTGAAAGAATCATTAGAGAAAATAATTGTATCCGCAAAACTTGCGCTAAATTGTAAAAGCTCAAAACACAAAAGAATCTAAACAGGCCAAATATCAAATAGCGCACTATCGGCTTTACATATGCGTATGGTCAAAATGCTCCCAGACTCATTTGTAAAAAGGAAGAAATATCAGTCGAGCTGAACAGCTGTGAAAAATCACGATATTTTTACATGCTTTTTGCTTTTATCGCTCTAAAATAACCGCTTTTCTCTCAGCTTTGAGTATATTTTCATTATTGCAGCTATTTCAAACTCATTTCAAAACCTCCAGTTATCATACCCTTCGAGTCGCTTAAAAATTACATCACAATAACGAGTCTTCGTGTTTTAAAAAGCACCCTACCGTTCCTTACATTCAGTCAGCATCAAAACTGAATCAGGGCATTTGAATCAGAATAATATTACCTTTGAGTACTGAAAGATTTTAGTATAGTTTCTTCTTTGGTTCTGAAACCTCTCTGAACTAGACCAAAGTTCAGAATCTATGTCCTCTGAAATTCTCTGAATTAGAGGAAAATTTACATTTCGTTTCCGATTAGCTCTGAATCAGATTGAAAATCAGAAATTTTTCTTACAATGCAGACACACAAAAAAACTTTGTCGTTTTTCACCGTTATTTAAACGTTTTTTTTTTAAATTGATCACTTTTTGAACAATTTTTTGGTGGAATTACATTAAAACTCAGAACACTACTGGGGCTCAAAACCGTTTTCAATGTAGCTACTCGGACTCAAAGTTGAAAGAGCTGCTTCACAGTAAGAGCAGCAGTTAGTTCGGTCTTCGCTTAATATCATAAAGCTATAAATTTTTGAGCAAAATTCCCAGGTTCACAATTTTGCTGATATCTCTCTAATTACCACATAAAATCACCCCCTAAAGTCGCATTTTGTTGATATTAAACTGCTCTTGCTCCCTTAGGTCACTTTATTTTCTAAAATGTCTTCATCAACCGAATAATTAAACATCACTGAGGAGAAAACAAAAACAAAATAGTTCTTTTCCGAAAAATCTTTTGTTTAAAAGTCATAGGTTCATATATACGGGTGTATTTATCCTTTCCCTTCAAACAGCAATGTTTGTCAATGGCGATGAACTATTTTTTTTTTAGAAAAATCGACTAAATTTCATTTCATGAAATCATGGAAATTCTATTAGTGTGGCATTTGAGTAAACATCTAAAGCAATATAGCCTTTATCGCGTCGCGAAATTGCAAACTTAATTCCCACCTAAACATAAAACTTCGGGTTGATGGAAGTATATTTTTAATAGATATTACTGTTGCCCACAACAAAATTAGAAGATACTGGAGCTTTTTCTGCGCATTTTTGGAAAACTGAGTCGAAAATCGTATACAAAAAAGTTGTCACTTCAAATTTTTGATAACATCCCGGAAGGTTTTTAACAAATACTTATGGCCGTAGCCCCGTTTTATTCACACTAAACTATTCTTGCTTCGGTTAACCAGTTGGTTCCCTAAATCTGCCCAGTCAAAAAAATTTGAAATTGCAATTTTCAAAATAGCACTTCCGAGTAAAATTGGTGTCGCACAAATTTTGGCACTGTAATATATGCAAGAAAACCACATATATGAGCTCCGTAGTTTCCTCAGATAGTATGGAGTATCAACATGTTTTTTGAGGATACTCCACACTATTTTTATTTGTATATGGCTTCATTGAGTTGGGGTGTCAATTTGTGTTGTTTGGGTCGAACCTCTCGATTTTGCCGCATCTCCGGCTATGTCAGCGGTGACATAGTGAAAAGTAAAATTGAAAAACATTCGCCCGGATTATCACTTGTAGTTGTTTAGGTTGCCCGCGTATTCCCATATAAATTGTAGCCTTTTTATCAACGTGTTGATGGTCTATTATAGCGAAAGGTGAAACTCGGGGTCAAAATTAGGTCATTCCTTACAGTACATTGTTTTTGCAATATCTTTTTGAACCTCTTTGTTGATGTGAACTCAACTTGAACGATAATTGACATTTTTTTCATTGAAATTAATAATTTTGCGGTTTGTTTGCTTTTTGGAATTGATCGCTTTTTGAACAGTTTCTGTCGGAACAAGATTAAGCTCAAAACACTATTGTCGCTCAGAACCGTTTTCATTGTACTTGATTCAACTGTTGTAAAATAAAGTGTTAGTGGTATTGTGCAATAAGGCAATTTTCTGGGATTTTTGGTTTAGAATCAACGGTACGGGTCAAGCAGAAGTTGCAACTTTCTCTACAATTTGTTTTATAATAGGTGTTAGTGGTATTGTGAAATATTGCAGTTTTCTGGAATTTTTGGTTTGGAACTAGTTTTATGGGCCATGGGAATTGTGAAACTTCAAAAATTTGCTTGAAAACAATTTGTCAATATTAAAAGAAGTTGCAATTTTCTCTATAATCAGTTATAAAATAGGCTTTAGTTGGATTGTAAAAAAAGTGCAGTTTACTGGGATTTTTGGTTTAGAATTGTTAAGATTACATTTGTTTGAAAACAAATTGTCATTATTTAAAGAAGTTGCAATTTTCTCTATAATGAGTTTTAAAATAAGTTTTAGTTGGGTTGTGAAATATTGCAGTTTTGTGAGATGTTTGGTATAGGAGCAACGGTTTGGGCTATGTGGATTGTGAAACTGCGAAAGATTTGGTCGATTAGGTTTATTTGAAAAAAGAGTTGTCATTATTTAAAGAAGTTGCATTTTTCTCTATAGTCAGTTTTAAAATAAGTTGTTAATGACTTGAAGCATTTTTGTGATATTTATTGTAAATTTCTGACAACCTTTGAGCTGTATTATGTTTTTTAAACTACTTTTGTCATGCTTATTTTCTATTTTTGTTTTGGAATACTGTACAACCGTGGTTTTTCAACATGCTAAACCAGTTTTCCTAGAGTTTGTTTCAGTAACCCCACCACTGCCGGTCGCCAGCTCAGAATGAAGAAGGAGGAAGGTTTAAACCACACAGAAGAGTTTACTTGCAAGTCTCAGAAAGTCAGTTTTATCTTGAGTTGGGAAAATTTCCGACAACCTATAATATAAATTTCTTCAATTTCTACAGATATTTTGTGCAATTATATTTTTAAGGACCTGAGAGCGAAAGTAATAGTAAAACCTAGCTTGGCTCAAGAACATAGTAATGAGGTTAACCTAATTCAGACAAAAATCAGAGTCTGATTCCGAGTCTTAATCCGAAAAAAATCAGAGTCTGATTCCGAGTCTGAATCCGAAAAAAATCAGAGTCTGATTCCGAGTCTGAATCCGAAAAAAATCAGAGTCTGATTCCGAGTCTGAATCCGAAAAAAATCAGAGTCTGATTCAGAGTCTGAATCAGAGAATATCAGAGCAAAATGTGACATGTACAGAGCCTGGATCACTACTGAATTGTTTGTGAAAAATCTACTAATTCAGTACTGAACTACTCGGAACGCCAGGTATGGGCTATGACAGTTCAAATTATTTCAATTCTCAAAATACCAAATGTAGCGCAATTTAGCCTCGCTCAGCTTGCGTCTTCGCAGCTATCTTAATCTTGAGAAGGAATATTAACTTAGTTTTGCGGTCGATGAATATAATTACTTGGACTGTTTGAAATTCGGTGATGTTGACGTCACCAGTTGTTCACTCTCTCTTCTATCTACTCTTTGTTTCTGTTCGTCCTTTGCCTCTTCTAACATTGTCTTCTGTTCCTTTGCGGACTGAAATGATTCATACAACCAATATTCACCATCAGGCCATGTTTTTATAAACTATAATCACTTTTCTCTCCACGATTCTTTTTTAGAATCGAAGTTAACTGATTTTTTTTTTAAAATTAACTTTAGTCTTTTGGTAAAGTTGTTGTTTTATTAATAGTTTGCCGAGGATAAGCATCCGAAATATTATTGGCTCAAGCGAAACAAAATAAGTGCGAAATTTGAAGCGCTTAATTTATGATGATCTCTGAATTGTGAAAAAAACGCTAAATGTTCCCATATTTTATAAATTCAACTCATTTATTGTACATAGAATCTTTTCCCTGTTTTCCTGGGAAACCCTGCGCCTTTCCACCGCTCTGTTATAGGATAATTTGAGGAAAACTCTCTGTCCTTGGTTAAGAGAAGTGAGACTTGCCTTGCATCGTCTGTTTTTGACGTGGAGAGATTCAGCTCTTCTCCTTCGCAAGTAGACTTCTGTCATGATGTCATCGAACCTGTCTTCATCCTCGAAGGGAGAGATAGAAGCCCCTGTTGACGTCACTCCATTGTGCAACAGACGCACGTGACGCCTCAACTAACAACAGTAAAAAAATTGCCTTCGGTTTCAATTGACCGCCAGTATTGAAGATATGTGCCAGCTCCTATTTCGTTTTCCGGATCTTTTCCGTTTGTGCCCCCCCCCCCAGCTTAGCGGGCGCATACTATTTGCACCCCCCAGAAGCACGTGCCATATTTTAACATAATGGTTTACTATGTAATTGCACGTGCTCTGCAACTGGGGGGCACATAATGTACTGGGGGCACAAACGGAAGTGATCCCATTTTTCAATCCCCCCCCCTACGGGGGCGTACATTCTCTTTTGCTATTTTTAATTGCTTTTAGATAGTATTGTGCCCTCAAGAAAACAAAACACATCAGAATTAAGATCAGAGTTTAAGTTGACCACGGCTTAAAACACTCATGTGCAAGTTTTATTAGACTTTTCATCTATATATAGTCAGATTTAAAAAACTGATAAAATCACGGGTCTTTCCAATTATATCCCCCCGCCCACGAACATATAGCCCCCCCCCAAAAAAAAAAAATGGTGTAATTGCCATGATTGGGGGGGGGCTATAGGTTATATGACCACTAAGCGGGGGGGGGGGGGGGTCTATAATGGGAAAGACCCAAAATCACCTAGAAATAAACGTTAAATCTTGAATCGCTACGATATTCTACATTGACGCCAGGTTCCTGGGCATTACTTGTAAGGCTCTTAAGAGTCTATATTGTGTTCATTGTCTGTTAACAAAAATAAATCTCATCTTATTATGTCCGCGCCTTCAAGAAGAGTCCAATTTTTTCATTTCATGAAATTCAAGAAATTGAAGAAATTTTTGAATTCTCGAAGAATTTAAAAATTCTTCTTAAATTCATTTCGATGAAAAAGGTCTAACAGACTCGAAGTATTCTAAGAGTTGTTAACGTACGTGATTGTTCCTCTCTAATGCGAGCAATTTATTGGCCATGAACACATCCTCCGCCGTGCTGCTTGTTCTCGAATCTGGTGACACTAACACAAAAACACAATTTCATTTCAGCTATATTCTACAATTGCTCTACCGATTAATCACATCACTATTCAGTTCAATTTTTTTCGATAAATATAAAAGAGTTTTGTCATCTGTCTAATTGTTCCACTTTCAAAAGGATTCATATCTTGAGGTTTAAGCCAAAATTTGAGTGAATGCATTGGACAATTTTGCAATCCCTCTTTGAAATATCCAAAAATAGCTCGGAACTAACCACGATTGATTTCCTTGACCTCAGTTGCGATTGGAACGCGTATAGAAATGAAAAGATCCCAGGTTGAGGTCCCAGACGGAAAGTCGATATGTCCAGACCGTCCCAGGCGGAAAGTGCCTATGTCCAGACCGTCCCAGACGGAAAGTGCCTATGTCCAGACTCTCGTGCGTTTTTCCTTGTTTCCAGACCATGTAAATTTGAACGCACGACACCCCCGTCGTGCGTTCATCTGGGTCTGGACATATCGACTTTCCGTCTGGGACCTCAACCTGGGATGTATTCAAGTGAGTAATTTTCAAAACACCGAAAAATCATCACTTGAAGTTTATATTTAGACTTGAGCCTGACTGGCAAAAGGAGGGTTAAGTAATTAGCACTCATACAAACTAGCGTAAATTTTATCAAAAAGTTAGTACAAAAATATGATGTTGTTTAATTGGACAGAAAAATTTGGTTTATAAATTGATCCAGCCTCTATTTGGACTTGGTGTTTAAACATTCAGTATGTTAAGGATAGAATTCTTGGCTGATCGTAGGTTTCTTAAAAGCTCTTTTTGAAATGATAAATGATAACCGCCGACTGATAAAAGAGAAACACAAACAAAAAAAATCCGGCAGGCTAATCTATGAACGCAACATGATGGTTCGGAACTTTGTCTTCGCGCATAACGTTCCGACCCTGCTCAACCACGTTTTTGACTTAATTGTCCACCAAATGAGGAAGAAATGAAAACTTTCAAAAAATCACTCATTGTTCAAAAATAAACGGTGTATCCATTGAGAAAAGCTCAAACCGTTATACGAATTGAGGCAATACAAATAAAAAAAGTTACATAAAAAACAAAGCAAGACAAGTCCTGAGATACAATTTAAAGAATTGAATGAAAAACTTAGAAGTACTCTACCTGACCAGCAGATCAATTGAAAAATGCCAGCCGACAAACTAAACAAAAACATACTCATTGCTTGCTAAAACTATTGAAGCTTTTAACCCTAAGGCAAAATTTAATCCCTTTAAATATACCGCTATCAAAAATAAATTCAAAACTTTTTTTATTTCTGAAATTGGTCCAGTATTATACCAGTAAATTGATCCAGCTGCAATACCTGAAAAAAAATCATTGGCCATAGAAGATCGATTAACTCGAAAATGACCAAAAAACTTTAAAAAAAAATAATAAAGCAATTACAAACTTTAACAAAACGCTGCTGCAAATTGTGATATTATTATCTTCAGAATCATTTCTGTGTCTCCAGAGGCTATCCAGTCACCCAATTCTATGCCTTAAAAAATTCATTGGCTCAAAGACCGATAGGCAATAATTTTTAGAAAACAATTTCAGTCTTCAAAAAAAATTGTTCTATTAAAATGTTGAAAACATTCAAATGCCCCCTAGCAACTAATTAATAACATACTATCAAACCTTGAATGAGGTTACCTGGCTACTGAGGTAATAAAAACTATACAAGAAATCTTCAGAAAAGACTTAAAAATAGCAAATTTTATCAAAAAATTTCTAAAAAATGAATCGTTAAATTGTTGAAAACAAATCCTTTGAAACTAACAACCACGCAGTAACTCTTTCACGACCGTGTAATAGGTTTGCTGGCACTTCAGATAAGACAAAATATCAACAATTGACAAAAACTTAAGAAAACCTTGAAAAAATTTCAGATTTTATCAAAAAATGCTAAAATTTGAGACATTAAAATGTTGAAAACCAATCTATTGTTACTAGAAACCATGGAGTACCCTATTATCGATACTTAAAGAAGACTCCCTGGTCCCTAAAGCTGGAAAACTAACAAAATGACGAAAAATTTCAAAAAAAACTTGAAAAATTTGCAAAGATTAGTATCATTTCGCGTGTTCGTGTTTGTAATACCAAAACATAGAGCTCATAAAAAGGTCATGACAAGCTATTTTTTCTCACAAAAAGCCTTCATCAGCTTTTAAAAACTTCAACCTAAGACTAATCAAACAAAAAAACTCAAAAAATTTACAAAAAACTAAAAAAAATTGCAGAATTTTGAGCTCAAGAACTCTTAAAAATAACCTCTAAACCTACATTAAGGCGATCTCAGCAGCTGCACCACTCTGAGCACTACTAAAACCCACTTTAGGCCTCTAATGAACCTTAACGCCCCATGGGTTTTACCTGTTTTTCCCGTTAAGAAAGATCAAAGTCATTGAAAAATGTGTGAACGCATCTTAAAAAAACACAGCGCCCCAATACAATTCAAATTCTTTTGATTGTAACATGCTTACTTACGACCAAAGCTCATTGTCTATATTTTATTATATCATTTCCGTTTCTGCCCCCCAGTTCGTTATGCACTCCGCTGTTACAGTTTACGTGCCTTTACATAGAAAATTATCATGTTATAGAATGGCACGCGCATCTGGCGTGTGCAAATAACATACATGCACCCACCACGCTGGCGGCAAAAACGGAAAAAATATTTTAAAAAAAGTTAACGAACAAATTAAAACAGTATCAGATAAAAATTAATAAAAACCAAATGGATTGCATTTTACCAGAAGAGAAATGTGATTTGTCTTTATTAAGCATAATTAACGAGTAGACAGAAAATATAAAAATGCAAACGCAGAAAATACGTTTACACTTTATGAAAATTAGTAAATTCAAAGATATGAAAGCCATTCGCTACCAACTGAAACCAACCAATGGCTTTATTTCGACTTTAATACAATACCTGTCATTATCCAGATTGTCATACGGCTAGAAAAAGCCCCAATCCAGACCAAATCAAAAACTCATTTCAAATTTGCGAAGAATTGGCGTCGAAGCAAATAAAATCAAAGTATTCACTAAAATATTGAAATTTATTCATTACGCATTCCTTCAACGCCAAAAAAGTGATGTTCGACTGGTCTTTTTTTGTCTTTATTGTGGCGAAAAGACAACACAGCAAATCAGCCCTCAAAAAATGGAAATGGTAAAAAAAATTATGAAATCTCGTAGTGTAAACACCAAAGTCAAGATTTTCAATAAACCCAGCAATGAAGACATTGCAATTCTCTCGAAAAAGAACGCAAACTCTTGTTTTGCTGAAACTACGCTAAAATTTGTGCAGAAATAAGATTGAAAGTGGCAAATCTCAAAAATCACTCTTTTATTTTTCTAAAGACCATATGACGTAAAAAACTTGAGCTTTGACAACAATAAATGTAATCAGATTGATTTGTTACTGATTAAAAGCCATCTAAACATGTCATTAGTGAGACTAAGTCATAAGACTACAAATTAAGTACGATTACAGGCAGAACACAAAAATTCACCATCAATTATACGCAAACAGCGAGGAAGCTAAAAAAACCAAAAAGCTTCCGCTGAAATTATGTATGTTCGTTGGGCTTCATTTGCATGGCAAAATTATTTCAAAAAAATTAAAGACCCCGCTGTTGCAATCTGCATGTTTTCTGAACTTTAAAATTCAACATTCGGACCAAACGTGGTCTTGCTTTTAATATTTGTCCGTTGAAAAAGGTTCCAAATGTTGCCGAAATAGCTAATTTGACCAAGAAGTCACTATAACAATAAACTGCTGTATTTTGAGACTTACAGTCCATAGGTTATTTTACAAAAAAACAACCATAATGTATCAAATTGAAGCATTAGATAATTTTCTTGACGCCGTCGACATTTAATTAGATATTTGATTATTTGGACTAAAAAGACTACAAGGAGTCATAAAACTAAAAATAGAACATTAAATGTTGGCAAAACTCAGAAATTCATCAAAAATTTTACGAATGTAATTTGTCGAAAATAAAAACCACTCACTTTACCCAAAAAAAAACGAATATTTATTCATACAACCCGTATTCAAAAAATGGTGCCTTTTTTCATTTGAAGTTTTAAGTGAAAAAATACTTGGTAATGGCAATAAATTGAGATGAATTGATATGTAAAAATTGCAAAATTAATTTTTAAGGAACAATTCAGGGAACAATCCGAATCCTTTTTCAAATGAACGATGAGACTAAAACTGGCTTTACTAATACGGCCCGGCTGTTACAAAACGCAAATTTTCTAAAACATTGCGGTTTTGGCAAACAAAAATTACAATTTATCAGAAAAAATATGTATTTTTTAATAAATCTTGGCTTAAATTAGCAAAAAATGCAACAAAAGTTTTTTCATAAAACTTTAAAAGGAAACGGAGGTAAAATAATCACACATCTGAATAAGCAAAGGTTGTGCCAGCAGTTTGTTTTTCTGCAATACCGGTCAAACATATTTGATGCCATTTTTTATGAAAACAAAAGAAATGCTGAATTTCCAACATTTTAGCTGAAACAGTTAGTTCAAACAATTCACCAAAATTTTTTTATCTTGGAATAAAAAACCAATGAGAATATCGCTAACAACATCTCATATATTGTTAGCAAAAATTGATTAAAAAAATACAAAAATTACCAACAATGTGAACAAATTAACGGAAGTTAAGCTAACGTTCACAAAACTTTTAACCTCTGCAATTCCTCAAAAAAAGCCAATTTCAAAAAGAAAAAATCTTTTCAATTTGAAATTCAACGCTTGACAATTTTCCGAATGATACCATTCGCAACCCTCTACGTTGAATATATCGATCGGCGAAAATTGACAATTTCAATCCCATCAAAATAATCAATATACGTAATGAACCTATGCAAGGAAATTCATATGAAATTATAGTGCTAGAGGTACAAAGAATGGATTTTCAACAGCAAAATGAGAGATTGAATCTGAGGAGAGTAGCTTCATAAAAATAGCAAAATTAGACTTCAAGTGTACCGAATACTAGATTTTGAGAAGTAACGCGCGAAAATGCATATCTAAGCTTCCGATTTAGTATTCATCGATTTTCTTTTATACATCAAAAATCAGATATATTCCACAGATGTATGTTCTATGAGAGGGAAAATTGGTAATTATCCAACGGTGGTACATCAATTGATTTTCTATGAAATTACCATGATCCATCCATGAAAATCAATGGCAACACAATCCCGTTTATTTGTTAGTTTTCAACGAAACTACCAAATCTTCCAAAATTCTGAACAGTTGATCACTGGCCAATAGATTACGTCAGAAAAACGTGAATAAAACAAACAATCAAAATTTTGTCAATTAAACAGCATTTATTTGACCCGTTGCTGTCATTTATCACATGAGTGCACCCGATAAAGTCTTTCTCACATTTTATTTAATTATCTTGTAATTTGGGAAAGTAACGACAATACAAAATACATGCAATTTCACCTTTTGAAATTCAAGATTAACAGATGTTTAATTTGTGTCTAAAGTACTAAGCTGTCACTAACAGAAAGGACTAGTAGCGATAGTATAGGGGCTGTTTAGCCTCCTACTGGCCCCACTGCTTCGTCTCCTCTTCAATCTGGTGATGAAAGCTACCATCTCATGGCTAGGGGTAGACACTAGAGTCTTGTGGTCTCCAGATGATGAACAACCCTTACTCTCGCTTCCTTTACTGGACTCCAAGGTCATAGTGCTAACAGGTTCCTCAGGAGGTGGCTTCTCATCGGCAGAGGACAAAAGATCAGTGCTGAAATAGTCACACTAAACATTCAACAAAACCAGTACCAAACATAAATGTGTCCATAAATAGACACTATAAATAGTTTAAGTGTAATTGTTCCAACTCCACTTGGGGAAGGAACTACCCAGGTCGAGGTCCTCGCTCAAAATTTTCTTTGATCAGACCCATCCAGACAATAATCACCCATTATCAGACATTAAGTCGTCCGAAATTGTTGGCGCGTTCATGTCTTCGTTCAAAATTAGCGATGATATCTTTGACTCGTTCAAAATGTTTGGTTCATTTTTGCCTCGACAAAGTTTTAGGGTGCGTTTTTGGCCCAACCAAAAATTGGGTGCGCTTTTTTGGCACGTTCAAAGTTTTCTATCTACGATCAGATTCAAGCACGTCCAAATTTTGGCTCGTTCAAATTTGGTCATGATCAGACTGTGGCTCGTTCAAAATTGGCCGTGATTATAAATTGCCTCGAAAATTTGCCATGATCAGAATTTAGAGACAGACTCAGAGCATGCCCTCGATCGGGTAACTTTGAACGCACCGCACCCATCCCCCGGTGCGCTTTTTATGGTCAGATTATAATTGATTTTAGTCGAGAACCTCGGCATGGGTATATGAGCAACAGGGATGGATCTTTGTTCAAATTTATTTATCGTACAGGTTTTGCTTTTAATTTTAAACATAACAGAGGTTTGCTGATTTATTTGGACCATGTTTCTGCTAAAAAGAGTGAATTTTTGAAAGTTTAACGCTCGTTAGAATTAGATTCGATCAAAAAGGTGGTGATGCACAATTGTCTGGCCCAACTATTATTGGATGAAATTGCACTTCTTTATGAATAACTAGGTTGATTGTGCAAAAATTTAGCCTTTTTAACTACAAAACAACCCCAAAATGCTCAATTTTAGTAGGTACAGTTGCTCTTTCTGACAAACGAACTTTAACAGAAAACGCAGGCACAATCATTTGAAAGAGTCTCTTAGCTTCATCTTCTGGGTCAAAATTTCTTTGGATGCTTTTTCGAACAATTGCTTGGATCTGACACAATAGTTACGTGACTCTGCTTGAAGTCATTGACAACTTCTGGCGTTTATCGAGAACCGCTAAGCGGTTCAAGATTTTAAGTCAGAATTTCGAAGTGATTTCTGCAGAGTCACGCACCCATGCTTAAAACACGAAACGCTCACGTTTTAAAAAGACGAAAGTCAACGGAAGCCAACTTCTTGCTAAGTATCATTTTCTGGCACTGCAGACTTTCGGCATTTTAAAATGTGCACGTTCGTGTTTTAATTAATTTTATGGAACACCAATTATGAAGCTCAAATAGTTTTCATTGTCGCGAAATTCTGAAATTTTGAAAACATTCGAAATCGCTTTAAAAGAATCTTCTTTTCAAATTCTGTCGGTTAGAATATCCAATTTCTAAACAAACAGTGCTATGGACCACAGCTAAAATTTATGAAATCTGAGAGGTATTGATTAAAAAAGCAATAGCACGGTAGAGTTTCGAAAGTCATAGTTATTCATCAATTTCTTTACCTTCTTGATTTTTTCCACTTTTCGAACAGAAAACAAAACTAACGCAGAGATCTACAATTTATAAGCAGCTGCCTATTGTATTCCTTTAGTAGGCAGCTGCCTATTGGAAGTTCTTAAACAAATTTTGCATCCAACGACTTCAGACAGCCTATGTTTGATCGTCATAGACGTCATAGACTATTACAAATTAGTTAACAGTAGTTTATTAAGACAAAAAAACTGTTTGAAATAGAATATTTTCCAGCTGCTTTTTGCGCCAGAACTTCTCGTTTTTTCATATAAATTTGACAGTTGATTAATTTAAGAGCTGTGAAATCTGCATTTCTATTTTTCATGCACATCCCTTCAACACTCTTTTGTTCTGCTTTAATTTTGTTATGGAACCAAGCCCGTTTGGTTGTTTTGCAAAGAAGCTAGACAATTACTGAATTACAACATAAAAGCATCAATTTTTAATGATTAGAAGCCTTTGCTCTGACTATGCGCAAAGTAAATGCGCAAAGTAAAACAATTGGTAAATACTTTCTTAAATGAATTTTGGATTGCTCTTTCACACAATTACGTTTGTGACAAAAACTTTTATCTGTCCTTTTTTCGTCATTTCCCCATGATGTGGGAATCATTAGGGGCAAACAAATATAATTTTTCTTGGAAAACTGCAAAAATGGCAGAAAAATCCTTCAAAGCATATTGTTTGCTTTTCCCCTTTTTCTATGCAATATAATTTCTAGTTAACATACCTTTCCTGAAAACTCTAAACAGTAACCCCAATCTTGTAGCAGCTTATAGGGGATGCAAAATACTTTTTATCATACCAATATGGCTCTTAGGGGTTCAACTTTGGTGTTTGAGGGAATTCATAAATAAATATCATTGCTTTTCCGAAGCTCTTCCATTCTTTTTCTGCTGTAATCACACTTGTTTTCTTTTGTTTAATGACCTCTGAGTTTCATTCTGACTTTTTCTGGCAATTTGATCACATTTTGAAGCTAGTCTCCCTCTGTTTACATAGCAAATAAATCTACATTGCACTCCAACTTACATCCCTCAAGTTTGTGCATTTTGTTCACGTAGTCGATATGCTCAGTGTTAGCTCTTAAACTCTGCAAATTAATTAACCACCCATTATCGAAGCTTCAATTTCATGTAGTTTCAATGACCTTTTATTACTATTTCTAGATATGCACTCTACATCCTCGCATCCTTAAATATCAAATTTAGGGTAGTTTGCTATGATTTTTGGAATTCCCTATCATTAACTTCTTTAACTTAGGTGACCAAAATGATTTTGATGGGAGAGATTGGAACTCTATGACCAAATGCACGTTTACGAGGCTGTTCGTTTACCTTTACTGTACAGTTCAGCTGAATCTGTCTTTCCTGGACTTGGCCATGTTTAGACTTCGACTTAAAAAGACTGAAAAATCTATAGTCTAGGGTGAGGGTTTATAGACAAAATTAAGCAGTCGAGCTTTTTACTTAAAGTGGAAGCGGAAAAGTCCTTTTATGCAACAAGAAAAGTTTTCGCACGGTTATTTTGGACAACGCATGATCTTTTCCTAAGTAGAGGCCAAAATAGGGGGGGGGGGGGTATTGTAGCCATCTTAACAAAATTCAGAAATTTTTCAATCTCGGCTGTCACAGAACTTTTTTTTCTGAAGCTATTGCTAGTTAAGTAGTGTTAAGAATGTACTACTGCGTTAAGAATGTACTACTGCAACCCCATTTTCAAGGTTAATACTAACGCACAAAATTGCTACTCGGGTACAAAACTTCCGTATAAGAAATCTATATACCAGACCGTCTTAATTTGTTAAGTAATTAAATATATCATTGAATGACTATTTGAGTTTTGAAGTCCTTTAGAGTTCCAATTTTACAACGTTTATATTTAATGTAAATTAAACAGGATTGAAGACGCGTTGCAGATAGAGTTCTGTTGATTGGGATTGAGGGGGGGGGGGGTGCCTCGTAAGAGTTGTGAACACTTACGCTTCCTTGAGAGTGAGCTCCAACTTCTCCTTCGTCAGCAGCCCCCTCTGCTCAGCAACATCCACTACCTTTTCCTTGTTACTCTGTTCATATTCGAGGGGAGGGGCACTGCTTTTCCTCCGACGATTGAGAGCTGGTGACATGGCTGAATTGTTGTTGTTGGTCCTGTTGGGAGATGTTCCGTTGTGCCCGGCAAGAGAACATTCCAGACTTTGAGACCCGATAGAAAACAGTCTCATTTTCCGACATGCCTGCATATGTGCTCTGTGTTCTCTAAAAAACAAGTTTGAAAGTTTCAAAAATAGTTTTTCGCCTGAGATTTTTTGTCTGCTCACGTAATATACAAATTTCAAAACGGAATTATGTCATTTGGGCATTTAGCTTAAAAATCTCTGACCTCATTCACGGGTCGAGATCTCGGCGCCGTTTCCGTGGACCACTTTGTAAGAAATTACCGCCGCAATTACCGATACTACAGAGAGTATAATTATTTAACCGTCGACTTTGTGAACACTTTAGACTTAGTCTAAACGGACGGAATATTAAGAGAGAGCTATGCTGCGTGAAATGCGTTGAGTGAATGAATACATTATTCATAGCCAAATACGACTGTGTATTATTTAATACACTATGCAGCAGGCCATACCGGCTGATTCACTGCCGCTATTAATACGCGTAATAAGTGAAGGATACTGAAGCTATCCAGGCCGCTCTTCAGCAGCAAGCCTGAAACGAATATATGAATAAAGACGAGTAATAGTCGGCTCCATGAATGACCTAGGAATTGATTCGGAGCTAGTCATAGGTCTTGTGGTTTTTTTAGTCGTGTTGACTCAATTATAAACACGCACGAGCCTAGAGCTTGCTGCTGCAGGAAATCAGACCAAACTCAACCAGCGCAAACGTAAGACGCTTGATTTTCTAACAAAAATTTCTCTCTCTCTCTCTTTCTTTCTCTCACTGCTCTTAGAGCAAAACATCTACTCCTCAGCTAAGAGGGAAATACAGCAGCGATTGTAAGTCTGCCAATTTTATAGCAAAAAAGAGTTAGAGTAATATTCACATCCAGCAGTAAGATGGATTCAATTTCTTGATTAAGACTAGATACCCCACCATATTTTCAAGTAAGGTTTACCCCCTAATTGTGCTCTATCCTTTCTATCTATTTAATAATTAATATTTATATCTAATCAATTTTATTTTCTAGCAAATAACACATAGATTTGGGAATCAAGAAAAAACATTGTGAGCATATGCTGAGACTTATTCTAGCACAGAATAATATAGGTTTAGCTCTAGTGTGGTAATTAAGATCAAGAGAATAAAATACCTACCACATCAGAGTTAAAAACTGGTGCGACGAGGAATAAAGAACGTCGATTGCTCACACATTTAGGGACCTGGTGGACTTTTTGTGGCTAGTTTTCCAAACCAAAAACCCAGAGGTCACACAGGTTCTATGGTAGGGCCACATACCGCGCTATCCCAGTACCTGTGTGAGAAGTTCTAAGATTCTGAACGTCTCAATTACGACCGACTAAAAGAGACGGGTTCTCCCCACAAAAGAACAGTCCACGGATTTAGTAACTTTGAGCACCGGTTCTTTGCTTCCCAGACCCAAATTTTGATACTGTAGGTTGGTTTTTTTGAGCGCACACGTGAGTACATAATTGTGTATCATAAAAAGACGTCTTTGTATCCCCCGCACATAATTAGACAAGACCGGTCACATTAATATTACTTTTAGACTTATTAATTGTGTTCAACTTAACCAAATCTTTAAAACTGTTAGCATAACGAACTGTACTATCCCCCCTAGTCTTATATACGAAATCATACACCCATATTCATTAATCTAGCTCTCATTTAATTGTCCGTAACTTAACCTTAGCGTGTCTTATACATCTTAACTTTTGATTTATCATCTAAATTGTCGAATTTATTATCCTCCAAACCCATAGTACTGCAAAAACAAATTGACCCACATGCAAATAAGCCTAGTTTAACGTTGTTCTGCTTCCTTATACATGCATAGTGTATTTATTAGTGTCTCTAAAAGTTATTAACTCACTCTGATAGCCACAAATAACGTTGTATTGTCAACCAAACGCTCCATCAATCACGATAACGCCTCGATTTATCCCCTGAATTTCAAAAATTTTGCGTTTTCGAGTTAAACAAAGTTGGTTTTATCAGGTATTTAGCCCTATTTTGCCTACCTTTTGCCTAAATTAACAGGAATTAGTGAGAGTTCATCCAAAAATGAGCCAATTCTACACGATTTTTCACTAAAATTGTCCGGAATAAAGTAAAAACTTTCAAATTTCATCAGATTTTTGAAGAATTTAGCACTGTTTGCTGTAGAAATTGTGTGTTTTTGCCTAAATTCAACACAGTTTTGAGTAAATAATTGAGTTTTGGTGCCAAATTTAACTAAAATTCACCCAAAATAAGCCCAGATTATTCTCCAAAGTTGTCAATTTAAGCCCACATAGTCCAAAAATTCACTTACGTAGATCAAATTGGTTCAATTTTTACTTAAATATTGCCCGATTTTAGACCCTTTGGTCCTAAATTTGCCCATTTTTGACCGAAATATTTCAGTTTTTATCTAAAATTCATGCAAATTTATCGGTTTGAATCCAAAATTTGCCTGAAATTAACCAATAATTAACTATATTTAGTAAATTTTAAACACAATTTTTGCTTTTAAACACAAAATCGAAATAGTTACAACCCAAAACTATTAGATTTGACCCAAATTATTGACATATTAGCCCAAATTTGTCAAAAAATTGTCAAATTTAAACAAAATTTTCCCGATTTTGCCCTGTTTCATTAAGAAAATACCCGCTTTTGGTAAATGATTGTCAAAATTTGCCAAAATTTTTCAAAATTGCGTCTATATTGATCTGGTAGTTCATCAAAATTGACCCAAATTTGTCACTTTCTACCCAAAATTGACGCAATTTCACCCAGGTAATCCAAAAATTGCCCGGAACTTGTGAAAAATTACCCAAATTGAACCACAAAAGCTGAAAAGTATCTCATTTTGGATACAAATTAGCGGTACAAATCTCATAATTGGTCTCCCAATTCCAAATAATTTCCTGAAATTCGCCCATAATCCTGAAGTATGAAAACATATTCGAACACAGAGACAAAAAAATAGCTATTGAAGCCTATTAACGCCTGTTTTAAGTTAATATATTAATAGAAATATAGCGTTTTGTCCAAAATTAACCACCAAAACGGCAAACTTAATGGAAATAACACGATCTTTTCGTGCAATTTTCTTAAGTAAACGTTCCCTTTACTGTTTTTTTGTGATATTTAAGATTTGACTTCGTTTTTCTGAGCCAAAAATTCGATTGTACTTGTTGGGTTACGTATAATTTTCCATACAAACTCACTTCAAAAAATTAAAATTTCCAGTTTTTGAAAAAGTGTATGGAATACCTAATAGGAGACAAAGAAATAAGTATTAAGGATAACTCAGCAGACTGTCGAGTGCTCAAATACGTCACCGACGTTGAAAAATCATACGTGACAATAGACTACCGTATCAAAAGAACAAAAACTGTCGGACAAGTAACCATATTTAAAACTGAAAGTACCTCCTTAGATTATTTGTTCAATAAACTTAATAAACGTGTCTCAATCATCGACTTACAATGTATGTACGCTCAACCACAAGCTTCCAAAAAATGATTGAAAGCAGCCAAAATCTGAAACTAGTACCCTTGCCAGATAATGAACTCTATAAAATTGAAAAAGTTTGCATGTTTTCACCCACTTTACCCAACTTTATTAAAGAAATAATCCAAGAAGAAAGAGTTTATTGTGTTCTAATAAGAAAGTCTGATAGCGATAATCAAATCATTTCCTATCGAGTCAGAGTATTTAGGCCAATACTAACAACAGCCTTCTCTGAAAGCAATCAAAAACCAAAATTTTGTCACACAGGAAAATTTTTCTGGATAGAATATCGGCTAACCGAAGATGGTTGCTATCAACGAATGAACAAATGCCTATAATAATTTAATATCAAATATTTTTGTATAAAACAAAGTGAAAAACAAAACAAAAACTCTTTTTTTCTTTTTATTGTCTTATAACCTAGCTTATGGATATAGTACAAAGCACCTAAATGTAACCATTTTGTACGACGATAAAGTTGCAAAAGTTAAAAAGTACACATTAAATAACGATAAACAATCTCTGATTGTTTATTACAAGTTTGTTAACGATCCGCGCCTACACTGTTTTATAACATATGCAAGTTCTAATCCTGATTTTTACAAAACTTTGAAAGCTTTGCACACGCCAAATAGTTATATTGATTTATAGTTCACAAAAACTTTACCTAATTTTGTAACTGATACTGTCTAAAATTACACCTTTATTAGAGCAAAAGTTGAATTCAATGAATAATGACGCTAATTTCTTGTATATTTTTATCAAGCTTGGTCATAATACAAGCAAAGTTACTAGTTATAAATTAGATAAGAAAAAGCAATATATGTACATTTTTATTAATTTTGGTAATATTCCAGGACTAGCTTGTTACATAACACATGCGGAAAACAACCCAAAGTTTAACCAAAATTTAGACGCACTTCGTACTCCAAATAGTGTTTTTGAAATAGGACCATTTGTTTAAGCAAATTGTCTCAATATTTTCTAAATTCTATAAAAAATTTTTTGACCTTTTCATAGCTTCAAATTCTTTTGATCAGACTTTTTTATTGTTTTCTTTCGTTCATAGTATCTTTCTCATACAAAAACTTAGTAATAATTCAACAAAAACCCTAAAACAAAAATGGCTATACCCAGACATTTCTTGAAAAATTTACAGGCTTAGACCCAAGTGAGGATGTAGCAGATTTTCTAAGTCTAATAGAGAGAAAATAGAGTTTTCATTAATTAGGACTCAGACCAGGAGCAGGAGATGCACAAAATGCAAATGACGCACGTAGAAAAGCATTATTTGGCTCAGTCCTAAGAGGACCAGCAGCCCAAAGGTTCGATTCTTTGCCCGCAGCGGAACCATGGGATGATGTTAGGACAAAGTTCTTAGAATGGTTCACAGACGAGAAAAACAAGTATAGAAAACGAATTGAGGTAGAAAACATTCGTAGACAGCCAGATGAATAGATAAAAAGTTATGTACACAGACTAACAAAAGCAGTGGAAAAAGGATGGTCACACCCATTCACAGATGCTCAAAGGCAAACTAAGTGTATGGAGTTTTTTGTAAGAGGACTAACTCCTCCAGCACCTAAACAAAAAGCGCATCAATTTCTGATAGAAACACCTCACGCAACATGGGAACAACTTAAAAATCATGTCAGCACTAAAGACTTAAGTTTTGCAGTAAGTAGTGATTTCACAGGCACAGCATCTAGCAGCATAGACAACAAAATGGAGAAATTTGGTATAAAAAAACAGCTCCAAGAATTAGCAAGTTTAAAGAAAAATAACAAAATTAGCGCAGCATACAACCCAAATGAGCCTAGGAACAAGCAAAATCACACACGATTTTGTAAATTTTGCAGAAAGTCAGGTCACACAATAGCATATTGCTATGCAAGCCGAGACTTTAAAGAACAAAATAGACAGCAACAACAGCAAAAGGATAAGTTCAGAGATAACTATCAAAGCTATAGAGGACGTCCTCCAAGAGAAGATAGTTATAATAGAAATCAGAACAGATACAGACAAGACACTAGAACACGAAACAGTTACTACAACCAAGACAACCGCAGACAATACTCTCTTTATCCTAGATCTGAGAACAATAACTTCAGAAATTGCTCACAAAGCTTTGAGAATCGAGATCGACGCTATAATAGCAGATCCAGCGACCGTAGACCCCAGAACTATAGGAACTATTCCAGGGAACGACAATATGATCGAAACGATTCCCGAACAAGGTATCGTGAGTCAAGCAGTCCAAGACAGGATCATAGAAGAAGTAACAGTTCTAATCAGAATTCTAGAGATAACAGTAGAGACTGTAATTCAAACAGAGTTCAATTCAGAGAAAATAAAATTAATGGATTCTTTGTGGACAATCAACAAGATGAAATTAATTTAAACTAGACGAGTCTCCGTACAAAAATAAAAAGACAAACATTTTTATTAACTTGCACATTCCCGCCGTCGGAGACAGTATTAAACATAACGGTTTTGAATCGCAGTTTCTAGTTGACACAGGAGCAACGTGTTCCTTAATAAACTTTGATTTTCTACAAGAACTTAAGTCACTGATTGACGTTAAACTAATTGAGTCTAAACAGAAAACAATTGCCGTCAACGGCGAACGATTAAAATTGTTAGGCTACATTCATGTCCCCACCTCATTTGACATTGAAGGCAAATATTTCAAAGGTCTCTAAACATGGGTTTCAGATAAAAACGGCTGCTAATTAAACATCCAAGGAATGGACTTTTTGAATTTTGCAACAAAATTAATTAAGTTCATAACTCCAAAATTGAACTTAAAAATTTATCCAAACGTCTCAATCACGCTCTCAAAATATCAAACAAAACGTTATACTTTTGTAAGTAAATTTGAAAAAGTTGTACTTAACAGACCTTTCGAACTAGCACCGAAATCTAGCAGAGTACTAACAAGTATACCATCAAACCAATTTTTCAAACAAGGAACATCATTTATAATTGACAATCGACTCCAGGACAAAGGTATCTACACATACAACGTCTATTGTGTAAGAAAAGAAAAAGAGTTGACAATAATGCTTAATAACCCTGGTGATCGTAAAGTAACAATAGATAAAGGTTCAATAGGATACACTTTGGAAGAAATTTGTCAAAAAACACAAAAGTACACACTGATTGATAACGTCGCGTTTTTATATGTCTTAACAGAAACTGAAACAGATTTCAATCACATCTTTCATGTGACTGAAAAAGTTCAAAACCCAATTCAGACTTTGAAAAAGTTGAAAAAAAGCTCAGAAAAAGGTTCAGGAAAAAGAATTTGCAGACCACCATGAGTTAGAAACAGATTTTAGTCAAGATCTAAAAGACTTAAAACCAAAAGCAACAATAGAAGGTGAAATTCGACCACAAAAAATACCACCGAAAAAACTGGAGATGTATAGTAAATCAGACCGTGAGTTTCTCAAAAAATTTGACTTCAGTCAATCTGACATTAATGATGCACAATTACTAGATCTCATGGAACTTCTTGCCAGAGACAAGGACGTCTACTCTCAGCACAAGTATGACGTTGTCAAAATAAAGCAAAAATTTCACCTAAAACTTCTACCAAATTCAACCTTGACTAAGCAAAGACCATCACGAGTGCCATTGCACCATCAGGAAAAACTTGAAATTTTGCTAGATCAGCACTGTAAAGCAGGAATAATTCGAGAAATGGAAGACGACACCGAAATGGGATCGTCATATATTAATCCCGTTATTATCCTTCCTAAAGGAAACATAATAAAAATAGTAATAGACGCGAGATATCTAAATTCAATAACAGACCTAAGTAAATACTCATGGCCTCTAGAGCCAATAGGTTCTTTATTGACTAGAGTAAACGGAAATTACTTCACTACAAGTGATTTATGCTCTGCATATAATCAAGTCCCTCTAACGGAGGAAACACAACAATTGACGAGTTTCGTAATAGGTTCAAAACAATACACGTTTCAACGTGGTTTTCATGGACTTTGCGGACTACCAAACTTTTTCAGTAGAATAATGACGATCCATTTTGCACCCTTAAAAAAATCTAGACAAGCCGTAACTGATATTGATGACACAATCATGCAAGCTGAGACAACTGAAGAGATGTATGCAATAATAAAAAAGTACCATCTTTTGCTACGCAAAGCAGGACCGAAAGCTCAGCCTGAGAAAACAAAATTCTTTTTGCGCAAAGTACAATTCTTAGGACATGTAGTATGAAAAGGGTTGAAAAGGGTTGAAAATCTGAAAGCCTTAAAGACACCTGAGAATAAACGAGATGTAATGCGAGTCGTAGGTTGTTTAGGATTTTACAGCATGTACATAAAAAATCTGCATGTAGACAGTAAGCCATTTTACGATCTCATAAAAACTGAAACCACATTTCAATGGACAGATGAACACGAAAAGTTGTTCAGAGAAATTAAGGATCGTATAAGTGAAGATACAGTCTTAGCAATTCCTGACACCAGATACCCCTTTTATGGTCATGTAGATGCATCATCAATTGGTGTAGGTTCAATCTTAGTCCAATAATTTCCTACCGGAAATAGGATAGTTTCGTTTAATTCTCGAGTTTACACAAAAGATGATTAAAATATGAGTATAACAGCTAGAGAACTTTGTGGTGTAATTTCTGCTCTACAAACATATGAGCATTACATAATAGGTTCCCCACATCCAGTGTATCATCCAGTGTACCACAAGCCCCTACTGTATCTTTGGGGACGTAGAGGAAAATTATCTCATCGATTTCTCTGCTATCAACTTGTCATTTCACAATTCCAAAACTTGAAAATAATCTGGACAGAAGGCAAAAACCTAGCCTTTCCAGACATTCTTAGTAGAAACGTCTCAATAAAGGACTTAGACAAGTATCAACTGAAGCACAAAAAAATCCCGAAAGACATTAAATTTTATGACGAGTCAGGCAACGAAGAAAAATATTTCGTGTTGCATAACAGTGAAAAAGGACAGAAAAACGATTGCTATCCCATTCTAAAACAAACTTTTCAGGGTGTTAAAAAATTGAATTTTGAAAATGAACAATTCCCACTAAGAGTGCCAATCTTAAGCGAACAAGACGACAGTGAAAACTACTACTCTGATTTGTCTTTAGAAATTGATAATTTAGAAAAAGAAAAGGAGCAATTTGAAAAAATTTCTATAACAGAAGACGACCCTTTGCTAAATTCTGTTGAATTGTCAGATTTAGAAATAGATGACATGAGTCTTGAGCAAGAGATTGAAGCAAGCAAAGCAAAGTTGGGTAGATTAGCAAGTGTTCGACTAGCTAAACCAATTTGTGAAAATAACGAAATTTCAGATGGAAAAGAATTCATTGAGAAATTATCTAGTTTTGCTAAAGATATTGACTTGAACATAACAGCAATAAGCCAGGAACAATTCAAAGACCCAGTTAATCAGACTGTAAATCAATTTTTTGAATCAGGAAACAAAGATGAGAAAAACGTAAAATTTCGACAACCAAAAGCCATGAAAACATACTTAAATAATTTTGAAAATCTTTGCCTAATTGGAAACATTTTATGTATCAAACAACCAACTGAAGATCCAAATACTCAAAACATCAAAATATGCGCACCATAATCCCGCTTCCTAAAAATTTTTGAATTAGCTCACCAAGATTCGCTTTCTGGACACTCTGGAAAAGATGAAACATTGTCAAGCATAAAACGCTTTTTCTATTGGCCAAGTTTATATAAATGGGTTTCTCACTTATTAGCCAATTGTTTAGACTGTCAAAAAAAAACAAAAACGCAAAGACTTAAACGAAGCACCACTTGAAAAATGGACAGAAACTGTACCTTTCCCCTTCCACACGGTACATATAGATCACAAAGGTTCAATAAATCCACCATCAAACGGAAATAAACATTGCTTAGTAGTAATTGATTCCTTTTCTCGTTACATCCAAGTTTACCTAGTTTCATCAACATCAGCAAGTGAAACAATATCAGCACTTGAGAAATTTTTTCTTACTTTTAGTATACCACAAAAACTTGTGTATGATAAAGGATCAGCCTTTATGAACGAGGAGTTCTCAAGTTGGACTCATGAACTTGGAATTACGCATGCTCCTAGAACATCATACTCTCCCTGGACCAACGGAAAAGTTGAGATCCTCCAAAACAAACACCTTGGCACACATTTCCGAATCTTTTTTGGAACAAGGTAATTGTAATTGGAGTGACTTAGCACCAAAGTTCGCGTTTGCTCGTAACACAACAGCAAACACTAGTACAGGATTAACACCCTACGAAATCGTTTTTGGCCAAAAGCCCCAAATTCCCCTTTCTCTGAAATTATGATTATTAAGGTCTTCCGATTTAACTTGTAATTCAGAATTTTGCAAAGATTTACCACTCCACAAGCATACAGAACAAAGTAGCAACAACTATCAGATAGATAAACTGCTAAAACCAAAACTAAGTAGTTCATTGCTTGCTCGTGGAAATCAATTCAAACAAATTTACAAAACTGCATACAACAGAAGCCTTGAAGTTAACTCCAAAGCACATCAGAACAGAAACAAACATAAACTAGGTAAGCCATCAGACGTAGGACAACTAGTGTTAATGGAAAATCATTCATTCGAGGACGGAAAGTCCAAAAAGTTAGATCAATTAAGGTCAGGACCGTATGAAGTTACAAAAAAATTGACAATTGTAAATTACGAAATAGAACTTGTTTCAAACAAAACTGTCAAAAAAGTTGCTCATAGAAACCATCTAATTGAGTACTTCCCAATCGAAAACGCAATTTCAGAATTAGTTGTTGACTATGGTTTCAGGAATGAAAACTTCCAACCGTTCTACGAAAATTTAATGAATAATAAAGTTGAAAATCTTAATGAGCCAGTGGATAAATTTTCCTTTCAACAACCTTTCACTGAAACTGAATTTTTCCCAGTAGACAATTTTACAAGTATTACGGATAACATACAAAATGAAAATAATCATGAGAAAACACTTGAAGATAACAATACCACAATAACAAAAATTGACTGAGGATTTCAAGAAAAATTTTCGAGTACGTTTGTAGACAACACACAAACACCTGATAACCGTAGTCGTAGTAGAACTAGAAGTTCTAACCCATATCCCGACACGTATTCGTTTTGCAGATCCACCTGACATTAGAGTCAGCCCTGATAGAACCCAAACCCGTGTACAATCACCCGAAGCAAACGCAACTACCTCCGATGATCAACGTTCATCTCGAATCGATTGTCGAAATTCGGGACGATTTAAAAAACTTACTACTCGCTATCAAGCGGGATTCACTTAAACTTTACTTTATATCTTTACTTTAAAGGTTCAAATTATCGGAAAATTAATTTACGAGACCTTTTCTCTCTCCTTCTTCCAGACTTACTCTTAGCTTTCTGACACTAAACAAACCAAAAACTCAGTCAACCACTAACTAAACAAAGTTATTATGAAAAACAATAACTTCCCTTATATATCTTTAAATATTTTGTTTGTCTTTATTGTTATATCTTTTTGTAGACCCTCAGTTAGGAATGAGTTGGATGACATTTCCCCTACGTTAAATGTTGTTCATTATGAATGTTCAAAAATGAAATGAAGAAAAATGTATGCTTTAAATCAAGAAGCTCAATGCAACATTAAACCAGAAATTATTAAAGTTGCACCCGGAAAGGTGACACTGTATGAAAGATCATACAGAACAAAAGTAGAGGCAGTAATGTGTCGAGTAAAATCGCAAGCTCAAACATGGCACTGTGGATTTTTATCGCACTCTCCTTTAGCATACGACCAAATTTCTATTACAACTGACGTCATAGCAACGCCAGAAGAATGCAGACGTGCAAACAAAACAGGAAAAATTGCAATAACAGAGTACGATAGAACTTATAAGTTAGACATTTCAAACGAAGTTTTAAAGACCAATACACACACGGTGGTCTGAATGAGGACGACCACTTAGAAGATAACACCGATTGCTCAGGAGAATTGAAACTTTTTTTCCTTTGAAACACAAATGCAAAGAGTTGAACTCGAAGTTGATCAGGAAACAAAATCAGTTTTTACCCCGTTAGGATTAAAACTTCCATGCGAACTTAAGGAAGGAGGTTGTGAAACAACATCACTAGACCCCTTTGCTTACTCATGGAATGTGCCAGAAATTTGCATTGTTACAAAACTTTTCACTCAAGTCTCAAAAACGATAAAGTTCACAAACGAACCGGATCCATCACAATACTATATCATAAGTACGCACGACATGAAAATGATGTTTATCGTTTGCAAAACAATATGAAAATAGACCACACGCGAGACATAAAACTGAGGATAAATAATGAAAGAAATTATATTTGTGGAAAGCCTACTCCTTTGTTTATTACAAACGTTGATGATCTATTTGTTTCTTTTACAGGCGGATTTGATATGAATAAGGGAAAAACCTTAATTTCAAAAAATAATGTTAATTATTACAAAATGAAAGTCGGCACCGACAACAAAATAAGGGTGAACAATTTTTACGAGACACCTAAAAACGAGCTAGTTGGTAGCCAACATTTTGGAAATTATAAAAAATTTTTTGAAAACGTTAGAAAAGACACTATCGATTATGATGCTCATATGCGTTTGAAAATTAATTTCATGATGTATAAGGTCTATCGTGATTTGGAACAGTCTGACTTCCTTATTTTACAAATTATTTGCGAGCTCAGACGCACTCAAATCCAAATGATCAATGCATAATTTTCCGAAAACAATAGATTGGCCGGATACATGTTAACCGGAAATCGTTCAATGTTCTTAGAAATTGAAGGTGTTACAGGTTTTCTATATCCGTGTCCAAAGAAAATTTCACCGCTTAAATTACTTGATCGCTGTTACGACCGTATTCCGATCTTTTATGACGGAAAGCTATGTTTGTTAATCCTATTACTCGCCAAACATTTCCATTTGCAAATGAAATAGACTGTACAGATACTTTTAAAAATTTGTTTCAACTTGAATTAGATAATAATAATTCTTGGTATCAGTTGATGCCGGCACCAGTTCCTTTTAAACCGCCCGCTGTTTTTGCTCCACAACAAATTGGTTATTTTCAAAAAATCCCAGACTATGATTCTCGTCGTGCAGGTATTTACACTGTAAACCAGTTGAAAGATTTTTGGAGAACAATTTTACACAAATCTGCATCTAATTCAGTTTTGAAAACGATTTCTCGAACAGTGCTTCAAAACGCACATTTAGACAATAGTCAACGCGGTATCTATCGCGCCGCAGGCCTCAATAATCGACTATACTTAGATTCAATGTTGTCACCATCTTTTTTCCTTGATCACTTTAAGAGTACTTTTGGAGAAATTGTCTATTACATAGAAAGAGCCGGAATTTTGTTTGCATGTTTCACGCAGGAAGGCGGAATTTTGTTTGCATGCAGGAAGGAGGTTGTGAAACAACATCACTAGACCCCTTCGCTTACTCATGGAATGTGCCAGAAAATTGCATTGTTATAAAACTTTTCACTCAAGTCGCAAAAATGATAAATTTCACAAACGAACAAGATCTATCACAATACTACATCATAAGTACGCACGACATGAAAATGATGTTTATCGTTTGCAAAACAATATGAAAATAGACCACACGCGAGACATAAAACTGAGGATAAATAATGAAAGAAATTATATTTGTGGAAAGCCTACTCCTTTGTTTATTACAAACGTTGATGATCTATTTGTTTCTTTTACCGGCGGATTTGATATGAATACGGGAAAAACTTTAATTTCAAAAAATAGTGTTAATTATTACAAAATGAAAGTCGGCACCGACAACAAAATAAGGGTGAACAATTTTTACGAGACACCTAAAAACGAGCTAGTTGGTAGCCAACATTTTGGAAATCATAAAAAATTTTTTGAAAATGTTGGAAAAGACACTATCGATTATGATGCTCATATGCGTATGAAAATTAATTTCATGATGTATAAGGTCTATCGTGATTTGGAACAGTCTGACTTCCTTATTTTACAAATTATGTGCGAGCTCAGACGCACTCAAATCCAAATGATCAATGCATTGTCTTCCGAAAACAATAGATTGGCCGGATACATGTTAACCGGATATCGTTCAATGTTCTTAGAAATTGAAGGTGTTACAGGTTTTCTATATCCGTGTCCAAAGAAAATTTCACCGCTTAAATTACTTGATCGCTGTTACGACCGTATTCCGATCTTTTATGACGGAAAAACTAGGTTTGTTAATCCTATTACGCGCCAAACATTTCCATTTGCAAATGAAATAGACTGTACAGATACTTTCAAAAATTTGTTTCAACTTGAATTAGATAATAATAATTCTTGGTATCAGTTGATGCCGGCACCAGTTCCTTTTAAACCGCCCGCTGTTTTTGCTCCACAACAAATTGGTTATATTCAAAAAATCCCAGACTATGATTCTCGTTGTGCAGGTATTTACACTGTAAACAAGTTGAAAGATTTTTGGAGAACAATTTTACACAAATCTGCATCTAATTCAGTTTTGAAAACGATTTCTCGAACAGTGCTTCCAAACGCACATGTAGACAATAGTCAACGCGGTATCTATCGCGCCGCAGGCCTCAATAATCGACTATACTTAGATTCAATGTTGTCACCATCTTTTTTCCTTGATTACTTTAAGAGTACTTTTGAAGAAATTGGCTATTACATAGAAAGAGCCGGAATTTTGTTTGCATGTTTCATGTTAATCAAGTTTTTGATCGATGTCATATTTTTTATTTTAAGAGCTTTCGAGATACAAAAACTGTCGAAAAACACTATTAGTTTTTGGAAAACATTACTAGGAGCCTCGTACAATTTGTTTCTCTTTTCCATTGTAACATCAATTTATCAAACACCTAAAGATGATGAAAACTCTGATAACAATACAAACAATGAACCAAAACGAAGTCGATACCTCAAGCATACACCAGATCATAACAACTATCACGACAACCGTCAAATTGAATTGTCACCACTCACTGCCCCTGAAGTAGCATCATCTCCTATGCCAGAAATACCACATCTTTACCCAAAAGTTCCTACTGAGCAAGAAGTAAATGCAATTGCTCCCCCATAATTCAGTCATCCAATTTGTTTTTTTTAATGTTTAATTAATTACATTTAATCATTTTTTATTAGCCTAACCTAACTGTTTCAGCATTATGATCTGAGATGCAAAATTTTAATGATCTTTTCGTACCTGAGTACCAGAAAGGTTTATTTATTAAGTTTCACGAATTTTATGGACATATATATTACTCTTTTATACCTGCTTATGAAAACTTAGTGCATTTAAAATTTAGCGCACCCAAATTTTCAGACTTAGTAGACATATTAATTTATTCAGACCACGAAAAATTTTATACTCTTAAGGAATTTTTACTTGATTGTGAATATGGTCTACTGAATTTGGGATACAACATCCACTCTCTTTTATAAAATGATGCACCTCGATGTTCAAAAGTCCCTTCGGGAACTAAATATTTTATTTGCTATTTTATACGTTTTAACAAATTTTGCATTATTTCTTAAGAATTTCAGAGAACCAAACGTATTCACGGTACATTGCAAACACTTTGAGATTCATCAGCACGAGAATAATGTTTTGGAATGTACTTTTACTACCAAGGCAGTTTAGTAAGACCTTATCAGATTAATCGATCTTTTACTATCCATTTTCGCTATCAAGTAACCCCCACTCTAGAAGTTTTGTTTTATTTTGTAGACTCTTGGGACAAAGGTTCGATAACAATACCAGCTTTTTCCCCTTATTGGAACTTTTTTTTGATGCTTTCAGAGCAAAAATTAGATTAGATCCCTATTGACATCTCCAACCGGTAATGATTAATATACAGAATAGATCCCTTACCCTTAAATTGAATAACATAAAATATATTATCCTTGGATTATCCACCACCCAAAATTCCTTCATAATTTACATTCGACAACCCCACAGCATTTTAAATCACTATCTAACTTTAAAAATTAGTCACCCCCAGATACTCGAAATAGCCCTATTCTTAACCTTTTATTCTAACGCCGAATTAACAATTAAGTACCCTATTTCCTTATTTTAAATCATGTTCTTCCTTTTAAACCAAGAATTAGTTGAAATTTGTAGGTTCGTGAAAACCTTCGAAACTGAACCTTCCCTTCAAGCATTTGTTTTAGTAAACCTGAAGAACGACATAACCCAGAAAAAATCAACCCTCTCAGTCTACCCCACTTCAGTTTACTGGAATTATTTCGTTTACCTCCTCGAAAACGAGTCCAAATGTGCTAGAAGTATCTCAACAGAAACCAATAAATTAATATAATTATGATCTTTCACTTAAACCAGCATTTAGTCAGAATAACTGAAATTAAACGTTCCTTTACATAGACTGATAACTATACCTCCCCTTCCTTAGAAATTTATTATGTCAACATTGACACTGAACAAAGTTTAACAAAAAACCTAACTCCCCTTTCTCCTCATTGGAATTTCTTTTTGAAAATCGAAAAATCGCTATTATTGAAATTAGATCAATTAAATCCCCCAAACAACTTCAAATAACGAAACTATTTATCCATCTCAAGAAATGGGAAATTGTTTATCCTTCAGAATAGTTTTTTCCCTCCAAAACTCATCACGCCCACCTATTGTCGAATATCGTGACGAATGTCCCATTCGTTTAAGAATTACTTCATGCTGGAAAAAATTGCACCCTTCCGACGGAGACCAACCCCCTCATCTAGTTAGCACTGATTGCAGAACTAACCTACTCAAACACTCTTCCCAACCAAACTGCCCCCTTTGCCTCCGCCACCTTTATACGCTATCCCTTAGTTGTTATTACCGATGTTTTTGCTGCAACCAAATAAAGAAATGTGTCACCTCCTCCACTCACCCGCACATAAAATATCACCAGAACTTTGGACATTTTGTGTGTAATCCCTGTGCCCAAGAGAAACATAATTGCCCCATTTGTTTGAAGAAGATCAACCCCCACGACGTTTGGTCGGAAAGTTCTTAAACAATGCACCCCATTTACTTCCCAATCCTTATTCTTCTCTCCTTCATCATCACCCTCTCTGTTGGCCTCCTAATAGAAGTCCTCTTCCTTCTCCTCATCTAACGACCCTTCATCACTAGCAGGTATATTCTGCAACACTAAAAAACCCAGCTGCGCGGGTCGTCGCACGGAGGGAAGCCACGAGGTCCGAAACCCAATTTAGTCAGTTAAATCTGACACAATCTGTTCAAAGCTTCTAAACAATTAAATTTTTGGTTAATAAAAATAACATATTCCGATTTTCAAAAACGGGGATTGTTTTCCACATTTCAATTGTTTCGAATTTTTCTTTTCTTTCTTTCCACCCCGGTGGGAGATTCGCAAAACTGATTCTGCACATAATATGTGATTGTATTCCTGTACTCTAACAGTATGAATTTGTTGGTACGATAAAAAGTACGATGGTTTTCGCTTGAAAAAGCTAATGTTTCATCTTAAATGTATTTATATGTTTATGATCAAGTAAGATGACCAAAAGACAGTTAGAAGACATCCAGCCACCCACAGAGCAGTGTGACCCCGTCACCAACTGAATGGCAGACCTTCCCCCATTGACAAAGAAACCCCGAGACTTCCATCCTCGCCAACGTGGCAACAAGAACAACATTAACAAACAGCGCCATCTGTCAAAACAACATCAACAACACCAACCCGGACAACAATCGCACGAAACGGTTAAAACCCAGGCTTCTCGACTTTTGCAAAAAAACCCATTAGACGATGGTTTGCCGAAAGAAAAATACTTCCCCCTCAAAGACGATCGCCTGGAAATCCAAAGATTACGAGAAATGCTGCCACTCGACAAGAACCCAAAATTTGTAACTTCCTTCGAATACTCACTAACAACTGAGTATACCCAATGGCGCCTCTCAGAAATGACAACGATTCAAAACGTCAAAACGAATACCAAGATGCTCGTGCCAACCGAATCTCTGCCAGTGATTCCTAACTTTTCCTTGGTACCTACTCTAAACATTTGGAGACTGAGGAATAGGAACGATCAGGACCGGACATACGAACTAGAAAACAAGGTTCTGAAGACTCGTGTTGAAGTGCCGTTCGAGCAGATAACAGCATTCCCGAACAATGACTCGCCACAACCGGAGACCATTTCAACCGATCACCTAATTGTTGAGAACTCCCGTTTCCGGCCTCAGCTTTGGGACTCGGAATCCAATATTGCAGACCTTCAGAACAAACTCGATCGATTAACAATTTCAAAGCAAACTGCTTGCCACGAGAAGGAAGAGTTGAGAAAACAATTAGTGGTTAGTGGTCTCTTCACAAACTCTGAAGATCCGAGATCGGCAACAGCAAAAGCTTTTGAAGAAAGCAAGCCAGTTGATAGAATCAAATCAACAGCTCGGACTCCAGCTCAAGGAACTGAAAGACAAACATAGAGTCCTTCTAGCAAAACTTGACAACCAAAACAATTAAACTTTCATTTGATATCTCGTATTATTGTTTCTCTTAACCTATCATTAAAAGGTTTTCCATTTTGGAACCAATAGCTTGTAAGTTATGCTTAATGTATTGCACTTCCGCTTCTTTTCTATCTATCCAGTTTGTACCTCAACTTGTTAAACATTTTTTTACTCAGTATCTTAATACTTAAAATTCTAGTGTATTTGATCTGTAACTTGTTCGAACTAACCATGGGCGCTTAACTCATAGACAAACAATTTGCATTTGAGATTGTTCTTTGGCAATGCTTTTCTTCAGTCTACTGTTGCAGTCTATTATATTTCATACCGCTTGTAACTTTTAACTGAGTTCACACTAACATTGTATTACCGAACTCTGAATATACATGCTCCTACCTTTCTATAGATATTACTTGTATGCTCTAAGATTTTTTACAAATTGAATGTAAACTTTATGCGATAGAGCACAATTTTTCTCTTCTTTAAATCTGGGTGAGCTGTAGTATTGCTAATTGGATAATTGCCGCCGCAATTACCGATACTACAGAGAGTATAATTATTTAACCGTCAACTTTGTGAACACTTTAGACTTAGTCTAAACTGACGGAATATTAAGAGAGAGCTATGCTGCGTGAAATGCGTTGAGTGAATGAATACATTATTCATAGCCAAATACTGCTGTGTATTCTTTAATACACTATGCAGCAGGCCATACCGGCTGATTCACTGCTGCTATTAATATGCGTAATAAGTGAAGGATACTGAAGCTATCCAGGCTGCTCTTCAGCAGAAAGCCTGAAACGAATATATGACTATAGACGAGTAGTAGTCGGCTCCACGAATGACCTAGGAATTGATTCGAAGCTAGTCATAGGTCTTGTGATTTTTTAGTCGTGTTGACTCAATTATAAACACGCACGAGCCTAGAGCTTGCTGCTGAAGGAAATCAGACCAAACTCAACGAGGGCAAACGTAAGACGCTTGATTTTCTAACAAAAATTTCTCTCTCTCCCTCTTTCTCTCACTGCTCTTAGAGCGAAACATCTACTCCTCAGCTAAGAGGGAAATACAGCAGCGATTGTAAGTCTGCCAATTTTAAAGCAAAAAAGAGTTAGAGTAATGTTCACATCCAGCAGTAAGATGGATTCAATTTCTTGATTAAGACTAGATACCCCACCATTTTTTCAAGTAAGATTTACTCCCTAATTGTGCTCTATCCTTTCTATCTATTTACTAATTAATCTTTATATCTAATCAATTTTATTTTCTAGCAAATAACACATAGATTTGGGAATTAGCAAAGAACATTGTGAGCATATGGTGAGACTTATTCTAGCACGTATTTAAGGTCGCTACAATAATATAGGTTTAGCTCTAGTGTGGTAATTAAGATCAAGCGAATAAAATACCTACCACATCAGAATTAAAACTCTGTACTGTTTCCTAAAATTTTTACCATTTTATTTGATCTAACTTTATTAATTAACTCTTGAAAGAAAAGCAATGAAAAGAGCTGAAACTATGTACAAAATGCGTTGACAATTCCGGGAATTTCTTGCATAAATTTAGCGCATTTCGTACAAGACGGTTTTATAATTTAAAATAAAATAAAATGCGAAGAATATTAGGAATCAATGACAGAGTGGATGAATTAATGGCTTACAAACCGGAGAGCTGGGTTCGAAAATCAGTCATCACAATATTGAAAATGCACCTATACAAACCATTTATCTCATTGGAATTTCTTTTTGAAAATCGAAAAATCGCTATTATTGAAATTAGATCAATTAAATCCCCCAAACAACTTCAAATAACGAAACTATTTATCCATCTCAAGAAATGGGAAATTGTTTATCCTTCAGAATAGTTTTTTCCCTCCAAAACTCATCACGCCCACCTATTGTCGAATATCGTGACGAATGTCCCATTCGTTTAAGAATTACTTCATGCTGGAAAAAATTGCACCCTTCCGACGGAGACCAACCCCCTCATCTAGTTAGCACTGATTGCAGAACTAACCTACTCAAACACTCTTCCCAACCAAACTGCCCCCTTTGCCTCCGCCACCTTTATACGCTATCCCTTAGTTGTTATTACCGATGTTTTTGCTGCAACCAAATAAAGAAATGTGTCACCTCCTCCACTCACCCGCACATAAAATATCACCAGAACTTTGGACATTTTGTGTGTAATCCCTGTGCCCAAGAGAAACATAATTGCCCCATTTGTTTGAAGAAGATCAACCCCCACGACGTTTGGTCGGAAAGTTCTTAAACAATGCACCCCATTTACTTCCCAATCCTTATTCTTCTCTCCTTCATCATCACCCTCTCTGTTGGCCTCCTAATAGAAGTCCTCTTCCTTCTCCTCATCTAACGACCCTTCATCACTAGCAGGTATATTCTGCAACACTAAAAAACCCAGCTGCGCGGGTCGTCGCACGGAGGGAAGCCACGAGGTCCGAAACCCAATTTAGTCAGTTAAATCTGACACAATCTGTTCAAAGCTTCTAAACAATTAAATTTTTGGTTAATAAAAATAACATATTCCGATTTTCAAAAACGGGGATTGTTTTCCACATTTCAATTGTTTCGAATTTTTCTTTTCTTTCTTTCCACCCCGGTGGGAGATTCGCAAAACTGATTCTGCACATAATATGTGATTGTATTCCTGTACTCTAACAGTATGAATTTGTTGGTACGATAAAAAGTACGATGGTTTTCGCTTGAAAAAGCTAATGTTTCATCTTAAATGTATTTATATGTTTATGATCAAGTAAGATGACCAAAAGACAGTTAGAAGACATCCAGCTACCCACAGAGCAGTGTGACCCCGTCACCAACTGAATGGCAGACCTTCCCCCATTGACAAAGAAACCCCGAGACTTCCATCCTCGCCAACGTGGCAACAAGAACAACATTAACAAACAGCGCCATCTGTCAAAACAACATCAACAACACCAACCCGGACAACAATCGCACGAAACGGTTAAAACCCAGGCTTCTCGACTTTTGCAAAAAAACCCATTAGACGATGGTTTGCCGAAAGAAAAATACTTCCCCCTCAAAGACGATCGCCTGGAAATCCAAAGATTACGAGAAATGCTGCCACTCGACAAGAACCCAAAATTTCTAACTTCCTTCGAATACTCACTAACAACTGAGTATACCCAATGGCGCCTCTCAGAAATGACAACGATTCAAAACGTCAAAACGAATACCAAGATGCTCGTGCCAACCGAATCTCTGCCAGTGATTCCTAACTTTTCCTTGGTACCTACTCTAAACATTTGGAGACTGAGGAATAGGAACGATCAGGACCGGACATACGAACTAGAAAACAAGGTTCTGAAGACTCGTGTTGAAGTGCCGTTCGAGCAGATAACAGCATTCCCGAACAATGACTCGCCACAACCGGAGACCATTTCAACCGATCACCTAATTGTTGAGAACTCCCGTTTCCGGCCTCAGCTTTGGGACTCGGAATCCAATATTGCAGACCTTCAGAACAAACTCGATCGATTAACAATTTCAAAGCAAACTGCTTGCCACGAGAAGGAAGAGTTGAGAAAACAATTAGTGGTTAGTGGTCTCTTCACAAACTCTGAAGATCCGAGATCGGCAACAGCAAAAGCTTCTGAAGAAAGCAAGCCAGTTGATAGAATCAAATCAACAGCTCGGACTCCAGCTCAAGGAACTGAAAGACAAACATAGAGTCCTTCTAGCAAAACTTGACAACCAAAACAATTAAACTTTCATTTGATATCTCGTATTATTGTTTCTCTTAACCTATCATTAAAAGGTTTTCCATTTTGGAACCAATAGCTTGTAAGTTATGCTTAATGTATTGCACTTCCGCTTCTTTTCTATCTATCCAGTTTGTACCTCAACTTGTTAAACATTTTTTTACTCAGTATCTTAATACTTAAAATTCTAGTGTATTTGATCTGTAACTTGTTCGAACTAACCATGGGCGCTTAACTCATAGACAAACAATTTGCATTTGAGATTGTTCTTTGGCAATGCTTTTCTTCAGTCTACTGTTGCAGTCTATTATATTTCATACCGCTTGTAACTTTTAACTGAGTTCACACTAACATTGTATTACCGAACTCTGAATATACATGCTCCTACCTTTCTATAGATATTACTTGTATGCTCTAAGATTTTTTACAAATTGAATGTAAACTTTATGCGATAGAGCACAATTTTTCTCTTCTTTAAATCTGGGTGAGCTGTAGTATTGCTAATTGGATAATTGCCGCCGCAATTACCGATACTACAGAGAGTATAATTATTTAACCGTCAACTTTGTGAACACTTTAGACTTAGTCTAAACTGACGGAATATTAAGAGAGAGCTATGCTGCGTGAAATGCGTTGAGTGAATGAATACATTATTCATAGCCAAATACTGCTGTGTATTCTTTAATACACTATGCAGCAGGCCATACCGGCTGATTCACTGCTGCTATTAATATGCGTAATAAGTGAAGGATACTGAAGCTATCCAGGCTGCTCTTCAGCAGAAAGCCTGAAACGAATATATGACTATAGACGAGTAGTAGTCGGCTCCACGAATGACCTAGGAATTGATTCGAAGCTAGTCATAGGTCTTGTGATTTTTTAGCCGTGTTGACTCAATTATAAACACGCACGAGCCTAGAGCTTGCTGCTGAAGGAAATCAGACCAAACTCAACGAGGGCAAACGTAAGACGCTTGATTTTCTAACAAAAATTTCTCTCTCTCCCTCTTTCTCTCACTGCTCTTAGAGCGAAACATCTACTCCTCAGCTAAGAGGGAAATACAGCAGCGATTGTAAGTCTGCCAATTTTAAAGCAAAAAAGAGTTAGAGTAATGTTCACATCCAGCAGTAAGATGGATTCAATTTCTTGATTAAGACTAGATACCCCACCATTTTTTCAAGTAAGATTTACTCCCTAATTGTGCTCTATCCTTTCTATCTATTTACTAATTAATCTTTATATCTAATCAATTTTATTTTCTAGCAAATAACACATAGATTTGGGAATTAGCAAAGAACATTGTGAGCATATGGTGAGACTTATTCTAGCACGTATTTAAGGTCGCTACAATAATATAGGTTTAGCTCTAGTGTGGTAATTAAGATCAAGCGAATAAAATACCTACCACATCAGAATTAAAACTCTGTACTGTTTCCTAAAATTTTTACCATTTTATTTGATCTAACTTTATTAATTAACTCTTGAAAGAAAAGCAATGAAAAGAGCTGAAACTATGTACAAAATGCGTTGACAATTCCGGGAATTTCTTGCATAAATTTAGCGCATTTCGTACAAGACGGTTTTATAATTTAAAATAAAATAAAATGCGAAGAATATTAGGAATCAATGACAGAGTGGATGAATTAATGGCTTACAAACCGGAGAGCTGGGTTCGAAAATCAGTCATCACAATATTGAAAATGCACCTATACAAACCATTTATCATCAATTGTTTGGTCACCCATGGTAATGAACAAACATGGTGCTGGAACAGAAACCGAATTAAACGAGGCTTTAGATATTTTGACTGTCTCGGGCCAAACTTGCGGCTCAGGACTCAGAAGATACAATATGAGGTCTGGTCTGGTGATAATATTGCAGAATGATTGCTAAAATTTTTTGTCTGAACTAGTATGTGACCCAATGGGAGGGGACTTAATTTATCAATTGATTGTTCTCGACTCACCCAATGAGAGGGGAGTTAAACAAATTGCCTATGCAAACGAAAAAGACGGAAGCAATTGACGAATTTAAAGAACAGGAGGGGGACGGTAAACTCAATTAGTAGACTGTTGATTTGAATTAGAACAATGTCAGCAATAAACTAAGTAATTTATGAGCTAAATTACGGAATGAAATTAAAATTTTGTTCATGTGGGGGATGATGAGAGAGAGAGAGGAGCTCTGATGTATTGATGTGAAACTTACTTCATCAAGATGTCTGAGTAAAGAGACATGAGTTTGTCATCCACACTCTGGGGTTCTCTCTGAAGCCACACTCTCAAGTACTTCATGTCCACTCTGTCGAAGGTGTCTTTGAACCTGTGGTCTCCCACGTGACCCACCACCTCCTCAATTCCCACCATTATGTGATCTATCAACTAAATAAACACACATCCAACATCACATCAGGCACTGTATATATAGCATCCAAAAATCTAACTAACTTGGTTTTCAGAATTTAAGGACATGTTATATACTCACACAAAAACATCACTCAGTTCCGACAGATCGTCAAAAGGCTTCAAAGAAGCTTAGTCTAGTGATGCCTTGAAGCAGTTTAAAGATACTTGGCCAGAAATTTTCTTCAAATTTAACAAAATTCCTATGACTGAAGTTTAAAGAAAAGCTATGACTGGATCTCTGTTACAAGTTTATAGCCTTGTAGGGTCGGACAAAAACGATCCTAACACACATCAATCTCCTCTTTACTTAAAATGAAAATAGATCTAACTCAACGACTTACAACACGTGAAAAGAACGACTTAAATTTTGATTTAAAATGCCAACAAGGCGGCTCGGTAATGTGCGATCGCACATGATGTTCCGACCCCGCTCATCCACCATTTTGGCATAATTGTCCAACAAATGAGGAACAGGTGGAAAAACAAAAAAAATTAAAGTATTTTTCAAAAAAAAACTGGTGTATGATCGAAACGATAGCCTCTAAAACAAATAACTCAGTGGAGTAAAAAAATGATGCATTAGATTGATGAGATATGCTGATATTAAGAAAGCGAGCGAAGAAGATAAGAAGAACGGCAAAATCAAACAACAACAACAAACAATAATTACATCAAAAAATTTATGTCCGTTTTAAAAAACAAAACTTAATAACAAAGTCAAAATAGCGGCAGATAAAACTGAAAATAAACAAAATAACTTGTAATTCACCAGAAAAAAATGGTTATTCACCAGTTCATAATAAAGCTTGGTAACAATTAGACAAAAAAAAAACAGAAACTTTAAAGTTAGAAAATTCGCTAAATTTAAAAAACAACTATTTTCAAAGTAATGAAAACCATTAGGAACCAAATAAAATATCCCATGTGGTTTACAATTACCAATGCTTCTAAAAAAAGGAATTAATAACTCTTGGTATTCAATTTTTTTTGCAGTTTCAAAAAGAACAACAAACTAAAAATCAATTAAAACTTGCCAGAAAATGCTTTGGAAGCCGTAAAGCCATACTTTGGCACTTAAAACATGTTCGATTGCACCTTAGTTAAACAGCGACAATGTATTATGAGGCCGCAAATTATTGAGAATAAGGAACAATTAGACAAAAAAGAAAAAATGCAAAATTATGTAATACTTTTTTTTTTGAAAAATATTTACTTCCAAAGACATAAAAGCCATTAATTACAAAATGAAAAAATTGAATAAGTTCAACCATTCTTTCAAAGAAAGCCCTTGAGACCTGCAATTATCCAGAATATGTCTTACGTATACAAAGCGAACGTCAAGTATGACAAAAATCAAAAATTCATTTACTTTTTTTTGTGAAAAACCCGTGTGGAAAACAGTAATGTCAAAACAAATTCTCTTAAAACATTAGAGTTTGTGACACCAATCCTTTTTGACACCCTCCCTTGAAATGTATTATGTGACCTCTCATTAATGAAACTAGGTAACAATTAGACCAAAAAGAAAAAAAGCAAGATTATGTAATACTTTTATCGAAAAAAATTTGACTCCAAAGACATGAAAGGCATTAATTACAAAATGAAAAAATTGAATAGGTTCGTTTATTCTTCAAAGGAAACTCTCAAGTCCAGCAATTATCCAGAATAAGTCTTACGTCCACAAAAAGAACGTCAAATATGACAAAATTCAAAAATTAACCTATTAATATTTTTTGAAAAACGGGTTTCGAAGCCTGTAACGTCATAACGAATTCTTTAAAAACATAAGATTTTGTGACACCAATCCCTTTTGACACCTTTCCTTGAAAAAAATAATGTCATCTTTAACCTTTAATAAACGAGACCAGGTAACAGACAAAAAAAGGAACACAATTGCGAAGTTGAAATGTTTATTTCTTTTATTTTGAAAAACAATTGTTTTCAAAGTCATGAAAGCCATTATCTATCTTCTAATATCAGAACATCGGCTCATCTATTCTTCCAGGAAAAACCAATCAAACCGGGTCATTGTACGGGAAATTGAATACGACTAAAAAGACAAAGTAAAAACGACAGTTAAAGACAAAATTAAAAAATTCAATTAAATTCTTCAAGAAAGTACTGTCGAAGCGGCAAAGAACCACAATCTATATCTTTAAAGATTTAAATATTATCAATTCTGCGTTATTTTGGACGCGAAAAATATGATATATGAACTGACAATAACGTGATATTTTGACAAAACTAGAAAACATGAAAAATGGGCAAATACCTAAAAAATTAAATAAAAATTGTGAAATCTAGTAGTATCAAAGCCAGAATACCATAACTTAAGGCGTAAAACCGCAACAAAGAATATATTTGAATTCAATAGAAAGAAGGAGCACTCTTTGATTGCTGACACTTAAGCTACAAAATGACCAAATTAAGAGAAAAATGGAGGAAAAATTCAATAAGCCATTCTTTATTTAAAAATCAAATATTTTAAAAGTCAAACTGACCATGAGCTTTCAAGCAAATCAACTAGATAAATAAAATTTGAGTTAATTAGGAAGCCAATAGGATCTATCACTATTGAGCTTTGATTTGAAATGTTCTGTTAAATAATTAATATAAAGATCGAATTTTTTAAATAAAAAAATGACTGACAATCCGAATTATTTTTGGATTGAGCGGTCCAAGATTGGTACAGAACTATTGCTGCTAATGTTGATTGTGCATTAGGAACATTTAATTTTTGGAATGTCATTGATATAGATATTTTGTTAGTTAAAAAATCAAAAATAAATGCTGCGTTTTTGATATTCAACGAATAAAGTTAGCAAAAAACGGCAAAGTTTTATTTACAGAGCACTCTCAACGGAAATTGAAGTGCAATTAGCCCCTTTTTTAGTCTTAAAAGATTGTGTAAGTGGTGTTTGGGTGTGCAATTCCTGCAAATTTAATCAGAGTGGACTAAAGAAACTTATTTCGTGCTGTTTTTGATGAAGAAGTCTGAATTTTGTGAAATATTTAGCCGGAATATGTGACAAAAAAAATCAACCAAAGTAGCCGGCAATATATTTTGTCTTCAAAAGTAAAATCAACAACATTTTCTTGAAAAATTTTATTAAATTTTATCAAAATTGGCGAAAATTTAGTCAAAAATTCCAAAAAAATGTGAATGAAATCAACGGAATTCACTTTTTTCTCGAAAGTTTAAACCTCGATATCTCCCTGTCAAAAACGAAAATCAAAAAATCTTTTTAATTCCATATTCTACGCTGGACAAGCTTTCTAATGATACCAGTCTCAACTCTCTACGATGAATATATCGATCGGCCAAAATTGACTGAACAAAAAAACCCATTTGAGTATATAGTTCCTCCCCCCTCAAGAGGGGTCGGAACAATAACGTATCGCTGTTGACAAAAAGCTGTTTTGTGAATGTATGGGAAATTTTGGAAATGATCGAAAATTTTGAGTTCAGGGACTGAGCCGGTTCTAGGCTCTACTTACATTAGAGTTGATGGCTTCGTTCATCGTCGCTTCTTTTTGATCATCCATTTGTATTTTGAGAGCACGCACCATCGGTTTCATCGTTATGCCCTGCAACCCATCTAAGATAATTCAAAATACCTGATGATTCACCCAATTTCAAACCCCAAGGGTCATCATGACCTCGAAATTATTAGAAGCCATTGATGTGTTATAGGTATAGAATTAATCTTAACACAAAACAATTGAAGACAAAGCGAATATAAAAATTACTTCTAGTAATTGAAGTCTATAATTAATAGTCTTTTATAATCCAGTAGGTTTAAGATCGTATATTTTTAAAGTTTTTTTGAAGTTTAAACCATAAGCTATTATTGCGTCGTCAGAAACTGATTGAGGCTTTAGGTCGCAGTTTTGTTTATCTTCTATATTTTCATTCAATTCTTCAATGGCTTTTATCTGAAAAATGTCGGCTTAGTGAACTTGCCTGAACGAATACAGTGAAGAATATGATGCATAGAGTGGCTGTCATCATAGTGTTCTTCTCAGGCACAGTCTCATTACTCAGAAGTTTCACTAAGGAGAAACACACCGCACCACGCAAACCACCATAGCCCTGCAACACACACAGAAAACGATAAATATGAATCTTTTCTGTTCATTTTCTACTTTTGGAGTGTTGCATTTGCGAAGAAAATGAGACAATTTGGTTCCCGTTGAACCGATGTTTTATAATGTTGATACGTTTGAGGTCAGATTCGTCAATTGATTTTCAACGCTCAATTTTACGCTCAACTTGTACGCAAGTCCTCGGTTATTACTTTGTTGCAGTCATTTGAGTACGAGGAAAATTTTTATTAACTTTCTAATTCCTGTTATTCTATTTTTGGATATTTGATTTGATTCCTGGGCTTCAAAGATTTGAGTATAATAAATTCTGGATGAGATTACACGACAATGTAACAACATTTGCACTCTTGTTTTTGTTGCTAACCAATTAGAAGCATGTTTTATCGCGCATAAATTTGAATATTCCATGTTCTCAAAAAAATCATAATAATTAATGGAAATCTTCTGTTATTTTCATTCACTTAATTGACTTTTGACAATGAACACAATGAAAGTCGTCTCTTACCATAATGAACTGTTCCTGTTTTGAGATTTTCCTCACTCTCGACAGATTCAGAAAGTAACTGAGGGTCGTCACAACTGAAAAAAAAAACATGAGGGCATGAATGAACAGTCAACTCAGTTCTCTAAAAAAGCGTCATTACGCCTTTAGCTTTTTATCTGGTGGGCGTTTTGTATATTTCTGATACCAATTTTTTTGTCAACGCCTTTTTTGTCAACTTCGTTCTAACTTTCGAACACTATTTCTCCTAAATTTTCCCCAAAGAACTACCTGTTTTCGTAATATTGCTTCAAGTTTACCAAAAATATTCAGTTAGATTCTGATCCGGACTATATGCTGGCCATTGCTTGATCCGGACTATACTGCTTCCAAATCCTTCTGTTTGATAAATTCCTGTCAGCTTTGATTTATTCACAGGAGCAAAAGTTTAATATCCTGAAAATGCAAATTCTCTTCCTAATTTTTCAAAATTTCCAATATAGGATTCCTAGTTTGTCAAGATATCTAACAAGCAATTTTCGTCCATCCAATTTCATTGAACCTCAAGTGATTGCTTGTACGAACCCAAACTTGCTGTCAACAAATCTGCTTCAACTTGTTAGAACACAAACTCCGTATTTTACAAGTTAAATTTTTCCGCAACGTCTGTATGCACACTGTACGCTAGAACTTGATCAAGGCGGATTTGATTCTGTACTTGGCCGTGAAAATTAAACATTTAGAATAGAAGCAACCTGGAAAATGCTAAGAGAACAAGGCACGACACCGTCTTTTCTGTGTAAGAGGAGAACACGAGAATTAAATTTCCATTAAAACTTCAAAATTTTTAAACCGTTATTCACAAATAAAACTTACAGATCAAATTTAACATTTAAAACACCGGTACCACAGTGTATATACATTAAATGTAACGGTTAATCCCAAAGTAAATGAAGCCGTATTGGCAACACATGTATTAGCTCTTGCACTCATGATAACGGAATCTTTAATCTTGAGGAAAAGGAATTCACCAAAATTATGTAAGAAAAACGGAAGATCAGCTCATATTAGCTTATACAAAGAAAGTTTTATTTCAGAAAGTTTAAACCTTCAAAACCTGACGTGAAAGATTTCAACAGTCTCTTTGCTATGCATAGACCCAAAAACCATTCTAAAAACCATATTCTCACTTGAGACCCAAAAACCATTCTAAACGTATCAGGGAGCCTTAGCCGAGACCAACTACTTTAAGTGTGTAAAAACTGGAATCAGACATTTAAGTCCCCTCTTGCAAACAGAAATGGTCCAATCTTGCATAGAAGTTGAGCATAACTTGAACAACAATTTTTCGTAAATCACACCTTTCATAAAGCATAAAGCCACAAAGTAACCACAAAAATTATAACCAGACATGTTTTTATACTTCAAGGAAACTGTTTTATTAGCTATATATTTTTTAGAAATGCAGCCCCGCTAAACTGAATGGAAACAAAAGAGTCCAGCAAAGGAGACCAGAAAACTGTGAAAAAATGAAACATGCTGTCGAAATTATTTCAAGATGATTTATGCCAGGAAGTTTCAAAATATGAGGTACTGCATTCTGCACCCTATTGATTTGTAATGAAACTTAGTTCCTTCTCGTTTTTAAATGTCTGTTAAAATGTCTTAACCAGTGATTCGCACAACAGGTTGTTTTTCACTTCTAGCTTTCCATTTCCTTTCATTTTGATTGATCAAGTAAAATCATTCATTTTTTTTACTGGGAAATCAGTTACAAAATTTATCACCCTGTTTTACCTCTGAATAAAAAATTTAGTCCAAAGCAGTTTCATAACCAAACGATTAATTGTCGTTCTGCAAAAAACGTATTTACGTTGGAGTGTAAATTTGTCATGGTTGATGTACTACTCATATTTCGACAATACGATATGACGCAGCCACCAGTGCGTGATCCCCCAAACACTTCTCTGGTTATTAGGAACTTTGGGGACCATTTCACAGCGGATCCGTCAAAGCTCTTATAAAAAAAATCAATTCCATATCAATGGTACTTCTACACGAACTAGTGAAACACCTACAGTGGTCAAAAAGGGTCTTTGAACAACATAACTGCTTCTACAGCGAAAAGAGAAACTGCCTTAACGGTGCTTTGCAGAAGGATTTTTGCCGGACTTCCAGAATGACAAACACGTAAAAAAACAGACAACAAGGACAATGAAAATCCTTCAATAGGAAATCATTCACACTAAAGGGAAGTGTGGATGTAAATATAAACATGCTGATGAAATAGAAAAAAATTCACTCTGATTACTCTACTTGTGATGAGATTTTTTTGTTTCAACATCATCATTGGAAAAGCAGATCACGCACTCATTGTCATTTTAGGCAACGCATACTCAAAAAAGTTCAATTCTATCATTTTCTATAGCGTAAGATAAATTTAAAGTTGTTTGAGTGGACTCACACGGTAAAGATGAACTGCACGCTTTTTTCAAATCAGTTGACTAAAAACTGAAACACATTCGTGTTTCTATCAATTGTAACAATAGAACATGCGTAAATGAAACGTTCACAGTTGTTGCAGATTGAAATGGACAAATCTTGCGGAAGGAGATTTTTTATGAACTGGGACCAACTCTAATTCAGAGGGGCGTAATGTGAAAAGAATGTCTCGCAAGTTATATCACGCGCGCAATAAAAAATGCTGGTGTTTTCACTAACCGCATAGAATGGCCGAAAATTCACATTATATAATCAAAGCTTCATTGAAATTTCACAGTTCTATAACATTCGAGGAAAAATTCCCACAAAACTCCAAGAAAAAACAGTGATAGTATCAAATTGATTTAAGAAGGGCATATTAAACGTTTACCCAATTTTTAAAACCAAAATATCACTTCCCCTTTTGTGGTAGCTTGAGCAACCAGACTTTGTTTCGACTACTTTTATGCGGGGAGGACCTACAATTTGAACTTCAATGATTTGTTATCGAATGATATATTTAATGTAGAATCACATGAGTGGCATCATTAAAAATCCCATCGAATGTAGAATATATTGTTAATATGGATCAATTCAGTTTCATCTTTTTGGAGGAGTTGTCAAACCCCAAAAGATAGAGAAGAACTAATGTTTCTTAACCGTAACACCGTTTTTCATTACTTATAACATTCGTTGTTTTGTTTTGTTTTCCTCGACCTGAGTCTCAATAATTACAGGTTCCAGAGTCAATCTGTGAGCTGTCAATTTTTCGAGCTAAAATGGAGCAGCGAATACTTGGCTCCAGCTAAAGTCTAGATTATCAAAGACGATCAAACTGTGGCAGGGTCTTTTATAAGTCGAGGTCTAAGGGAAATGGCAACTTACTTGCAAACCGGGCAAGCAGACAGAGTAAGAGGGAAGAGACGACGAATGAAACATTTACAGCCTCAGATCCAGTGACTAATCCAGACACGAACTCAGTGAACTCCATGCCCAGGAAGAGAAAAATGACACAGTCACACGTCGAACTGAAAGACATGGGTAAAGTCAAAGAGAACAAGTGATCAATATTATTTAAAGTGTAATTTTTACTTGTCAACCACATCAAATTAATTGCTCAGTTAAATGTAACCTTTAAGACTTCTTTGATCAGATTATTGGGGATTATCAATAATTCTTACATGATTCTCTAATGATTTTACTTCGAACTATCCCAGGATGGGGTCTAAGACCAACATTGATCTTCTGAACAGACAAATTTGGAATATTGGGCTCCAGACTGGGACCTTTGGACCGTATACACAATATGGAGCCAAAAATCTACGTACTCCTGAATGTTTTTAAACTTGAAAGCAAGCAAAAACTTGGAATAAAACAAAATTTTGAGTTCAAATCAGTTCTCTATTAACGCGTCACAAACCCTTAAGCTATTTAAGTATCTATTAAAATTCATTTTGTGTAGTTTTGATACATGTCTCCACCGCCATTTTCATCAACTCCGTTCCAGATTTCCAGCACTTTCTTCTATAATTTTCAAAAAGCCCTCTTTTTCTTCGTAATTTTTGATTCAAATTGGTCATAAATTTTAAACAAGGAGGCTTGGTAATGTGCGTCTGCATATAAAATTCCGCTCATCAAAATTTTTGGCATAAATGTCAACCAAATGAGGAACAAAAAACCCCCAAAAATTCAAGTATTTTTTTGAAAAATGTGCATGAAAAAGATCGTCTCCAACGCAAATAACTCAGTGGAGTAAAAAAAAACACCACATAAGATTGATGAGATCAGCCATTATTAAGAAATCAAGTCAAAACGAACAACAAAATCAAACAGCAACAACAGCAATCATTAACTACATCCAGAACTTTTTGTTCATTTAAAAAAAAACTTATTAACAAGGTAAAATACTCAGATAAAACTGAAATTAAACAAAATAACTTGTACTTCACTAGAAAGGATATGAGACCACTCCATACTAAGTCACGTTAACAGCTGGACAAATTTTTTTAAAAAGAATTAATTTCAAAGTAATGAAAACCATTAGATAACAATTGAACACATCCAACATGTTTTTGATCACATACGTCTCTATAGGAAGGCATTAAGACCTGCCAATGTTCAATTTTTTATGCAGTTGCAAATAGAGACAACCAAAAATTCAATTAAAACTTTAGAGAAAACGCTGTCGAAGCCGTAAAAGCATATTTTGCGCCTCAAAATAATTTCAATTGAACCCTCATCGGACGCCAATAATGTGATATACGGCCCATCATTAATGAGAATAGTTAACAAGAAGACAAAAAAAGGGAAAAGTCGATTTTAGGTAATATTTTTGTATTTTTTGAAAACAATTATTTTCAAAGTCAGGAAACTCATCAGCTACAAAATGAAATAATTAAAAAGTTTCGTTTGTTCGTCCAAAAGAAGCGCTTGAAACCTGTAATTATTCAGAATATGTCTTACGTCTACATAAAAAACGTCAAATATGGGCAAGAACAAAAATTAGTCTAATTTTTTTTTCGAAAAATCCCTATCGAAACCAGTAAATTCATAACAAATTCTTTAAAAAACACTTGATTTTGCACTTATCACCTTACTTTGACAACAATAATGTCATAAGTGTCCTGTGACAAACAAGTCTAAGTAAAAAAAAACAAAGGAACAAAAATGCGAAGTTAAAAAGTTGTGAAAGCCATCTACTCAAATCAGAATGTAGGCTCATTTCCTCGAAAAAACCAACGAGACCAGTCATTACCAGGGAAATTTCATACAAATAAAGAGAGAAACTAAAATGAAAGTTGAAGACCAAGGTAAAAATTTCAATTCAATTCTTCGAGAAAAGGGTATCGAAGCCGTTAAAACCATAATCTAAGTCCTCAAAGACTTTTATGTGTTCAATTTTGTCTAATTCTGAACAACAATATTGTAGTACGTGAACTGTCAATAGTGTGTTAAGGTGACAAAGTGAGAAAAACGTGAAAAATGCGCAAATGACAAAATCACAAAAATTTCGTTAAATCTAATAAAATCAAAGCCAGAAAACCATAACTTACCGCGTCACACTGCCAAAAAAATCAAATTTGAGTTCAGTAAAAAGACGAGGAAGAAGAAGAAGCATTCTTTTTTTTCTTACACTAAGCTACAAGTAGACCAAATTGAGAGAAAAATAGTTGCAAAGTTCAATAAGCCATTGTTTATATAAAAGTCGACCATTTTTAAATGTAAAAAAAAACGACCATAATCTTTCGAGTAAAGAAACTATGTGCAATAATTTGGAACTGGTGGGGAAGCCAATTGGACTTATCAACAATTAGCTTTGATTTGAAATGTTCTGTTCTTTAACTAACCTAAGAAAGATCAAACTCTTTTTGAGGAAAAGACCGACTGAATACAACCCAAATTATTTTTGAGTAACAGTCCAATATTGGACCAAGACTAGCCTTGCTATAGCTGTTTCTCCAATCAAAACACTTAATTGTATTGAATGTTATAGATCTAGATAATTTGTTTGTTGAAAGTTATGCTGCGTTTTTGATAATCATGGAGTAAAGTTAGCGAAATTTGGCAAAATTTAAATTCTAGACTTTTTCCTTTGGAAGTGGTGGCAAGAATACCACCTTCTGTAGTTTACAAAGATTGTGTTTGTTGTCTTTGTGTGTGTACTTCTGGCAAACCTAATCATAATGATCTAAAAAAAGCAGGTTTTGGAAATTTTTGATGAAAAAAGCTGAATTTTGAAATATTTAGCCACAATTTTAACTTAAAAAAAATCAAAGTAATAAACAATATTTTTCGGTCTTTAAAATTAAAGCCAGCAGTACTGTTCTTAACAATGTTTACATATATTAGCAAAATCGCCGAAGTTTTAGGCAAAAATTTCGGAAAATGTGAACAAAAATGGCGCAAATTGGTCTAATTTTCACAAAAATTTAAACCCCGATAACTCGCTCACAAAAAAATCTTTTTAATTCTATATTCTACGCTGGACGGGTTTTATAATGATAACACTCACAACTCCTACGATCAAAATTTCCAGCGGTCAAAAACGTCTGAGCAAAAAAACCATTTGAGTATATAGTTCCTCCCCCTCAAGAGGGGTCGAAACATTTGCTGTCCGATCCAGAAGATGATATCCCGGCCATTTCGATAACTTCCCTTGTAAAAATTTTTGAAGAAAAAGCTGAAACCTTTGATTTATTCACAAGAGCACTACAATGCTAAAATTACTTCGTAAAACTTCGTACTACTTCGTTGAGTATTATAATGTTAAAAAATACTTCCTAATACTTGTCCATCTAATTTTGTTTAACTCCAAACAAAGCATGAGTAATTAAAATGTTTGTCTACTTTTGGCCTACTTCGATTTGCTGGACAAATTTTCACAACTCCGTCTCCGGAGATTGGAAATTTGCAGTCAAAAAGAGTTGCAAGCAGTAAAAGGTTAAAGGAGTTTAATCATTTTTTCTGTGTGTGGTAAATTACGTAATAAAAATACTTATTTAATTCAATTATTAACCATTGAGTGCCCTCTCATAATTTAGTTTTTGATTTAAACGATATTTCAAAACAGAACACCTGAGTCACTCAGTTCAATTATATTATTTTGTAATTTATTTAATTCTCAATTTTTTCACATGAATTTTAAGGGGCGTAAGATTTTAGGCGAAAATTGGATCAAGCGAAAAGAAAATTTTGTATCAATTAGTCAAAAATTTTGAACTAAAGTTTTGTGGAATTTGAGAGAACACCAATTTAAACAATTAGGGATTACTCCAACATCCACTTGACGTTATAATATAATTAAATAATTAACTTAGCCTAACTGTTGTGATAAACTTATTAAAGTTTCCGGTTGGATATGACTAATGAATGTGAGATGACAATTCAGACCGAAGAAAGAAACCAACAAGAGAGCAGCGAGGAAACTGCGACTAATGTAACCATTGACATACCAGCATTGAGATTTCACGACAAAACACCAGTTCCGAAACCCAGTTCCAAAAGGGCTCATACAGAGTTATCACCAATAAATAATGTGGACGAACAACAAACTGACACATGAAAATCTATCGAGGAGGCAATCAAAACTTCAATTGAAGCAGCTATCCCGTCTCTTATCCAGCGAATCTGAAATAATTTGAAGGCAAGGATAAGTGAAACAATTGACACTGCTGTAGCCAAGGCGTAGAGGAAATTCTGGAAAGTGCCTCGGCCGACAACAATACAGTTGAACGAAAAGCTAAACTGCAAAGCCTATGTGAAGCAGAACAGCTAGAGACCTATAACCGATAGGAGAACCTGAAGATTTTCAATGTTGACGAAGAAATTCGCAAGGACAAAAACGGCTTCCCTATCTCTGAACCTCCTGAGTCTACTATAAAGAAAGTCTTACAAATTACAAAAACTTAGGGGCAACTGTAGACGTCAAGAACATATCAATTGCCCTGCAAAGAAGGGAACGAACCCCATCATCGTACGGTTCTCCCGAAGAAAAGCAAAAATTTACACTAAGAGAAAATTTTTCGAGAATGGCAGCCAAGTCAAAATATTTGAAGACGTCAGCAGAGCGAGACGAGACAACATTTCATAAACATGATGAGAAGTGACAACAGAATTGCTGCAGTATGAACCAAGGAAGGCAGTCTACTATACACATTCCATAATGGCAGAATTTTTGAAGATTTATAATCTGTATGATGGTGCTATTGCCATAAACTATGATGTTGAAGATGCTTTACAGTGTTTTTGTAGGCAGGTATTTCCTGCCGGTAACTTATTACTCCCCCTATATCCTACCGATTGCCTTCTCTCCAATTCATTTATCTGTTCTGCATTTAAAAATCAGATCCTAAAAAAGTCACCTTGAGGAGCTGGAAGCACTAGTTTTAAGCATCGAGTCTCAGCCTGATGTTATTTGTTTAACTGAAACATGGCTAACCGGTAATGATCATCTCCTGAGCTATACCCTTAAGAGGTACAACAATATCATTACCAAAAATAGGGAAACAACCTCGAATGGAGGTGTAATGATTCAAGTAAAAGAAAACTGCACCATCCTTAGACAAAGCCTTCTAGACTTTGATGAAGCAATCTCCGCAGATATAGCGCTTGGGAGATATCGATATAAATTAGTTATAATTTAAAATAAATTGCGCACCAACAAAATAAACTTTATAGAAAAATTGGATGAATATTTAGAAGAAATTAACTCACTCAGCGTTCCCGTCGTGATCTGTGGTGATTTCAACAATGACACTCCTACTACAAATCTGGTCTTTAGTAAAAATAAAAATGCAATGATTGCGAACTGATTTCAAATACTGCCGCAAAATCCTAAATGTGTCACCGAAAATTGAAAACATGCATTGACCATTTTATCTACCCAAATGTGCTAAACCCAAGCTTCGAGGTGTTAGGGAATGAGGTCATCACAAATCACTAGCTGATTCTAATGAAATGAGACGGTAAAACGGATTGCTTACCTTCAAGCCAAGTGAATAGAGACACATCCTTCCTATTAAACCATCGAAAAACAAAAAGATTCAATAAAAGACTAACTGAAAATTTCAGACACACTCAAAATCAGCTGAGGTTTGAACCAGGCGTGGAAAAAGCGTTCCAGATCATTCATTATACATTCGATGCAACACTACTTGAATTTTCCGCCTTGAAATTGGCTAAAAATAAAACAGACAATCCCTGCCTGGTTTGATAATAAACTGAAAAATCTTAGATCAAAACAAAACAAGGCTTACAAAAATTGGCAATCGGACGCCACAAATGAAGCTCTCAAAGTGAATTTCCAGGAATTTCGTAAAGTTTTTAAAAGTTCCGTCAAAAAATCAAATAAAAGTTTTTCTTGGAATAAGTTTAATAGTTGGATCGGAGATACAAGGCAAATCTATGAACTCGTTGAAGACATAAACGGCAATGTGAAAACAAAAAAAAACATAACCCCTCTAGATATTATTGTAATTAAAAACAACCAGACACCTACTGAAATAGCTAATCAAACGATTGCTTTACTAGCGTAGCGGATTCTCTCACAAAAGACATCCCCAAAAGTCCATTACCATTAATTGACGCGTAGATAAACAAGCAGGCTCGGTAGTGTGCGTTCGCACCATAAGTTCCGACCCCGCTCATCTACATTTTTCACTTAATTGTCTACCAAATGAGGAAGAGATAAAAAAAATAACAAATCAACATATCGTTCAATAAACTATTAGAAAAATAAAACAATCTACTCTAGAGGGCCTATGCGACCAGTGGCTACCATAATATGACTACCAGAAAAGACGGCAGTGAAAATCAAATAGTTACAAACATTAATTACGACCAAAACTCCTTGTCAATTTTTTGAAAACCTTAATAACCAAATCAAAATGGCATCAGATAAAATCTATAATCAGAGGATTAACGGGCACTTTTTTGGAATAAAATATGGGACTTTTGCTCAATGCGACTTGGCAACAAGTCGACTAGAAATGAGCAAAGGGGGCAAAGTTCATTAAAACATTGTTTTTTTTTAAAAAAGAATTAAATTCGAACTGATTAGAATCATTACGCATCAAATGAAATCATTGAGAGAGGCTTTTATACCTAGAAGATCATTTGAGGAAAACAAAGCAGTTATGATGAGCAAATTGTATTTCAATAGATAAATGATGTGAATTGTATATAGAGATGCTTAGCTACAATTTAATAGAAATAAAATTGGCAGATCTCAAAAATATATCTATTTTTTATTTAAAACAAATATTTTCAAAATTGATAGACAACAAAATCCTTCGACTAAAAGAGTAGAGAGTTTGACTTTCAACTACTCGGAAAACTAATTGCGACTGTTATTATTGAGACTAAATCTTAAGACTATAAAATAACATTAAAAACAAGCGGAACTAATAAGTTCACAAGCAAATTTACTAAACCAGTTTTGAAGCCAATAAATTTATAAAATAATAACCACGAGAATCAAACATCTTCATTTGCGTCTCTTTTGACCATCATAACGCCTTTTTAAAAAACGACTATCACAAAATGACAACAAAAAGAACCGCAAAAACTGAAAAGTATCTAAACTTCAAAAAAAATTCTGAAACAAATTGTCTAAGCCCTGAAGACATAATTTAAAACAATTAAACTGCAGAAAAATAAATGTTTGATTCCACAAAACTTCAAAAAGCTCTAAATAATTAGGCTAATTTACGAAAATAATACAATCTGGTCTTTAGTAAAAATAAAAATGCAATGATTGCGAACTGATTTCAAATACTGCCGCAAAATCCTAAATGTGTCACCGAAAATTAAAACATGCATTGACCATTTTATCTACCCAAATGTGCTAAACCCAAGCTTCGAGGTGTTAGGGAAAGAGGTCATCACAAATCACTACCTTATTCTAATGAAATGAGACGTTAAACCGGATTGCTTACCTTCAAGCCAAGTGAATAGAGACACATCCTTCCTATTAAACCATCGAAAAACAAAAAGATTCAATAAAAGAATAACCGAAAATTTCAGACACACTCAAAATCAGCTGAGGTTTGAACCTGGCGTGGACAAAGCGTTCCAGATGATTCATTATACATTCGATGCAACACTACTTGAATTTTCCGCCATGAAATTGGCTAAAAATAAAACAGACAATCCCTGCCTGGTTTGATAATAAACTGAAAAATCTTAGATCAAAACGAAACAAGGCTTACAAAACTTGGCAATCGGACGCCACAAATGAAGCTCTCAAAGTGAATTTCCAGGAATTTCGTAAAGTTTTTGAAAGTTCCGTCAAAAAATCAAATAAAAGTTTTTCTTGGAATAAGTTTAATAGTTGGATCGGAGATACAAGGCAAATCTATGAACTCGTTGAAGACATAAACGGCAATGTGAAAACAAAAAAAAACATAACCCCTCTAGATATTATTGTAATTAAAAACAACCAGACACCTACTGAAATAGCTAATCAAACGATTGCTTTACTAGCGTAGCGGATTCTCTCACAAAAGACATCCCCAAAAGTCCATTACCATTAATTGACGCGTAGATAAACAAGGAGGCTCGGTAATATGCGTTCGCACCTTAAGTTCCGTTCCCGCTCATCTACATTTTTCACATAATTGTCTACCAAATGAGGAAGAGATAAAAAAATAACAAATCAACATATCGTTCAATAAACTACTAGAAAAATAAAACAATCTACTCTAGAGGGCCTATGAGACCAGTGGCTACCATAATATGACTACCAGAAAAGACGGCAATGAAAATCAAATAGTTACAAACATTAATTACGACCAAAACTCCTTGTCAATTTTTTGAAAACCACTAATAACCAAATCAAAATGGCATCAGATAAAATCTATAATCAGAGGATTAACGGGCACTTTTTTGGAATAAAATATGGGACTTTTGCTGAATGCGACTTGGCAACAAGTCGACTAGAAATGAGCAAAGGGGGCAAAGTTCATTAAAACATTGTTTTTTTTAAAAAAGAATTAAATTCGAACTGATTAGAATCATTACGCATCAAATGAAATCATTGAGAGAGGCTTTTATACCTAGAAGATCATTTGAGGAAAACAAAGCAGTTATGAGGAGCAAATTGTATTCCAATAGATAAATGTTGTGAATTGTATATAGAGATGCTTAGCTACAATTTAATAGAAAAAAAATTGGCAGATCTCAAAAATCTATCTATTTTTTATTTAAAACAAATATTTTCAAAATTGATAGACAACAAAATCCTTCGACTAAAAGAGTAGAAAGTTTGACTTTCAACTACTCGGAAAACCAATTGCGACTGTTATTATTGAGACTAAATCTTAAGACTATAAATTAACATTAAAAACAAGCGGAACTAATAAGTTCACAAACAAATTTACTAAACCAGTTTTGAAGCCAATAAATTTATAAGATAATAACCACGAGAATCAAACATCTTCATTTGCGTCTCTTTTGACCATCATAACGCCTTTTTCAAAAACGACTATCACAAAATGACAACAAAAAGAACCACAAAAACTGAAAAGTATCTAAACTTCAAAAAAAATTCTGAAACAAATTGTCTAAGCCCTGAAGACATAATTTAAAACATTTAAACTGCAGAAAAATAAATATTTGATTCAACAAAACTTCAAAAAGCTCTAAATAATTAGGCTAATTTACGAAAATAATACAACCTTGTAAAATACGAAGAAAACGCAAACCAGAACAAAAAGGGATACTTTGAAGACTACTATTACTCTTATTTTAGAAATCTAATTTGAAAATCAAACAACCATTCGTTATTTACCGATATCAGTTATTAAGTTCATTTGTTCTATAGTTGGCCACTGAGACCTTTAATTACACAATCTTTGGCATATGACAACAAATATTAACAACAAAAAAAGAGCGAAAATAAAAAACTGTACCAATTTCTGCAAGAGAACGGTGTCGCAGCCCTTCAAACCATATGTTATGAAAACAGAAATTATATTCAGTTTCAAATGTTGTAAAACTTTTTCCAGTTAGATTGTTAAATACTGCAACAATTTACAAAAGAAACAAAAACAACAACAAAAATGGACAAGTGTGCACAAAAATTAGAAAATTTTGTAAGAAAACTCGTAGTACCAAAAGCAACAAAACCTTCTATTAAAACAATCGGCCACAAAATTAGTTTGTATTCTATACGGAGGAAAGGTTGGACCTGTATTTACTGAGAATAAACAAAATGTTGACTAAAATAATATAAAAAGATCACAAAATCAAAAAATCAACGAGACATTAGGTAAAACAAATACATTCAATAACATAAGAGACATTAGGTAACAACCGAATGAATGAAAAGGTTCACTTGCACCTTTTGAGGAAGAAATTGAGATCTTTGAGTGGTTAAACTTAAAAATCAGTCTGCCAAAAGAACGACAATTGAAGGCAAAGACAAGAATTCAGTTAAATTTTACTAAAACTGTTCCTCAAAGCCATTAAAACCCTTTTGTCCTCTGAAAACAAATTGTATCTACATTCGGCCTCACATTTACGTAAAATGGAGCTGTCATTAACGGAATCCGTGAACAAAATATATTGTCAGTAATTAACATTGAAAAAAAGCAAAATATTCTGAAAAAAGGCGGCATCAAAATAAAAACCAAAAATTCTCTGAATCTAAGAATCCATGATATTGTCGAACCTCTCACAGATTTTTGTCGCGCGACCAGCAAACCGAGCAAGTGTTTCTAGCGCTTTTTGGATTAGACCAATTGTTGCGTGGAATTCTTCAAATATTAAAAAAATTACGATGAATTTTGTATAATTATCGAGTTAAATCTGCAAAAAACGTTTTAATTCCAGAACACTTTCATACGGCACCTAATTGTAACTAGGGCTCTTCTTGAGATTAGAGAGTCTGTTTTAAGGTTTCTAGGTCACTTAGTCTGGTAAACTTTAACAAAGTGGACCATAAAAAGCATAATTTATGTCATTTTTGATGAAAAAAAATTGAATTTTGAAAATTTAATCAAAAATTTTAGCCAAAAAAACTTCAATCAAATAATTCAGCAACGCTCTTATATCTCTTACGGTAACAAAATCACTCTGCCGTTTAAAATTTTAACTTTATTTTGAATTATATTAGCGAAATTGTGCCAAATTTTAGCAAAAACTACTGAAAATGTGAACAAAAACAGTCGAATCTTCACAAAATTTTAATCCACAATAACTCCCGGTAAAACACGGAACTCGAAAAAATCTTTTTAATTCCGTATTTTACGCTGGACGGGCTTTTCAATGATACTACTCACATTTCTCTACGATGAATATATCGATCGGCCAAAATTGACTGAACAAAAAAAACCCAGTTGAGTATATAGTTCCTCCCTCCCCACTAAAGTGGTGGTTGGAACAATAAATGTTTCTTTATAATGTCACTCCATCAAAAATAAAACGCTTCGATAGTCTAGACAAAAAATCATCTTCAGGGGACGACTACATTCGTAACCTCATTCTGAAATCAGTTACTTATGAAATGTTTCCTTATTTGGTCTATCTCAAAAATTTGTCTTTACAAATAGGCAATTCCCATCAGAACTGAACACGCCCTTCTCGATGAACGTCTTTGTAAAACAAAAGTTGAGTGAATTTCGATAAAATACCGTGCCAGCAATCTACTAAACCTTCTCAAATGCAAAGGAATACAGCCTCCAGAAATACATCAAATGATTATCAAAATTCGAAAAATTATCACAAAAATAAAAAATATATTTTTGTCTCAAAAAAATGACCAAGTGAAACAAATATTCAGCTAAATTTTTTTTCCAAATGTTAACACACTTGGCTGCATGCTACAGGAGGTTGAACTTTGAGCCCTGAATATGGCCTGATTGTTTGACTCCTCCATCTTTTCTAGTTTGCTAGATATCGCCATTTTTCGATTTTTTTGAAATTTTCCAAAAAACTTGAAATTCAAAAAAAAACTATTTTCAATTTCCAGCCTTCTCCTCCATGATCAACGCCTTTATTTAGAGTGAGCTGGCAAGCTGAATTCCGTCCTCAATAATTTAAAGATGAAAATTTTTCGACCAGAAAACAACATGAAAAAGTTATATAATTTTTTATTTTGTTTCCCATAAGCTGTTATAACTTAATTCTGCCATCAATAAACAGTGTGTAACGAGAGCGGTTACCTGGAGGGTCGCAAAACCCGTTTTGCCGTCGTTTTAACTGACTCTTAACTGACTATAACAATTAATTGCGTAGAAAAATACCTGAAAAAATCTATCAGATTCTTGATTTTTGAGGATTTTCACGAAGATTTTCACTCCAACTCCGCCAATTTTTTGTGCATTTCTGTGACCGATTTCCATTAAAAATATTAATAGGTAGTACAAACATTCTTCATTTTTCTTTGTTAAAATCAAAATCAGTGGCTGTGATGACACTTAGGGGAAATAAAAGAGCTGCAAAACATTGAAAACATTGAATACATTTTTAAGTACTTTCAACAAATCGTTTGCAAGTAAAGACGACTAATTGGGATTTTTAAATAGCTGCTTCAAGTGTTCTAATTGCTCTTCGTCTAATTTCCACAAACTATAGTTCAGGATTTCTGCCTAATGGCAACAAAAATTTTGTTTGTCTAATTGAGTTTTCGCCTTATATCCTATCAGTTTAGCTGTTTTAGCTCTCATGTTTTTTAAACTAAGCGATATTCAGCAATGTGGCCTCGAGTCCTACTATTTCTGTAAATAGTTTTTTGTATAAAATTTTCGCCGCAAAATTTATTTTTACTTAAGTGTGGTGTACTCGCTCCATAAATCAACGCCTGGAAGTGAAGTGCAATTTTTGTTCTCGACACTGTAAGCTCAGAAAACGAGAATGGAATCTTTTGTAAATATTCCAATATTCACAAACTTTTTTTACGCTTTACCACGCACAAATCACGCTTAAGTGGCACCAATCTTTGTTTTAGTGCAGAAATCACGCTGTTCTTAGCTTTTTGATACCATAGCGTAAATCCGATTTGGTTATAGCTAATCAGCTATCAGAGAGCTGAGAAGCAACACAACCATATCAATACACTATGAGGCCTATCACGTCTCCTGTCGGACATGGACGGTTATCAACAGCTGCTTTTAAGATTCACAAATTTGTTTTAATTGTAACAGATGGAATGTGGTCAGATGATGAAAAAGCAGATAGCATAAAACTTGTCTTGTTAATTGTTTCAACATCTCAATGTTTTCCTGTCTCAGGAATTGTAAAAATCATTAATTTAGATTTCTTTTTATAATTTTGTATAATTTTTCACGTGCACGTGCTAAGTGGGTCCAAGAAGGGCAAATATTAACAAAAGATCCATTATTGGACCCAAACATTTGCCATGCAATTCATCACATCGCTCGTTCCAATCATGCCTTTAGTCAAGTTAACTATGAACAGATAGAGCTCAATGTTTCTGATGAATAATGTTAAACGTGTTTATACTCCCCCCCTCTTGGAACATGGCATTTATATTTACCTGAGGAGTTTGCTGCAACAGACTACGACAGTGTGGCTCTTTCTGGAGATATTTGCGAATGCATACTGGGCAATCACTATCCCACAGCAGATGATCCTGAGAACACAAATCCCAGTTGACTTTAATATTCATATTCAGGTACGTAACCCACGCAGAGCTGCTCTGATTAGACAGTAATGTGTATAGGGTGACCTCCGCAGCATAGAGCCAGCGAGACGGTCACCATATACACATTACTCTAATTCACTTTATATATCCACTAATCTATATTCACTTCTTTTATATTTTAAATCTATCAATTCTTGTTTCACTTCGTGCAAACCACTAGTACAGAGTTAAGCTGGTAATTAACCATTATCAGACGGATAGTTCGGGTTCTATCCTCACTGACTCCAGTGAACGTATCCCAGATACTAGTATAAAACTAGTGAGACCGTGTAAAAAGCACGTAAAACCAACTTGCGAAAATCTGTAAAGCCACTTTGTGGATTGTTGTAACCACTTTGTGGATAACTTGAATAAAAAACCAGCTTAACTCTTTTATAAATTTTAACTTTTGCTATTATTTTATAAAAATTAACTGTAAAACCTAAATTCACCATTACTATCTCTAATACCTTTATCATCAAAAGGATCAATAGCTATTTTATATTGTTCCTTAGTTTCTAAATGATGTCTAATGCTATCAATAGTATAATTAGTTACATATTTACATTTACCTTTATATATAGCACTAGTATAATCTTCAATTATAATCTGTGTTTTAATAGTGGCTTTAGTTATACCTTTTAACTTTTTCTCTTCTTCTCTTTTAACAGTATTGTAACAATATGCTTTAGCTTTAAGGAAACATGCTTCTATAATAGTATCATTAGGTAATTCATCCTTCATCTTACTTAACTCATTATTATGTAAAATATCTGTTATCTTATCCATTTCCTTTTCTTTAGTATTATCTAATGGAACATTAATATTTATAAATATTCTATCAGTATCTGTATAATGATAACTACAATCTAGCTCTTTCTCAAATTAATAATATACAGCTTAATACATAAATAAATCAGCTTTTTTCTAATATAACAAAACCAATATAATTAAACTTATCTAATTTAACATTACCTCTTGTTTTATGTACAGCTACTATATCATCATCAAACTCTACAGAATATTTAAAACCAATATTTTCTACTAATTTAATATATCTATCTACATCATTAACTAACTCTACATCTTGTCTATTATATACATTCTCTTTTGTTTTTCCATAGATTGCTTTATTCATTAACTTAAAGAATACATCCCCAAATTTATCACCCTTAGCTTTAGCTTCTTTTCTTTTCTTAATATTGAACTCAATATAAGGTTTTAACCATTCACTCTTACTATATTCTAACTTTTGCTTAATTTTAATATCTTCCAATCTTAATTCCATGATCTAAACACCAATCTAGCATCTCTCCATCTATTACATAATCTACCTTATCTGTTAATTTTAGCATTAACTTCTCATAAGGTTTATATCCTTTCGTTTTATTTACATTTTGATAATCTGTAAATTGATCTTCACATGCTTTTGTTTTCTCAGGGAAGAATGGATACTTGTTTGTTTTCTGTTTCAAGTCATCATTATACTTTATATCAACAGTGTAGATATAATCCTTAGTAGAGCTAGAGCTAGTATATACCAGATCATCGTTGAAGCCGCTTCGTGGATCACATACTTTAATCTCACCAGTAGGTAAAGCTTGAACCATAGCAGAAGCATATAATGAGTTGAAATCTAAATATTTTAGATAATTCTCTTTCCCAGAATACTCATGATCTATACTTTTGTTCATACATTTCACATGACAATCACATAGTAATGAAGCTATTCCACCTCTAATACCATGTTGTATTGTATCATAAATATTAACTGTATTTTCTTTATAATACTTAAGTCTAACATTAGTATATTTCAACCCACACAACCAGGTTAACCCAGGAGCAGAATATTTGTAACATGGATCTATTTCATAATATTCTAAACACATAGCTCTAAATTTCTCAAATACATCAACTGATAATAATACATCTGTTTTAAGATATAACATCATATAATCCTTCATTGTCTCACATCCAGTATTATTCCAACAATCAATTGCTTGCTTTTATTCTTTATCTGTAATACCACTTTGTTTCAACTTAGAATAGAATGCTTCCTTAGGTGTTAATGTTGTTTCATTTAGTTTGTCTATACTATCAAACCATTCATATGGGAATATACCTTTACGTCTTTCTAAGCCACATTTATTTAATGTTATACATTCTTCATTACTCAATGTTTTACTTATAGCATCTATGCTAAGTGGATGGAAGAACCTAAACATATCTAATGCTTTAGCATAACCCATATCAATACTAATATAAATCTCATCAGTTTTAGTTAATACTTTAAGTCTAATGGGATTCTGTCCATGGTGTTTCTCACCCATCTTCTTTGCTAGTTTAGTTATAATTAGGTGATTATCATAATTAGAAGAATTATATGCATACATTGATACCAATGTGTTTTTAGCTTGGAGGTTACATTTATTGTGAGCATATCCTCTAAATTTACCATTTAGATGATCTTGATCTCTAACCATGTCGTCACCCAAGTTCTCATTACAATAATAACATCTACTATATAACGGAGTAATACTATCTTCTTTCAATGGAATATTTATACTAAATATATCTTTAAATAATTTATTATAGTGATCTACTCTATCCACAAACCAATCAACTACTTTATCGCCACAGTTACATTCATACTTATCTTCTAATAAATCAGGATAGTCACTTTTTATATATAAACCACAAGCAATAAAAATGTGTTTACCATCTTTTATTATACAACCAAAATCATAATACATAGCAAATGGTAATCTGTTTTTATAATGGATCTTATCAAACTTTAGGTAATCATCTTTATGGAATGTTCTTCTACCTATATGTTTCTGTGTATTACATAAATCCAAATGTTTATTTAATGCATCTTCTGTTCTAAATGATACACAACATTTTAGACATGGATAACATTTATTATGATTAGATGATGTTCTTAATAGGAATGATACATCTTTACATAGGAAGTAATGATTATCCCAATATAATATATTACATCCTTTATGATCATTATGATTAATTAATACAGGATTAATAGTTTTATTTTTATATAGATTGAATACATTAATTAATACTTTATCTTTATTTACTTCTTGTATTTTCTTTAAGTGATAATAATCATATGGAGGTATAACCCCATTTGGTAATTTTATCTCATTAATATATTCAGGTTTATTATATTTACTAACTCTATTTGGATCACGTGATGCAGGATGTAGATAAGCAATTAGACACCATAGCAAACACTTATTATCAGTATTATGTATATTAAGTATATATCTAGACGTGAATGGTAACTCAGTATCACATCCACCAATTGGATAAAACCTGTGAATATACATAGTCCGTTTAACAAATCGTTGCATGCTCCATCCAGATTGATTCATCTCTTGCTCTTGTGTTCTAGACTCAAGTTCCCCATTCAATAAATACAAGTCATGTGCACAATTATTTTGTCTGGTCATTAACATAAATGTAAATTCATTTTCTTCTAACTTATCATCTATAGGTTTTGTATTCTTAACTACATCAAAGGTATTAAACTTAATATGGGGATGTATGTTATGCAATGACTCCAATATATTCAAGAATTTAGGATCTTCATAACTACTACTTTTTATAATCAATTGATTATACTTCATGTTATGATCCAAGCCTAATTCATTAACTCTATCTCGCCACGTCTTATCAACAAGTTTTTTCTGATTATTATTTTCTTTATGTTCTTCTGATTCATTGTGTTCATTTTTATTGTTATAACTAGTATTACATATATTGCAATATCCTTCAGTTATATTTTTATTATTATCCTTATTCTTATTCTTATCAGTTAAACTGCTCAACGAAGTTGTTTTGCAAATTCGCAGATCCTTTCCCTCTACATTATCCAGATGCATCTTTGTTTTCAAATGTTGATCCACAATATATTGACTTAGAGAAGTCTTACATGTTACACAATCAAATCTACTTCCATTCTTTATGTTTTCACCATTAACTAGTCTTACATTGTTCCTATGTTTTAATGTTGTCACATGATTATTATAAGCGGTTTTATTATCTAGATATATCTCACAACTATCACAAAACTTTATTCCTTCTTCAGAATACTGCTCATCTAACTTTTGTTCTATAATTTTATTAGTAATTTTTATTCCTTCATCCTTAGCTTCCTCAATAATTTTATTTCTATTATATAATCGTGCATTCTTTTTATGTTTAAGTGATTGAATAGAGTTAATTCTTCATTACATTCTTCACACTTAAAATTCTTTGTTTTAGGCTTTTGGATACAGACAAAATCATTAGATGAATCTGAGTCTAAATCTGAGTCCTTATCCTTATCAGAATCTACATCTTTAACCTTATCAGAACCTAAATCCTTATCCTTATCAGAACCTAAATCCTTATCCTTATCAGAACCTAAATCCTTATCTAAATCTGGTAATATTTTGCTTCAACCTTTCGCAATGACTCACGCATATCTTCTTCTCGTTCTTTTAATTTAGTAACCTGTTTATCATGCGACTCTTTTATTTCTTCATTCATATGATTAAACCTTCTGATTGATTCTAAAGACTTTTCTAATTCTACTTTTTGTTTTTCCTTATCTACTGGTTTGATTTCTTCCCTTGGTTTGTTTTTATTTTTTAACATTTGGACTGCCATACCAGTAGAACTAGATGGAGCTTGTCCATGAGATTGAGCTTGATCACTTTGAGATTGGACTTGACCTCTTCCAGTTAGAATGTTCCCGTTGTTTTCCTGCACATTCTTTTTTATATGCCAAATTTTGAAATAATATTATTTATACACCTTTTCAATACTATAAAAATGATTAGTACCAAATGTGATAAAAGTAAAAAAAAAGCTTGGTGTTGGAGTTGAGATGAATGCCAAAGTAAACCTTTATCATGTTTTCTATGTAATGAAATTATAACATATAGAGAAAGAAATAATCATATGAGTAAGCATTATAATGATCCAGATCAATATCTAACATGTCATAAGTGTAAAGTAAATAAATATATCGCTCACTATAGATTCAAACATTACACTTGTAGGATATGCTTATACATCAATAGATATAGATTTGGTCACAGTAAAGAGAGATTTAAAGAACATGCAAAGAAATATAATATCAATGAAGCTGGTTCCCAGATCAGCGAAGCTGGTTCCCATATCAAATTTAGTCCTGTTAAAATGTTACTTGCGTTCCCGTTATTTATTATGATTATACTTATTATTATAATTGTTTATTGGAATTAAGATAAATATTCTGATTTAAGGAGGAGATTGAAAGGATATAGGAATATTGTACCAGAACCATTTGAAATTAAAAAAACAACTTTATTATTTATGGTTCATCTAATTCTGGTAAAACAACTTTTATAAATGATTATTGCGGTTTGTATGAGACTGTTAATGTATTCTGTATTGATGGTAGTGAGTGGAAGGGATATAATATATATGGTTTTGATGATTTAAAATTATTAGATAATTTAGATAGTTTTGCTAATAGTCTTATTATATTTGATGATATGGGACAAAACTTTAGATTACCAGCTAAAGACTCATTGTATTCTAAAGGTAGACATCACAATATTAATATAGTATGTGTAGGTCATACTGTAACAGATTTGAATACAAAAGCAAGATATAATATCCCAGCTATATATATTACTTTAAATAGTTCACAACGATTCTTTGAAAGAGTACAAGAGAAGTTTAAAATTGATTCTAATCTATATAGTTTAAACATTATAACTATGCTGTAATTAATTATAATACTATCAGTGACTATTATATTGTATAAGATAAAGATAAAATAAAAATGTTGTATATGATTCTAGGATTGGTGATCTTGATATTGAGAAGTATGTTGATTGTACAGAGTTTAAGGAAAAGGAATATAATATACTAAATAGTTATTTAACAGACAGAATGATAGAACCAACACATATTAAACCAAAGGAGTTAATGTTCTATTTTGAAGAATATTTAGAATTTAAGGGAAAACATAAATCAATTAATTCATATAAAATACATACAAATAAAAAAAAATGTACTTAGTGAGATACATAGTGGCTATTACGCTATAGCTGGTATAGTTACTATGGTAGGATTTGGTTATTCTTACTTTCAAAAACATGGTAATAATAATGATAATAATTTTAATGGTATAGATATAATGAATATAAATAAAGCAAAAATTATATTAAAAAATGGTACGAATATGACAATAGGTTATGGTTTGATTGATAAAAGCAAATATGATCTCAATCATCCATTTAATATAGTATGTATGTTAGCTAGTTGTCTTGTAAGTATTTATGCAACTCATAATCATATTAATTCTAATTCTAAAAATGGAGATAGTATGTAGAGAATGTATTAATGAAATTGATACTAAAAGTGGTTATCCAGAACACGAACTAATGAGTCATTATAATATTTTTCATAAAAAGTTAAAGGAAAGATGTATGAAATGCATGCAAAGAATATATAGTGGTTATCATTTTAAGGATAGATGTATAGACAAACGTACAGGCCTTATATCATCAGTACATAGTTATATTGACTATACCGATATTAATGATAATGATAGTATTGATAATATTGATATCAATAAAGATGATAAAGATGATTATTTAAATGAGGTTTTGAATGAACTGAAAGATAATATTAAAGAAGATTTAAAAGAATATATTAGGACTAATATAAAACAAGAGATCCTTAATGAATTAAAACTAGAGATTAAAAAAGAAATAAAAAAAGAAGTTAAAAATGAAATAGAAGGAGGTGCTATTAATAATTTAAAGACTGATGTTAATATTAAGAATCCATCTAAAGAAATTAAATCAACTAGGACTTGTTGTTTTTGCAAAATTGAAAAGAATAAAGATTGTTTTTATAAGACTGGAGGTTTATGTAAAGAGTGTTCCTCTGAAAAAGTTCAATGTCCAATGTGTAACATTTTTTTAAATAAGTCTTCCCTTAGAAAACATTTGAAGAGACCACATATAAAATAGAAAGCTAATTTTTAATGAAAAATTAATTATAAGCCCTATAGTTATGAGATAATTCTCTCATTATACCTTTTACTTTGTTATTTACAAATTACACAGAATAACGCAGAATAACAAGGATAAATAGAATTATGGATTAAATTAGAATCTTAGTAATTCCGCACTAGTGCGAAATTACTATGATTCTAATTTAATCCATATTTCTAGTTATCCTTGTTAACTAGTAAAAGGTATAATGAGAGAATTACCTCATAAATATAGGGCTTATAATTAATTTTTCATTAACAATTATCTTTCTATTTTATATGTGGTCTCTTCAGATGTTTTCTAAGGGAAGAACTATTTAAAAAAATGTTTCACATTGGACATTGAACCTTTTCAGAGGAACACTCTTTACATAAACCTCCAGTCTTATAAAAACAATCTTTATTCTTTTCAATTTTGCCAAAACAACAAGTCCTAGTTGATTTAATTTCTTTAGATGGATTCTTAATATTAACATCAGTCTTTAAATTATTTATAGCACCTCCTTCTATTTCATTTTTAACTTCTTTTTTATTTCATTTTTAATCTCTAGTTTTAATTCTTTAATGATCTCTTGTTTTAAATTAGTCCTAATATATTCTTTTAAATCTGCTTTAATATTATCTTTCAGTTCATTTAAAACCTTATTTAAATCATCATCTTTATCATCTTTATTGATATCAATATTATCATTACTATCATTATCATTAATATCGGTATAGTCAATATAGATATGTACTGATGATATAAGGCCTGTACGTTTATCTATACATCTATCCTTAAAATGATAACCACTATATATTCTTTGCATGCATTTCATACATCTTTCCATTAACTTTTTATTAAAAATATTATAATGACTCATTAGTTCGTGTTCTGGATAATCACTATTAGTATCAATTTCATTAATACATACTCTACATACTATCTCCATTTTTAGAATTAGAATTAATATGATTATGAGTTGCATAAATACTTACAAGACAACTAGCTAACATACATACTATATTAAATGGATGATTGAGATCATAATTGCTTTTATCAATCAAACCATAACCTATTGTCATATTCTTACCATTTTTTAATATAATTTTTGCTTTATCTATATTCATTATATCTATAGCATTAAAATTATTATCATTATTATTACCATGTTTTTGAAAGTAAGAATAACCAAATCCTACCATGGTAACTATACCAGCTATAGCATAATAGCCACTATGTATCTCACTAAGTACATTTTTTTTTATTTGTATGTATTTTATATAAATTAATTGATTTATGTTTTCCCTTAAATTCTAAATATTCTCCAAAATAGAACATTAACTCCTGTGGTTTAATATGTGTTGGTTCTATCATTCTATCTGTTAAATAACTACTTGGTATATTATATTCTTTTTCCTTAAACTCTGTACAATCAACATACTTCTAAATATCAAGATTACCTAACCTAGAATCATATACAACATTTTTATCTTTATCTTATACAATATAATAGTCACTGATAGTATTATAATTAATTACAGCATAGTTATAATGTTTAAACTATATAGATTAGAATCAATTTTAAACTTCTCTTGTACTCTTTCAAAGAATTGTTGTGAACTATTTAAAGTAATATATATAGCTGGGATATTATATCTTGCTTTTGTATTTAAATCTGTTACAGTATGACCTACAAATATTATATTAATATTGTGATGTCTACCTTTAGAATACAATGAATCTATAGCTGGTAATCTAATGTTTCGTCCCGTATCATCAAATATAATAAGACTATTAGCAAAACTATCTAAATTATCTAATAATTTTAAATCATCAACACCATATACATTATATCCCTTCCACTCACTACCATCAATACAAAATACATTAACAGTCTCATACAAATCACAATAATCATTTATAAAAGTTGTTCTACCAGAATTAGATGAACCAAAAATAATAAAGTTATGTTTTTTAATTTCAAATGGTTCTGGTACAATATTCCTATATCCTTTGAATCTCTTCCTTAAATCAGAATATTTATCATAATTCCAATAAACAATTATAATAATAAGTATAATCATAATAAATAACGGGAACGCAAGTAACATTTTAACAGGACTAAACTTTGATCTGGGAACCAGCTTCGCTGATCTGGGAACCAGCTTCGCTGATATTACATTTCTTTGCATGTTCTTTAAACCTTTCTTTAGTGTGACCAAATCTATATCTATTGATATATAAGCATATCCTACATGTGTAATGGTTGAATCTATAGTGAGAGATATGTTTATTTACTTTACACTTATGACATGTTAGATATTGATCTGGATCATTATAATGCTTACTCATATGATTATGTCTTTCTCTATATGTTATAATTTCATTACATACAAAACATGATAAATGTTTACTTTGGCATTCATCACAACTCTAACACCAAGCTTTATTTTTACATTTATCACATTATCACATTTGGTACTAATCATTTTTATAGTACTGAAAAGGTATAAAAATAAAATTTCAAAATTTGGCATATAAAAAAGAATGTGCAGGAAAACAACGGGAACATTCTAACTGGAAGAGTTCAAGTCCTATCTCAAAGTGAGCAAGCTCAATCTCATGGACAAGCTCCATCTAGTTCTACTAGTATGGCAGTCCAAATGTTAAAAAATAAAAACAAACCAAGGGAAGAAATCAAACCAGTAGATAAGGAAAGACAAAAGGTAGAATTAGAAAAATCTTTAGAATCAATCAGGTTTAATCATAAAAATGAAGAAATAAAAGAGTCGCATGATAAACAGGTTACTAAATTAAAACAACGAGAAGAAGATATGCGTGAGTCATTGCGAAAGGTTGAAGCAAAATATTACCAGATTTAGATAAGGATTTAGGTTCTGATAAGGATAAGGATTTAGGTTCTGATAAGGATAAGGATTTAGGTTCTGATAAGGATAAAGATGTAGATTCTGATAAGGATAAGGACTCAGATTTAGACTCAGATTCATCTAATGATTTTGTCTATATCCAAAAGCCTAAAACAAACATGTTTAAGTGTGAAGAATGTAATGAAGAATTAACTCTAAAGAATTATAACAGACATATTCAATCACTTAAACATAAAAAGAATGCTCGATTATATAATAGAAATAAAATTATTGAGGAAGCTAAGGATGAGGGAATAAAAGTTACTAATAAAGATATAGAACAAAAGTTAGATGAGCTGTATTCTGAAGAAGGAATAAAGTTTTGTGATAGTTGTGAGATATATCTAGATAATAAAACCGCTTATAATAATCATGTCACAACTTTAAAACATAGGAACAATGTAAGACTAGTTAATGGGGAAATAATGGAGAATGGAAGTAGGTTTGATTGTGTAACATGTAAGATTTCTCTAAGTCAATATAGTGTGGATCAACCTTTGAAAACAAAGATGCATCAGGATAATGTAGAGGGAAAGGATCTGCGAATTTGCAAAACAAGTTCGTTGAGCAGTTTAACTGATAAGGATAAGGATAAGAATAATAATAAAAATATAACTGAAGGATATTGCAATATATATAATACTAGAGATAACAATAAAAATGAACACAATGAATCAGAAGAACATAAAGAAAATAATAATCAGAAAAAACTTGTTGATAAGAAGTGGCGAGATAAAGTTAATGAATTAGGCTTGGATCATAACATGAAGTATAATCAATTGATTATAACAAGTAGTAGTTATGAAGATCCTAAATTCTTGAAAATATTGGAATCATTGCATAACATACATCCCCATATTAAATTTAATACCTTTGATGCAGTTAAGTATACAAAACTTATAGATGATAAGTTAGAAGAAAATGAATTTTCATTTAGGTTAATGACCAGACAATATAATGGTGCACATGAATTGTATTTATTGAATGGGAAACTTGAGTCTAGAATGCAGGAGCAAGAGATGAATCAATCTGGATGGAGCATGCAACGATTTGTTAAAAGGACAATGTATATTCACAGGTTTTATCCAAGTGGTGGATGTGATACTGAGTTACCATTCACTTCTAGATATATACTTAATATACATAATACTGATAATAAGTGTTTGCTATGGTGTCTAATTGCTTATCTACATCCTGCATCACGTGATCCAAATAGAGATAGTGATTATAAAAAACCTGAATATATTAGTGAGATAAAATTACCAAATGGGGTTATACCTCCTTATGATTATTATCACTTAAAGAAAATACAAGAACTAAATAAAGATAAAGTATTATTTAATGTATTCAATCTAAATAAAAATAAAACTATTAATCCTGTATTAATTAATCATAATGATCATAAAGGATGTAATATATTATACTGGGATAATCATTACTTCCTATGTAAAGATGTATCATTCCTATTAAGAACATCATCTAATCATAATAAATGTTATCCATGTCTGAAATGTTGTGAATCATTTAGAACAGAAGATGCATTAAAATAACATTTGGATTTATGTAATACACAGAAACATATAGGTAGAAGAACATAACATAAAGATGATTACCTTAAGTTTGATAAGTTCCATTATAAAAACAGATTTCCATTTGCTATGTATTATGATTTTGAATGTATAATAAAAGATGGTAAACACATTCCTATTGCTTGTGGTTTATATATAAAAAGTGACTATCCTGATATATTAGAAGATAAGTATGAATGTAACTGTGGCGATAAAGTAGTTGATTGGTTTGTGGATAGAGTAGATCACTATAATAAATTATTTAAAGATATATTTAGTATAAATATTCCATTGAAAGAAGATAGCATTACTCCGTTATATAGTAGATGTTATTATTATAATGAGAACTTGGGTGAAGACATCGTTAGAGATCAAGACCATTTAAATTGTAAATTTAGAGGATCTGCTCACAATAAATGTAACCTCCAAGCTAAAACACATTGGTATCAATGTATGCATATAATTCTTCTAATTATGATAATCACCTAATTATAACTAAACTAGCAAAGAAGATGGGTGAGAAACACCATGGAAAGAGTCCCATTAGACTTAAAGTATTAACTAAAACTGATGAGAATTATATTAGTATTGATATGGGTTATGCTAAAGCATTAGATATGTTTAGGTTCTTCCATCCACTTAGCATAGATGCTATAAGTAAAACATTGAGTAATGAAGAATGTATAACATTAAATTAATGTGGCTTAGAAAGACGTAAAGGTATATTCCCATATGAATGGTTTGATAGTATAGACAAACTAAATGAAACAACATTACCACCTAAGGAAGCATTCTATTCTAAGTCGAAACAAATTACAGATAAACAATATAAGCAAGCAACTGATTGTTGGAAAGATACTAAATTTGAGGCAATAAAGGATTATATGATGTTATATCTTAAAACAGATGTATTATTATCAGTTGATGTATTTGAGAAATTTAGAGCTATGTGTTTAGGATATTATGAAATAGATCCATGTTACACATATTCTACTCCTGGTTAACCTGGTTGTGTGGGTTGAAATATACTAATGTTAGACTTAAGTATTATAAAGAAAATACAGTTAATATTTATGATACAATACAACATGGTATTAGAGGTGGGTTAGCTTCAGTATTAGGTGATTGTCATGTAAAATGTATGAATAAAGATATAGATCCTGAGTATACTGGGAAAGCAAGTCATCTAAAATATTTAGACTTCAACTCATTATATGCATCTGCTATGGTTCAAGCTTTACCTACTGGTGAGATTAAAGTATGTGATCTGGTATGTACTAGCTCTAGCTCTACTAAGGGTTATATCAACACTATTGATATAAAGTATAATGATGACTTGAAACAGAAAACAAACAAGTATCCATTCTTTCCTGAAAAGACTAGGGCAAACATTGGACAGTTTACTGATAATCAAAATGTAAATAAAAAGAAAGGATATAAACCTAATGAGAAGTTAATGCTAAAGTTAACAGGTAAGGTAGATTATGTAATAGATGGAGAGATGTTAGATTGGTATTTAGATCATGGTTTGAAATTAGATATTACAATTAAGCAAAAGTTAGAATATAGTAAGAGAGAATGGTTAAAGCCCTATATTGAGTTTAATATATGGAAAAGAAAAGAAGCTAAAGTTAAAGGTGATAAATTTGGAGGTGTATTCTTTAAACTGATGAATAATGCCTTTATTGAAAAACAATAGAGAATGTATATAGTAGACAAGATGTAGTGTTAGTTAATGTAGATAGATATATTAAATTAGTAGAAAATATTGGTTTTAAATATTCTGTAGAGTTTGATGATGATCTAATATCCGTACATAAAACAAGAGGTAATGTTAAATTAGATAAGTTTAATTATATTGGATTTGTTTTATTAGAAAAAAGCTAAACTATTCATGTATAAAGCTATATATGAATACTTTGAGAAAGAGTTAGATTCTAGTTATCATTACACAGATACAGATAGTATATTTATAAACATAAATATTCCTTTAGATAGTAATATAGAAACTGAAATGAATAAGATAAAAGATATTTTACATAATAATGAGTTGGGTAAGATGAAGGGTGAATTACCTAATGATACTATTATAGAAGCCTGCTTCCTTAAAGCTAAAGCATATTGTTATAATACAGTTAAAGGAGAAGATGAGAAAAAGTTAAAAGGTATAACTAAAGCCACTATTAAAAAACAGATTACAATTGAAGATTATACTAATGCTATTTTTGAAGGTAAAACTAAGTATGTAACTAATTATACTATTGACAGTAATAAACATCATTTAGAAACTAAGGAACAATATAAAATAGCTATTGATCCATTTGATGATAAAGGTATTAGAGATAGTAATGGTGAATTTAGGTTTTACAATTAATTTTTATAAAATAATAGCAAAATTTAAAAAAATTTATAAAAGAGTTAAGCTGGTTTTTTGTTCAAGTTTTTCGCAAGTTGGTTTTACGTGCTTTTTACATGGTCTCACTAGTTTTTTTAATAGTATCTGGGATACGTCCACCGGAGTCGTTGGGGAGAGAACCCGAACTATGCGTCTGATAATGGTTAATTACCAGCTTAACTCTGTACTAGTGGTTTGCACTAAGTGACACAAGAAATGATAGATTTAAAATATAAAAGAAGTGAATATAGATTAGTGGATATATAAAGTGAATTAGAGTAATGTGTATATGGTGACCGTCTCGCTGGCTCTATGCTGCGGAGGTCACCCTACACACATTACTTCAGACCAGCTAGCGTCGCCTACATGGGTACATAGTAGTGACCCTTCTACAGTGAGGTGTACAGTTTACGGGACCTGCACAGCGCCCGGCCCAGAGTCAGCACTGTCTGGTCAGGGCAAGACCTATGATCTGTATAGTTTAGACATTCTGATCAGAGAACAAAACAGACTGCGCTTTTTGTTGACTGAGAAGAGTAGCAGGTTCATTTAAAATGGTACATTTCAAACTACTGAAAAAAAGAGTGTTCTCGGGAAAAAGATCTAACAATTTTCAACCAAAACGTATGCAATAAAAAGAATACAAAAAGAACAATTTTTCAACCCTCGAGTATTCATGTCTATTATTTATAATATGATCAGAGATTTTGGATCCACTTGTTTCGTAAACACATTAATGGCACCGGAGCTGACTGGTACCTGCCGTTGTCCAACTTTTCAAACTAAATGGAGCCGAGTAGCCGGTCCGTAAAGGCTATCTGAATGCATCTTATCTTGAAACCTTAACAACTGATATTCTCATTGAAAAAAATATTCTTGATAGCTGGTGTACATGCAATCGTTTCAATGAATTTTTTGTCAAAATTAATTTGGACACATCAACAAAAAATGAAGAGAGCCAAATATGTCAAAAAAAGGTTTTATGCGAGTTAAGAGTCATAGACGTTCTCACAGAGCATTCAAAAAAATCAAAACAGATAGAATGAGAAATATAGAGGGACAGAAAGAGAGATCGATAGCAGCAGAAATATATAATGAATCGGATAGCAAATAGATTTAAAAATACGAAAAAAACCGAAAAGACAGAACAAAAGAAGGTTGAAAGCAGAGAAGGAAAACAGAAAAAAAACAAAGAGTCTGGGAGAACGCCAACGGGCGTGAAAAGCGAAAAAAAAGAATTAACGAGAAAAGAGAAGTAAAATCGAAATTGATGAGACAGCATCAAAAACCATAAGAACATCATGACCCCACCAAAAGAAAAACAACCGTAAACAAAAAATGAATCAAAAACAGACTAATAAAAAGAAAAGAAGAAGTTAGTAAACAACCAAGAAAAGAAAAAGAAAAGAGAGAGAGAGAGAGAGAGAGAGAGAAAGGCGAAAAAAAGTGAGCGAGAGAACGAACGCAAGAAAAAACAAAAGCAATAGAATGAAGGCAAATGGAACAGCAAAAAGAAAGAAGCCGAAATCACGAGAGAGAGAGAGAGAGAGAGAGAGAAAGTAAAAGAACAGCGAGATAGTGAGCAAGCGCAAAAAGCAAAAGCACAAATTCGAGTGCCAAAAGAAAATATCACAGTTAGAGAAAACACTTGAAGATCAGAAAAAATAGAATATGGCAAAAAAAAGAAAAAGAAAGATAGAGAAAAAACTGAAGAGAGGGAGAGATGCAACAGTTCAAAAGAGGAGAGAAAACAGATCCTGGGTGAAACAATGAATTCCAGTTCTCATAAAAAAGATGGATGCGCGAAATACGAGGGAAGTGCTGATAAAAAGGAATCGCTGGCAAACTATTGCAAAAGCTTTTAGAAGTCAACAAACACAGAACTGAGTTAAAGGGGTGGCTAATGCCACCAACAAACTTTTGTTCGAAAAAGTAAAATCAAATATCTACCTATCGTGTTTTGTATGCAGTAATTTATTAGCAACAGCCCTTAAGATAAAAAAGTTCTCTACTAAGCGCTAAAATTTTTTTATTTATTTCAGCACCTCAGTTTTGTCATATATAATACTTTGGCAACTAACTCTGGTTTTTGCATCGGCACCTTTTGGGTCTTTTAAGCTTCACAATTTTTGTTCGCTGAATTCTTCTGTTTTAAAAAAACTTTCGTGCAGTGAAATTTTGACAAAACAGATTTCCATCAACCTTTTAATCCTTGACGTTTTCGGTGAGTGACTTTCCGCTCACAAATTTTCAAGACTAACCTTTTTCATCAACAATTTTTTGACAGTGAACTACAAAAAACAATACCATAAATCCTCTCTGTTGAAAAATTCTGATGGTTTATCTTTTCAGCATCAAAAACTTTTCGGTCATGGAACGTTTCCTTAAGAAGTTTTTGGTAACAAACCCTTTTCGGCCAATGATTTTTTGGACACTATTGTTTTTGTTTATTGAAACACCGATTATTTTCATTTTCTTTAAAACCAAAGTTTGGGCAAAACGCTTTTTCGCAAACAATTTTTCGGTAGATAAACGGCCTCGTTTTGGGTCAATGACCTTTTGGCAACACTTTGCGGTCAATGACTTCTTTCTAACATTTTTCGGTCAATGACCTTTTAGAAACAATATTCGGTCAATGACCCTAAATCACAGTTTTTCGGTCATTAACTCCAATTAAGCAACCGCTTAACCGTGCTCTTCAGTAGTACTGTTACAACATGCTGCTCAGTGATGCCTCTAAAACATGGCGACGAGTAGCTTAATAAATAAGCTAACGCGTTCACGGGCAAACTAAACAGCGGAGTTAGAATACCATGACAAGGAAAAACTGATGCTGCATTCGATCATGGCCTAATCGATTTGTTCTCGATTTGTCAATATACTTAGATATTTTAAAATATATGTACTAGAATACATGAAGTAAAACTGATACTCAGCTCGAACAAACTCCACTATCCGATATCACCATTTCAGTACCCCCACGTATGTACCAATTAGGAAGTCGGCTTCAGTTTTGCATCAGATTCTTGACAATTGTTTTGAGAAGAATTCTGGTGTTGGTTTAGGTTATTGGTTCAAAAACCTCCCAATGGTATCAAATATGAACTGAAAATTGATGTTACGGCAAACTTCATATTCTGTCGACATCTTTATCTACAGCCTATCAAAGATGCAATTTTGTCATTTAAACCACATGTATAGTTTTATATAAAGAATACTTAAAAAACAACCCAAAAGATCAGTTGAAAATCAAAATTTTGGCCATTTTAAATTGAAATACAGTGCGTGCTATAACGCAATTCACTCTTGAGCGGTAAGTTATATAAAAAGTCGACAAAACTTAACATTCAAGAATAGCTGCAAAACCTTAACATCCAAACAGATTTTAAAATCGCTTAAACAAACTGGGCGTAGTAAAATTATCATTATCGTTGAAAGGAGAGTAGTTGTTATGATCTTGAAATGTGCGTAAAGTTCTGAGATGTTTCTCTATTATTATTGTTTCTCTCAACTATTAGTTCTTCTTACTCCGTTATATTTGATACCAGTAGTCAAACATCTTTTTTTGCGTTTTCTAATTTTCAATTATGTGAACAAAGTTGAATGCTTAAAAAGTCATCGGATTGCACGTATAGATAGTAGATAGTTACCATGCGCTTACTATTCTTACATTATTAATTTACAGTTTTTGTCGTTTTTTTTTATTTTGCTAGATATTTGAGAACTAATTCCATATCTGTTCTCTTCTGAATTCACTTCACCATACCTATTAGAAAAACAGGATATTCCTCTTACAATATTGCGCCGAAATAGAATTTTTGTCATACCCAAAATTACCTCATACGAAATCTTGAAAGCTATATTTGCTTACAAGTATTTGCTAACAAGTGCTAACAAGCTATATTCCTCTTACAAGATTGCGCCGAAACAGAATTTTTAACATGTCCAAAATTACCCCATACGAAATCTTGAAAGCTATAATTGCTAGAGAACAACTTAGGTTACAACTTAGAGAAACAACAACAAGTTACAACTTAGAGAACAACTTAGGTTACTAACGAAATGATTCCAGATAACTCGAAGCATTCGGCAGACAGATAGGCGAAGTAGGCACCAGAGAACACTATCAGAGGTTCAATCACTGCAAATACACATCATATTAATTATTCATTATAATACTTTAATGTATCAAAGATCCCAATACAATTTTTTCTCATACAATTTGAATTTGTTGCTAGTTTAAGATGGTCATATTCTCTGAGGAAAAGGAAACATCGTTGTCAGTTTGTGTATGTTAATTAACCTCTGAGATGATTTGTGAACCTTGTGAGGAATGCAGTTACCACTCCGAAGGACAGTCCAATCAGAACTCCTCCCAGACTCACAATGAAGAATGAACAGAATCCTTTGAATATCTGAAACATGAGCAAATGCCGAAATTGTTTTTAATTAACCTATGCAATACTGTTCCCAGGGGTGAGGTATAGTAGAACTACCCTAGACGAACTCCGACACTTGTCTTGCAAGATCTTGCAAGAATTCGACGCCTATCTTGCAAGAATCTTACAAGATCGACGCTTATCTTGCAAGATTCTTGCATATCCGACGGCTATCTTGCAAGATCTTGCAAGAATCTTGCAAGATCTTGCAAGATGGTGCGTAATCTTACAAGACTCTTGCAAGATTCTTGCAAGATCTTGCAAGATAGCCGTCGGTATTAGACTAGGGTATGAATCAAATTGCTTAACGTCTTGGCGGAGTGTCCCAGACGTTAATTACGCAGTCTGGAGCATATTTTTGGCGTAATAATCCATTCATATCTGTAAATAAGTCCCTCTGTCATTATTCGCGCTAGTTCGTGGTCATTCGATTTAAATTGGGGTCATTTAAAAGTTGCCTGAAAATTCAGGTAAAAGTGCCTGAACTGTACAAACTACCTGAAAAGTTATGATTTTTACAGTTAATTTTCATGTAAATTCAGGTAAAAGTTCAGGCAGTGATACCTGAATTTTTCAGATAAATTTCAGGAATTTTTCAGGTGTGTTCGGGTATGGTTCAGGAGAGACAAATCTACCTGAACTGTTCAGGTAAGTTCTGGTGTCTTTTTCCGGTAAATTTACCTGAACTTTTTTCAGAGGGTGACCTGCGCCACAGTTCATATTTCTGCCACCTCTTCCCATGTAGTCGGATAGACTTTAGCTCGACTCAGATTTTTCATAGAAGACTTTTGCTGGACCCAAAACCCTCCCCAACTAGACTTTTAAAGTCTTTTCATAGGTCGAGGTCTAGACCTGAGCACCAAAAGCACAGTGGATTGAAATTGGAAATACATGGTGGAGAGTTCACCGTATGAAAGTATGAAGTGCAATAAATGTTAATTGTTCTTTTCCCACTGTAGAGGGATTAGTGTGGTTATAAATGTTATATAACTTCTGATGCTGAAGTTTGGACAATCGTTATGTCTACTCAGTTGAAATTTAAATAATGAGGAGTAATTTCATTATATTTATTTAACATAACATTTTAAAATTTTTTTCCATTAAATTTTACTGATTAAACAGTAAATGTCAATCCATATTCATCACATCACAGAATCATTGAAAATTTAAATTATGCCGACAATTCATATTTGGCTGCCTGTTTTGATGCGTAAAATTAGGACAATCTGACCCATTCACTGTTCTATTCATGATAGACACTTTAAAGAACTAAACTACTATAATGATATTCTGCTTGAATAACTAACTAGTTGGGATAATTTATTAACCTGTGATGCGGGTATGTGTGGGAGTACAACAAACACCTCCATCATCCGATACAGCACAACTGTCATTGCGTCATTCAGAAGAGACTCTCCAAACACTATGAAGTACAAGGAACTGTTCACGTGGATCTCTTCAAAGATGGCCAACACCTGAAAATTTGCAAAAACTTAAAAGCAAGTCTTAAACTTAAGGGCAACTCCTGAAATACAACCAAGATCTGAATAATGGGTTCAAAATTTCATCGACTTGGCCATCAGACCAGATAAATTGAAGGAAAAAGTGAATGAAAAGATTCTAGAAAAGATCCAACTCAAGTTTTTAACGCTAAACAAGGAGGCTCGCTAATGTGCGTTCGCACATAATATTCTGACCCCGCTCATTCATATTTTTTATACAAAACGTCTACCAAATGAGGAACAGATAGAAAAACCACAAAAATTGTTTTTCAAAAAAAAACTTCTAACAAAAAAATCGCCTTCAACGCAAATAACTCGGTGGAGTAAAAAATGCCACATCAGACTGATGAGATCAGCCATTGTTAAAAAAACAAGTCAAGACAAACAACAAAATCTAACGATAATAACAAACATTAATTACATCCAAAACTTATGTCCATTTTTTTAAAAAGAAAAATTATTCAAAAGGTCAAAATAGCGTGCGATAAAGCTAAAACTAAACAAAATAACTTGTACAACACTAGAAAAATATCGGACGACTCCATAATAAGGCTTGGTAACATTTAGACAAAAAAGAACAAAAAAAGCGGGTTAAAAAATTGGCTTGTAATTTTAAAAACAATTAATTTCAAAGTAATCAAAACAAATAAATAGCAAATGAAAACATCCAACATGTTTATGATCACATACGCCTCTAAAGGAGAGCCTTAAAACCTGTCATCATTAAATTTTTTATGTGGTTACAAAAAAACAACAAATAGAGACAGCAAACGAAACATCAATTAAAACTTGCGAGAAAACAATGTCGAAGATGTGAAGCCATATTTGGCCCCTCAAAATAAGTTCAATTGAGCCTTCCTCGAACGCAAATGATGTGGTATGTGACCTCTCATTAAGAGGAATAGGTACTAAGTAGACAAAAAAGAGAAAAAGGTGCAAAATTAAGTATTACTTTTTCTTTTCCGAAAACAATTCTTTTCAAAGACATGAAAGCCATTAGCTACAAAAAGAATAAATTTAAAAGTTCAATTTATTCGTACAAAGGAAGTGCATTAAATTGTTCTGAATACGCCTAACGTCTACAAAAGAAACGTCAAATTTAGACAAAAATCAAAAATCAGTTTACTTTTTTTGCAAAAAACCCGTGTCGAAGTAACTGAATTCATATCAAAATCTTTAAAAAGAATAGATTTTGTATTTTTACACCATCCCTCGACAACAATGATGTCATATTTGACCTGTAATTAAAAATACTAGGTAACAAATAGACAAAAAAAAACAAAAATGCGAAATCAAAAATTGTTTTTTAAAATTTTTGAGAACAATTGTTTTCAAAGTAATGAAGGCCATCAGCTATCTACTTAAATCAGAACATAAATTGATTTACTCCTCCAAAGAACCAATGGTATCGGTCATTATCCAGGAAACTTCGTGCGACTAAAATGAGAAAGTAAAACACGAGAGTTGAAGACAAATGTAAAAAATTCAATTAAATTCTTCGAGAAAGTCGAGTTGAAGCAGTTAAAACCATAGTCTACGCTTTTAAAGACTTTTATATGTTCAATTAACTCCAATGATGAAATATGTTAACTGTCAATAATGTGATAACGTGAAAAACCTGTAAATCGTGAAAAATGGACCAATGCCTAAAAATAAAAATGTGAAATCTAGTACTATCAGAGCCAGAAAACCATAATTTAACGCGTAAAACCGCAAAATGAATTTTAATTCAACAGAACAAATAAGAAGAAGAGGCATTCTTTCGTTGCTGACACCAGGCTGAAAATTGAACATATTAAGACAAAAATTAATGGCAAAGTTTTAATAAGCCATTGTTTATATAAAAATGAAACATTTTTAAGTCAAAACGAACATAATCTTTCGAGTAAAGGAACTAGATACATCAAATTGGGAAGGTTTAGGAAGCCAATTTGACCTATCGACAGTGAGCTTTGAATTGAACTGTTCTGTTCTTTAATTAACTAAAAAAAATGAAAAAGACTGACTGAGTACGATCCGAAATTTTTTCGTACTATTCTTTGGGACCAAAACCAGCATTGCTTTCGACTATTATTTTAACTATTTTTTGGACCAAAACCAGCTCTGCTTTTGCTGTTTGTCCATTAAAAACACTCAACTATTTTGAGTGTTTTATATCTAGATAATTTGTTAGCTGAAAGATCAAAACATGAATGCTGCGTTTTTGATAATCACAAAGTTAGCAAAAAAAACGGCAAAAATTTATTTCCAGACTACTCTCAATGGAAGAAAAAAGAAGACTAGCTCCCTTTGTAGGTTACAAAGATTGTGTTAGTTGTTTCTATGTTTGTACTTCTGGCAGATTTAATCAAATTGACTAAAGAAGCCTATGTTGTGCAATTTTTGAAGAAAAAGGCTAAGTTTTGAGATATTTAGCCAAAACTTTGGACAAAAAAATCAAATTGGTCAACAAAACTTTTTTTCTTGAAAAATAATTTCAACAGTATTATTATTGACAATTTTTAAATATTTTAGCAAAATTGACGAAATTTTTGGCAAAAATTCCGGAAAAGTGAATAAAATAAACGCAAATTGGTCTAATATTCACAAAAATTTAAAGCACTATAACTCGTAAAATAAACGCAAATGGGTCTACTATTCACAAAAATTTAAAACACTATAACTCGCTGAGCAAAAAAAACCCAGTAGAGTATATAGTTCCCCCCGTCGGAACAAAAATATGAAACCAGCGAACATAAAATTGTTTCTGTCCTTAAATAAGTATAGAGATACGAAGTATCCCAGTAAGCAGAGCTTGTTTGGGCGGCTGTAAGAAAAAATTAAATTACTTTTCGATGGTTGAGGAAGAATACCAATGAAATCTACGCTCGAAAAAATATTAACATGTTTTTAAAGTCAATATTTTAAAGCCGCAAACCTCAACATGAGGTATGTGCAAGCCAACATAACCATTTTCCAACATTAACAGCTAAACAGAAAAAAACTCAATTTTGATAACAAACATAGAAAAAAATTGTTTTGACAACTCCGGTCTATTTACTTAAAAATCAACTCAAAGAACCAATGGGAACTGTCATTGACCAGGAAACTTCGTGCGACTAAAATGAGAAAGTAAAACACGAGAGTTGAAGACAAATGTAAAAAGTTCAATTAAATTCTTCGAGAAAGTCGAGTTGAAGCAGTTAAAACCAAAATCTACGCTTTTAAAGACTTTCATAAGTTCAATTAACGCCAATAATGAAATATGTTAACTGTCAATAATGTGATAACGTGAAAAACCTGAAAATCGTTAAAATGGACCAATGCCTAAAAATAAAAATGTGAAATATAGTACTATCAGAGCCAGAAAACCATAACTTAACGCGTAAAACGCAAAATGAATTTAATTTCAACAGAACAAAAGAGAAGAAGAGGCATTCTTTCGTTGCTGACACCAGGCTGAAAATTGAACACATTAAGACAAAAATTAATGGCAAAGTTTTAATAAGCCATTGTTTATATAAAAATAAAAGATTTTTAAGTCAAAACGAACATAATCTTTCGAGTAAAGAAACTAGACACATCAAATTGGGAAGGTTTAGGAAGCCAATTGGACCTATCGACAGTGAGCTTTGAATTGAATTGTTCTGTTCTTTAATTAACTTTAAAAAAATGAAAAAGACTGACTGAGTACGATCCGAAATTTTTTCGGACTATTCTTTTGGACCGAAACCAGCATTGCTTTCGACTTTTTTAAACTATTTTTTGGACCAAAACCAACCCTGCTTTTGCTGTTTGTCCATTATAAACACTCAATTGTTTTGAGTGTTATATATCAAGATAATTTGTTAGCTGAAAGATCAAAAAATTAATGCTGCGTTTTTGATAATCACAAAGTTAGCAAAAAACTGCAAAAATTTACTTCCAGACTACTCTCAATGGAAGAAAAAAGAGGACTATCTCCTTTGTAGGTTACAAAGATTGTGTTAGTTGTTTCTATGTTTGTACTTCCGACAGATTTAATCAAATTGACTAAAGAAGCCTATTTTGTGCAATTTTTGAAGAAAAAAGCTTAGTTTTGAGACATTTAGCCAAAACTTTGGACAAAAAATGAAAATGGTCAACAATACTTTTTTTTCTTGAAAAATAAATTCAACAGTATTATTGTTGACAATTTTTAAATATTTTAGCAAAATTGACGAAATTTTTGGCAAAAATTCCGGAAAAGTGAACAAAATAAACGCAAATTGGTCTAATATTCACAAAAATTTAAAGCACTATAACTCGTAAAATAAACGCAAATTGGTCTAATACTCACAAAAATTTAAAGCACTATAACTTTTATGCAAAAAAAACCCAGTAGAGTATATAGCTCCCCCCCCCCCCCCCCCCCCCCCGTCGGAACAAAAATATGAAACCAGCGAACATAAAGTTATTTATGTCCTTAAATAAGTGTAGAGATACGAAGTATCCGAGTAAGCAGAGCTTGTTTGGGCTGCTGTAAGAAAAAATTAAAGTACTTTTCGAATGGTTGAGGAAGAATACCAGTGAAATCTACGCTCGAAAAAATATTAACATGTTTTTAAAGTCAATATTTTAAAGCCACAAACCTCAACATGAGGTATCTGCAAGCCAACATAACCATTTTCCAACATTAACAGCTAAACAGAAAAAAACTCAAATTTGATAACAAACATAGAAAAAATTGTTTTGACAACTCCGGTCTATTTACTTAAAAATCAACTCTGTTTAATATAGAAACACAGAACATGTCCTTTGAAAGTTATCACAAAACATATTTGAACCTGTATTCAAAACAATTTTCCGACAACTTTCAAAACTGACATTTAAACGGTAATAAAAGCAAAGATCTATTTTCTGAGATGTTTTTTGATATCACCCAAGCTTGGACGTTATCACCAATCTCTACATAATGACATTACGACAGGAAAAAAGGAAATGACCGTTTTGAAAGTTTTCTAGGTATAAGTTCTTTGTATCTGTATAAATCTTTTCAAAAACAATAAGTTATCGAAAAGTTATATGACAAAAACTTTAGTCGAAGCCAAAGAGAATCTCAATTGAACAAAAATTGCAGAAAATTTACAAAAATGTTCTATAAAATTTGAAGTTTTTGCGCGAGGTCTGTATGAACAATGACTTTCACAATTTCAAAAATTCGATTAAAGGCAACATTTTGATCTAAAAAACCTTTCCACATTGGATTCGTGCGATTCCAAAATTTCAGCATCTTCTGTCCCACTATGTGACCTTTTCCTATCGCACCTGTTATTCCCCTTCCGAAACTTGCAGTGACAAAAAACAGAGGACGAGTCCTGAACTACAATCGCAAGAATTTTCAGAGAGCGGAACCAAAAACTAGGCGTTGAAATGGCTAAAAACTGATTTGTGCAAATCTGTTGTTTAAAAAAACGATGAAAACAAAAACATACAGATAAACAGAATTCAATATGCCGTAAGTGAACCAAAAACCACAATTACTGGCTACTGTTTCTATCTGAGTTGTATGTTAATAACAGAGTGGGGAAAAGGTACTTTAAGATAGCTTCACTGAGATTAAGTTACATTTTTGACATCGAAAGCAATACACACGGTTGTCATTGCCTTTTCGAAGTTTTTCAACAACTAAACTACATTGATATACCAGCTCGGCCTTAATATCCGCTAATCCGCTGATTTTTCAATAAGAAAACAGTTGCTAGATTGTCAATTGAAGAAAAGAATTTGCCACTATTTCACCACTTGTGATTATAAACTGATATTGGTTACGAACGAAAGGCATACACTTGTCGCCTAATCAGTTAAACATTTGTGTGCGCCAAAAAATTTTCGATCCAATAGAACAGTTTTTGATACCTTATTACAATTGTTATTGTTTTCAAAGATTGTCACCAACGTGGTTTTTTGTAACTCAGCTTTGTAACTCCTGAATGGTAAAAATTAGCTATTATTTGATCGCATATTCTTTATTTAAAATAAATAATACAACAAAATCTCCACACAATTAAGTACTTTCATAATTTTTGTGGTCAACGTATTTTTAACAAAAACCTGAAAAATCAAATAACAAGGTAGCGACCAATGGGCTACCATATTTACCCTTACTTTTTTCACAATTTTTAAGCAACCTTTGCTCCAATTTCTGAATTTCAGTTTTTATATCAGTATAAAGCTTTATGTTGCTACAAGTAAATTTTGTAATTTTTACGCTTTTGGGACGGTTACGCGGAAGACAGCCGACGTTATAAAGAGCCAACGTTAGAACGCGCCGGAAATACTCGCTTTTCATTTCTCAAATACTCGGTTATGACTGGCTGAGAATTTGGTAGTCCCATTTTAGAAGGCAGTTAATCATGCGAGAGAAACTTCTGAAATTTTTCAGCTATTGGGTTTTCTTTCATTCTTGTAAAATTGTCATGCAATTATTTATTGTGAGAAAGAGATACCTAAAGAAGGGTAACAGTGATAGCGTGCATAACAGTAACGGTGAGATTGGTTAATAGAAAAAAAGATCTTGTCATTGTTGGCTATTCTTGAACAAAAACACAAGAACAGGCATCGTGGACAAATGTGAGGGATATTTCCGAGTGGAGGCGAATCTGAACTAGTTTGGCTTACAGTCGCTCTTCTCTGCGCACGCCTACAACTCTAATTACAACATTTGGTCGCAGAAAACAGTGAGATTTTCGAGTAAATTTTTCGACAAAATGTGTTATTTGCAACGTAATGAAAAATCGGGGAAATTTTCGATCCAATAGAACAGTTTTTGATACCTTATTACAATTGTTATTGTTTTCAAAGATTGTCACCAACGTGGTTTTTTAAACTCAGCTTTGTAACTCCTGAATGGTAAAATTAGCTATTCTTTGATCGCATATTCTTTATTTAAAATAAATAATACAACAAAATCTCCACACATTTAAGTACTTTCATAATTTTTGTGGTCAACGTATTTTTAACAAAAACCTGAAAAATCAAATAACAAGGTAGCGACCAATGGGCTACCATATTTACCCTTACTTTTTTTACAATTTTTAAGCAACCTTTGCTCCAATTTCTGAATTTTAGTTTTTATATCAGTATAAAGCTTTATGTTGCTACAAGTAAATTTTGTAATTTTTACGCTTTTGGGACGGTTACGCGGAAGACAGCCGACGTTATAAAGAGCCAACGTTAGAACGGGCCGGAAATACACGCTTTTCATTTCTCAAATACTCGGTTATGACTGGCTGAGAATTTGGTAGTCCCATTTTAGAAGGCAATTAATCATGCGAGAGAAACTTCTGAAATTTTTCAGCTATTGGGTTTTCTTTCATTCTTGTAAAATTGTCATGCAATTATTTATTGTGAGAAAGAGATACCTAAAGAAGGGTAACAGTGATAGCGTGCATTGGTGAGATTGGTGAGATTGGTTAATAGAAAAAAAGATCTTGTCATTGTTGGCTATTCTTGAACAAAAACACAAGAACAGGCATCGTGGACAAATTTGAGGGATATTTCCGATTGGAGGCGAGTCTGAACTAGTTTGGCTTACAGTCGCTCTTCTCTGCGCACGCCTACAACTCTAATTACAACATTTGGTCGCAGAAAACAGTGAGATTTTCGAGTAAATTTTTCGACAAAATGTGTTATTTGCAACGTAATGAAAAATCGGGGAAATTTTCGATCCAATAGAACAGTTTTTGATACCTTATTACAATTGTTATTGTTTTCAAAGATTGTCACCAACGTGGTTTTTTAAACTCAGCTTTGTAACTCCTGAATGGTAAAATTAGCTATTCTTTGATCGCATATTCTTTATTTAAAATAAATAATACAACAAAATCTCCACACATTTAAGTACTTTCATAATTTTTGTGGTCAACGTATTTTTAACAAAAACCTGAAAAATCAAAACACAAGGTAGCGACCAATGGGCTACCATATTTACCTTTACTTTTTTTACAATTTTTAAGCAACCTTTGCTCCAATTTCTGAAGTTTAGTTTTTATATCAGTATAAAGCTTTATGTTGCTACAAGTAAATTTTGTAATTTTTACGCTTTTGGGACGGTTACGCGGAAGACAGCCGACGTTATAAAGAGCCAACGTTAGAACGCGCCGGAAATACTCGCTTTTCATTTCTCAAATACTCGGTTATGACTGGCTGAGAATTTGGTAGTCCCATTTTAGAAGGCAATTAATCATGCGAGAGAAACTTCTGAAATTTTTCAGCTATTGGGTTTTCTTTCATTCTTGTAAAATTGTCATGCAATTATTTATTGTGAGAAAGAGATACCTAAAGAAGGGTAACAGTGATAGCGTGCATAACAGTAACGGTGAGATTGGTTAATAGAAAAAAAGATCTTGTCATTGTTGGCTATTCTTGAACAAAAACACAAGAACAGGCATCGTGGACAAATGTGAGGGATATTTCCGATTTGAAGCGAATCTGAACTAATTTGGCTTACAGTCGCTCTTCTCTGCGCACGCCTACAACTCTAATCGCAACATTTGGTCGCAGGAAACAGTGAGATTTTCGAGTAAATTTTTCGACAAAATGTGTTATTTGCAACGTAATGAAAAATCGGGGAAATTTTCGATCCAATAGAACAGTTTTTGATACCTTATTACAATTGTTATTGTTTTCAAAGATTGTCACCAACGTGGTTTTTTAAACTCAGCTTTGTAACTCCTGAATGGTAAAATTAGCTATTCTTTGATCGCATATTCTTTATTTAAAATAAATAATACAACAAAATCTCCACACATTTAAGTACTTTCATAATTTTTGTGGTCAACGTATTTTTAACAAAAACCTGAAAAATCAAATAACAAGGTAGCGACCAATGGGCTACCATATTTACCCTTACTTTTTTTACAATTTTTAAGCAACCTTTGCTCCAATTTCTGAATTTTAGTTTTTATATCAGTATAAAGCTTTATGTTGCTACAAGTAAATTTTGTAATTTTTACGCTTTTGGGACGGTTACGCGGAAGACAGCCGACGTTATAAAGAGCCAACGTTAGAACGGGCCGGAAATACTCGCTTTTCATTTCTCAAATACTCGGTTATGACTGGCTGAGAATTTGGTAGTCCCATTTTAGAAGGCAATTAATCATGCGAGAGAAACTTCTGAAATTTTTCAGCTATTGGGTTTTCTTTCATTCTTGTAAAATTGTCATGCAATTATTTATTGTGAGAAAGAGATACCTAAAGAAGGGTAACAGTGATAGCGTGCATAACAGTAACGGTGAGATTGGTTAATAGAAAAAAAGATCTTGTCATTGTTGGCTATTCTTGAACAAAAACACAAGAACAGGCATCGTGGACAAATGTGAGGGATATTTCCGATTTGAAGCGAATCTGAACTAGTTTGGCTTACAGTCGCTCTTCTCTGCGCACGCCTACAACTCTAATCGCAACATTTGGTCGCAGGAAACAGTGAGATTTTCGAGTAAATTTTTCGACAAAATGTGTTATTTGCAACGTAATGAAAAATCGGGAAAATTTTTCGAAGTTAAAAAATGTCAGAAGAGACCCAAATCAATGTATGGATCATGATATACGTGGCCCACCAACTTTTAGAAATCTTTTTGTATTAAAAAAGCTAGACTAAATGAACCAAGAAAAGTTCGTAATTTTCTCAAGCATTTTTTGCTTACAGCGACAGGATCAACAGCGGAGATGAGTGCCGAGAAGAGAAGACACTGAGGGAAGTCGAAGAGAGCCTGGGGTCCAAAGACACCGGCGTCATTGAAGAGAAACAGAACCGGGGCTAAAACACTCCAGCAAAATCAAGGAAAGGAATACCCAAATGCACACATCCATATTGTGACACAAAGGAACAAATTTTTGCAGAAAGGGTTCCCAAAATAGGAGAAAACGTCTATCAAGGCTAAATTTATAATCATTGCAAAGAAGACTACCGTATATCTTTTTACTACCTGTAACATAGACACTCTAATTTCAATTTTAATGATGTCTTCATTGAAAATATGCGCTTACAGTTCAGTTTCTTAAAGTTAAATTGTTGAAACTATTCTGTTCCGTAGTTTAATCACTTCTGCTCTCTATTTCTAACAGAACAGAAAACGTCCCAATGCTTAAAAATGTTGGTTTTCACCTTAGCCCCCCAAGAAATTACAGCCCCCATTATGGTATAATCACCACGATTAGGGAAGGGGCTATTGGTTATATGACCACTAATGTTCGGGGGGGGGGGGGGGGGGGGCTATAATGGGGAAGAACCAGAAAATTTTTATCTCACCTATGGTGAAAGTGTTGAGGACTGTTCCCTAAAACAATAGAAAAACAAATTTGTTGAAATTATTTCGAGCCTACAATTATCCCAAAAGAGAGTGAACTAACTATACATGCGAATACGAGGATAGTGCCAATGTTCTCCCACACTGCTCTGTCGTGCAGGCAGAAGGCTGCTTCCAACATGATACTAAAATAAAAAACCTCAATGATTCAAAAAAGCTGGATTCGCAAATGTTCTGACGTTCTGAATAAACAATAAACCCTCTGAATAAACAATAAACCCTAAGTTCTGAAGATCGCAACAAGTTTGGTTTGATCCTTTGAAGTTTGTCTTGTGCCCGTGAACAAGACGTTTGTCTTCATAACGATGTGTGAACAAAGTTATGCCTGTTTTGGAACTGATAATGACTCGTAGAGCCTATAGCGCAGTAAGAGGTAAGCCTTTTCAATTGAAAGTTATGACTAATTTTGGTGTAACAATATAACTATGGGTTGTCATATTTGATCATTGGTGAAATAAAAACATTTTCAAAGAAGTGCGTTTCGGAGAAAAATCTCAACTATAAAGCCTTAGATTTTCGGTAAATGTCTTCGAGAAGTTCTTGTTCATTGTGCAATGAAGAACATAAAAAGTACAATAGTTCATTTGGTTGTCGTCATTTATCACTGCATTGATTAGAGAGGGGGGGGGGTGCGATAGGGGCCCGTGACCTAAAATATTTTATTGTGTTCAAGCATTACATTACGCTGCGAATGGTACGTTTTATTTTTTTTCAGGCTTTTCAGGCCTTTGGCGGACAAGAGTGACAATTTCTTGTCACATATTTTCGCTCTACGTAACATTTTCCCGCGAAAAAGCTGTACGTTAGCAACCATGGAAAAAAATGAAAAAAAACATAGCAGGACAAGTCCTGAAGTACAATTCAAAGAATTTTCATTGACTAAACAAAAAATAATACCTAGAATAAAATCAATGTCAAAATGCCATATGTGAATAAAAAACCACTAGCAAGAAATGAAAATTTGGTTAAAACAAAAAATAGGCCTAAAATGAACTATGAATGGATTGCAAAAACTATTGAGAAAAAAATCCGATCCAAAACATCGAAAAAACAGTAAAAATCAAAGTGAAATTGCGCATATGAGCAAAAAATCACTAGCGAGAAAGAGAAATTTTGTTCAACCACCGTTTTCTAACTCTACTTTGAAATTAGAGCAAAACAATTTCACGCCGCAAAACTACTCGCTTTTTCGCTCCACTTCCTGTTTCGGCGTGACCAAAATCACTACTCCATATTGACTTCAGAAATCATGAAAATGTGTGAACAGATCTTAAAATAAAACAGAGCCGGAAACGACTTGACGGAAGAAATTGCTCATTTTTACGACTAAACAACAACAACAACAACCACAACAACAACAACTATTGTGAACCCTTAACCTCCACAAATGCCATACAAAATTTGAGGAAGAAGAGAAACGGCATTCAAAAACCAAGAACAAATTGAAAAAAAAAACTAAAAAAACTTAATGACTTCTTTAAAATTACAAGGAACGTAAAGTCGAATAATTTTCGTGTGCAATTAGAGCAATGAAAAGCTCGCAAAACAATGGACAAGTCATAATAGGCTAAGAAACTCGTCTAGGATTTAAAAAAAAAGAAAAACTGCTAAAAAATAAGAAAAAAGATTTATAATTTCATTTTTTCTGTCAATTGATTTATACCACGAAAACTTTAGCCGACTGGTATCTGAATAATCTTTAAGTTACAAGCTTCTAATCAAATCCCATCTAAAGCATTAAAAAACGGGCAAAAAATCATTAAATTTCGTCTAAAAATCAGCAAAGGTGACCAAAAACCTTCAAATTAACATTAATCTCAAATTAACTACTTGAAATCTTAAAACCTATCAAAACAAGCTTAACATTAATTCAATATCATAATCATACCTCATAACCATCAAAAATTGCAGAAAAACGGCTTTGAAAAGCAGCACGTGAACAAAAAAAATTTTGCTCGCTTCGAGAAAATTTTTTCACACATCAATTTCTCGCTCTCTCAGAAACAGCGGTATGAATAAAAACCACTATATTTTCGCTCCACTCTTCACGTTTGTTCAGCACCGAAATGACTCCAAATTCTTTCACGCGTTTAGTTTCCCGCTTCTAAAAAAACTCCAATAAAATTCATTAACATAGCCGGAAGAATTCCGGAAACGACTCGAAGGAGAAAACTGCCCATACTTTTGACTAAACAATTACAACAACTGTTGTGAACCCTGAACCTCCATAAATGCCATAAAAAATTTAAGGAAGAATAGAAACGGCATTCCAAAACAAATTGAACAAAAAATCTAGAAAATATTTGAGTTTTTTTTTAATAGTTCCAGAAAACAAAACCGAATAAATTTTTTTTGCAATTAGAGCTATGAAAAGCTCTCAAATTAATAGGCGGGTCCTAATACGCTTAAAAAACTCGTCTAAGATTAAAAAAATGAAAAGCTGCAAAAAAATAAGAAAAAAAGGGTTAAAAATTTTTCAAGTTTTCTGTCAATTTTCCTAACAAAAAAAGGATTTTTACAAAGAAAACCTTAGTGAATTGGTATTTAAATTTTTCTTAATGAAAAAACTTCTGTTCAAATCCCACTTAAAGCATTTAAACAAAAAAACAGGCAAAAAATTATTAATTTTTGTCTAAAAATCAGCAAAACTGATCAAAAAACTCCAAATTAGCATTAAACTCAAATTAACTACTTGCAACCTTCAATTCCTATCAAAACAAGCTCAAAAATAATACCAAAATCACTCCAATTTTTTCACGCGTTTCATTTCCCGCTTCAAAAATTACTCCAATAAAATTGATTAAAAAAAGGACTTCTCCAATACTCCTTCCTCTTCGAGTCGTTACAAAAAAAAAGACAGCGCCCCAATAGAATTCAAATTCTTTGAATTGTAAAAAGCAGCAACTTAATTGCTCGTTTTTTCAGATGCGTAACCATTGTCCGCAAGTTTGAGCAATTTATTTCTTCACAAAAATGACCGATTAGCCTCAAACATTCTCATTCGATTTTTTAGTTATTAGTTGAGACCCAATTCAATCCCAAGACCTGATTAGACGCCAATGATGTTTTCCGTTCAATAGTTTACCCTTCAATAGTGTGATGACAGTATAGCAATCAGAATAGTATGACGGATAATCTGATGACAGTATAGTCTGGTATTCTATAGTCTGATTCAACAGTATCATAATGGCAGTTGGTATAATCAGCATCTTTGTCATTTTAGTTAATTTAACACATGAATATTTTGTCAGGATAATTTCTCCTGACTCCAAATACTTCATTTAAACGTATGCTCTCTATTTCGAAGGATGTTGCTTACGGTGGTAATAAATAGAGGAAAAATGTCCTGGGTTCGAACACGAAATCATTCTGGGCTCCAGTCCAGTGAACAAGCAGACTCAAGAACACACCCACCACTATCAGTAGACTAAACACACAGAACAATACGGTTGATCACAATACATTACCGCCCAGTAAAAAATAGTACACTTGTTAATGATAATCATTGGCTTTTTCTTTACCACTGATTTATCGCGTTCAGGTTCATTGTTCTGACTCACTTTAATTGGGTGAGAGTCAAATGGGTTTTTTTTTCAGTCAATTTTGGCCGATCGATATAATCATCGTAGAAAGTTGTGAGTGGTATCATTACAAAGCCCGTCCAGCGCAGAATATGGAACGAGCAAGATTTCTTAGAATTTTGTTTTTTTTACAAGGGGCTATCAAGATTTTAAGTTTTGTGAACATTCGGCTGAATTACGTTGCCTTCGTTCAAAATTTTCGTAGTTTTTGTCCAATTTTTGTCAATCTTGCTAAAACATGTTAAAATTGTTAACGGTACTGTTGTTGGTTTTATCTTTTAAGATGGATGAGTGTTGCTGAATTGTTTAATGCGAGTTTTCTTACTGGAATTTATGCTAAATTTTTCAAAATTTAGTTTTTTCGTCAAAAAATTGGATCAAACACGCTTTTTTAGCCCACTTCCTTTAAATTTGCTGGAGATAGACACCTAAAAGCTGCAGACATAATCTTTGTAAGCTCAAAAAGAGAGCTAGTTGTACTCTCTCTGGCTGTAATAGAGTTCTGGAACTATAAATTTGTCAGATTTTCGCAAAATTAAAATCTGTGATTATATGAAATACATTATATATTTTTGAATTGCTGAAAAATTTTAATAAAGATTTGGTCTATTTGGCAACCATTTGAACCATTAAACTTTTTCGCAGAGGTGCAGTAATATCAGGGTTGATCTTGATCTTACCATGAATCCTTACAACAAAATTTTTTAAATATTTTTGCTAAGGCAACTGTTATTGCCATAATTACGCAATGATTCACAAAGCAAAAACTCTCCTGAAAACTGAAATTTTTCTTTCAATCTGCTCAAAAAACTGAAAAAGCAGGCTTGAAACATTATTGTCTTTTTGCTGCACCTACTGCTTTAGAAACTAAAACCACCACTAATATTTGATTTCTGATTGACTTAAAAATTCATGATGAATGAACATTTCCGAGAACATGGCCAAATGACTTTATGTAGGAAATTTTCTACTAAAAACTGGAAGGCTTTTTATTATGTTCCGACCACCTTTACTGTGAGGGGTAATACATGTTCAACTGTTTTTTTCAGCCCAAAGAGGACTATTGGGGAAGTTTTGTTTTTGAATCAATTTTATTGGCGTGAATTAAGTTTCCATTTCAAAGCAGGAGATGAAGCAGGAGAAAATTTTGGAAAGGTTTGGAGCGAAAACAGTGTTTTTCGTCCAATTCATTGTTTGAGAGTGGGAACCTGAGGTGCGAAAACAATTGTATAAGCATGCGGAATGGTCTGTTCATGTGCGCATTTTCAAAATAGTTTTTTTAGAGGTTCGATTATAATATTGTAATAAATATTGGGTTGTTTCGATAGTGGTTCGAAGGTTTCTGGTAATTAGTTTTAAGCTAATCTGATGATTTTTCAGCTTTTTTCAGGTAATTTTTAGCTAAAATTTACCGAATTTTTGCCTATTGGTTTGTTCAACTGTCGTAAGTAGGACTTTAACAGACGCCTTTTACTTAAGGAGGTCTTAGATAACATTGATTACATGTAACGGAACCAAGTTCCTCTGTACTTTTTGGTCCCCTTTTTCCTGATTGATGTTGATTTTATTCAAGAAGTCAGAAGTGATTGACATTCACTTCCAATATTATTAATAGTAAGGGATTTCCCTTTTTTGACCATCCCGTGTGTCCACGACGCGAATTGTAATTTATATATAGAGCTAGATTTGCTACGATTAGTGCGACTCTCAGAAACAAAAATATTGTTGAAAAGTTGTCTTGGTATGCAGGACTTAGGCCGAAGAGCTTAAACAGTAGATTTTTTGTAACGAATAACTTTGTTGCGAAATATGACCGAAACTCGAAAAAGCTTTAGATGTTTAATTATAAATTTTTCATCCACTTTTCCGGTTTATCGTTAACCATAGAGGAGTTTCCTTGCCTAATACTACTTGCCAAATGTTTTGAGAGTCTCTTGAACTCTTTATTTACCAAAAAGTTCAAATGCTGTGGCTTTGTAATCTCGTAATTAAAAAACATAACAATTTTTTTTCCAGTTTTACGGTTTTTAAGATCCTTATTTTGCATTAGCGGTTTATGTATGAACTATGGTTTTGAAGCTGTTTTTTGTTTTTTCGATTCTTTTCCTGAATGCTTCCAGCAGAATTAAATTTTCAATCGGTCAATTTTGGTCGACCGATATATCGTGAGTGGTATGAGTGATCAAGAGGTGTGAATTGTATGAGAGAAAACCCATCCAGCAAATACTCTGTGTAATAAAATTTTTCAAAATTTGTTTTTCGTAGGATTTATAGAGACTTACGATTTTGTGAACGTCAGACTGATTTCCAACTTTTTGTTCACATTTTCCGAAGTTGAGATTGTTCTGTTGAAAATTTTCTAGTTGATGCTTGATTTTTAAAATTTTTAACAATAATGCAATTGGTCTAACTTTAATAGATGAGGAAGTTTTTTGAGAACAAATCTGCAATTATTGCCGAGAATTGTGGTGGAACTTCTGGTTTCTACAAGAGCAATCTGAAACTAAAAAAATTGCATTTCGATAAATTTCATTCAATATTTATTCAAGACACACTTCTCTTTTTCAAACATCAATTTCTTCACATTTTTATAGTTCGCTCACGAAAATCGATTTTGAAAATAAGATTTATTAACACATATGCATCACTCGCAAAGCCAACTATTTTTTTAAATCTTGTTGTGCATTTCTACAATCAAAACTTATGCAGATTTTATTGTTGCGCTATATTCACTATTTTTAAAAAAATTGTTTTCATTTACAGTCGAAAATGATTTAATTTGACTACCCAAAAGTGACAGCTCTTTTTTAGGTGCAAATTTTGATCAATGAAATTTTTTTGATTTCAGAGGAAAAATTATAGATTTAAAACTTCGACATAATGTTCTCATAAACATTTATTGAATTGTTGTGTTTTGACTGTACTTACTGTTTTTCTGAATTTTGGCAGATTTCATATTACTCTCGTCAAACTTATAGCTTACTAGCGGTCACATTCGGTTACATCTTCTTCTTGGAGAAAAAGTTTACTATTTTTAAAGCAATTTTAGGTTTTAACTAATGGGGTTTCGTCTTTCACACTACTACTACTCTTCGCTTTCAAACAATTAATTCTATTTTTTAAACGTTTACCAGTTAATCCAGGTTATTTTTTAATTGGGTTCCCATATTATTACAATTCTTACAAGACCCATTGACGTTGAGGGAAAGAGCGATTGAGCATATTATTTAGCATATATTGAACATTATTAAGAGTATTCAGTGAAACGTTTACTGTTTAGCGTCTTATTTTGTAACAATAGGTTAACCCCTTCAGAGGTTCAAGTTGATAGCTGGTAGTTTTAGTGACAGAAACTAAATGTTTTTGAACTTTGCCCCTTTTTGTTCTTATTTGTCAAGTTTTAGCACAATCTAAATAAAGACTAGTGTCCCGTTCACTTTCATTTATTCCTTTTTGATTTCAATTATTAACTGATGTCTTTTTTGGCGTTGACACACTGTTTGGCATAAAAATGTTAATATTTTTTGCGGGTTTTATATGTCTAGTTTTTTCTACGTTTTCTTCCACAAAATCCAGTTAAAAAGAGGTCGCATTGATGTTCAGTTGAAACCCAAGTGAACTTATATTTTTTTTCACTTAGCAGCTTATGTTTTAAATTGCTTCAACACAGTGCTCTCCTAAAAATCTGTTTGTGGAAGTTTGGGTACGAAGTTATTTGTAGTCTTTTGACTGAGTCTAATTAATGACAGCACGTTTTGGATTCCAAATTTAATTTGGCTTTCAATTTATTTTATCTATAGTTGCATGCTGATAACGGTTAACTAATGAAATTATTTTGTTTCAAAATTTTAATTGAATTTTGAACGCTGCCCTTCTGTTTCATTTTTTCAAATTCACACCTAGTTTCATTAATAACAAGTCTCGTATCTTTTTCAGTGCCATAAAATTTCGTTTGTTTGGTTGATGTCTTATTTGAGGCTTCATTGGCTTTATTAACTGTTTTTTAATTAAAATAGACATTGAGTTTTGGATGTAATTATTGTTTGTTTTTGCTGTTTTTTTTTTGTTTTGCTGTTTGCCTAGTCTCTTTAATGGCGGATCTCCTCGGCCCTCTAATGTGACTTTATTTTTTCGGCTGTATTTTTTAAAATTAATTTTTTCAACCATCAATTATTTTTGAACAAAATGTGAAAGTTTGAGAGTTTTCTCATCTCTTTCTTTTGGTAGAAAGAGTTTTTATTTTTTGTTCTATGCTTTCGCAAATTCTCAATTCAATTTCAACATTTTTGTCAGCCATGTCAATAAGATATTTCATTTCGCTCGAATCTTTTTAAGATATTGCTTGACAAACACTGCATTCGCTGATTTTGACTTGTTTTCTAACGAAGTAAATAAATTGCACGTTGATTAACGTTGAGATTCAACACTTCTTTGGGACCTCACAGCATGCATGAACCCTTCACTTAGTGATGACATCGAGTCAAATTAGCTTGCTTAGTATTAGGTCATGTTAACTCCCGCACAATTAAAAGTAAAGCAAAAACATTTCTCATGTGACAAACCACAAAACCCATAAAATCCATATAACAAACGAAGTCTCTACTGTCAACACAGCCGATTATTTAAGAAAAAAATTTGCTTCAAAGTGGAAAAAATTATCAAAAAATGGTGTTCCAGTCACTGTTGTTCATTTCATGACTTCAAAACGATCGGAGGAGAACTATGTATTATCTTTCGTCCTCAACTTCCAGTTCACCAGAAAGAAAACTTCAACTGATATTAGCTAGAAAAAAAATTGTTCCTTCAAAAAAAATCTGAAATGAACACTCGAAAGCCGTTTAGAACCCACCAAGTGACGACCCAAGGAAGGGCTATTAATGTTTGATATTCTTAAGGTGGACGTTACAGTTTAGGTTTGGTGGCCATGCGAACGCAATCCCCGACGATTTTAAGAATTTATTAAATTTTTCTTGTTATTTCAGATAATTGTCTATACCCAGTTAAATGTATTTGGTGTGTTTTTTCCGCCCCTATTCTCTTAACCCCCTATATTCTAACCCCAATTTATAGACCCCTACATCATTTAAAGCCGGAACAATTTTACCTCGACATTTGAAGTTGCCTCTCCAAAAAAGTTCGAGAACTTTCAAGTTCAAGTTTTTTTCTAAAGGTTTGCTGTTATTTCAAATTAATCTTCTACAGTAAAGTTTTCGGACTCATTTTTCTCGAGATTATCTATCTGATACAATGATAGTCAATTATTTCTCTATGCCGTTTTTCTGTGTGAATGTAGACCATCTTGCAAAATGATATGCAACAAAGATTAAACTCTAATTTCACGCAATCAGCAGTATGCAAAAAAAAATAGCGGAGATTGGTTCTCGCAATCCAGATTGGGATTAAAAAGAGGAAAGAAAAAAACGATGTTGTGAAAACAGCATATACATCCTGATAAAAAAAAGCGGAGGAAACCAATCTGTTTGCAGCAATTTGTTCAAAATCATGACCAGTCGACCCTTCTCAACCTGAAGTAAGAAGAAAATTGCCGATTAAACTGTCAGACAATGAGTTTACGTTTGCTGTATATGATTTCATATAGCAAGTTGATACTTTGAAACAAAGTAATCCGACATCTTTTAATTTGGTAAAGTTTTCTTTGATGTCGGAGCCGCAAAAGTCATCATATTGGCCCGAGTGGATATCAACGTGTACAAAATCCCGAAGCAAAACAACGTAGCAAGGTTGAAGTGCGCGTTATTGGTGTGACCCATCCCGACCCAATTCAGCCATGATCTGATTTGGCTCGTTTTAATCAGTGTTGCTCGTTATATACTCATTTCAATCTATCAGCTGGATGCGTACTCATTCTTAAGGTTTCAGCTAATTTAAAACTTATTACAATTTTTGCTCTGTATGTGAGAAATTTTTGTTGATTTCACACATCCAGATTAAATTTCGAAAGGCAGTTTGGAAAATTTATCTACGCTAAATTTTTTGCTTGTCATTATTTCGTTTCAAAATTTAACTTGCCATTCAAATTGAGTTGCGTTTTAATAATTCTAATTTTTATCCTTATCTGGCCAAAATGGGGGGGGGGAATAAAAAACGCTGATGAAATGAGATTCATAAACTGTTAATCTGTTGTATTGATAACCAGCGTGATGTTAACCAAGTTAATTGTCAATAAAATTTTTTCTTAATTGAAAAAATTCTAAAGCTGCGTATTCTTGCGCGCTCCTCTGACCCTGTCAAAAGTGGGTGACTAAGCAGATTTTTTTAGTTAAAAATGATAATGATTACGAAGACAGACTTTACGGTGCTGCTCAATTTTTAAAACCGCTTTTGAACCCCCTGTAATTTGTATGAAATTTTGATGGAGTAAGCTAAATATTTGTCTCAGTTCAAATCATATTATCTACAAATAGTTTCATTTCTTACACTCAACGGTGGAGTTAATCTCCAAAAATTCGCGCATATATAGTTTTTTTAAAAAATTTCTTTTTCGCCACAAAAATTGAAAACAAAGACATTATTCAGCCATTGAGATGAGATAAAGAAAAATAGGACCAGAATGAAAAGAATTAGAACCCTAAAATTCTTTCAGTAAAACAAAACCAATTTGCATTGTAAACACTTCAAAAAGATATGAGCAGGAAAAACTCGGATTAAATTAATGATGACACTTTAGACCTAGGTCTGATAAAAATTACTTGATAGGTCTGAAATTCTTTGATTTAAAACAGCTGAATTTCAATGCAATACCTAAAGGTGGGAGACAAAAAAGAGCAGAAAATGAATCTTTTTCAACGCTAAAGCCTTAAAAACTGACGGAGTCTGTGAAAACTTATCTATGAAATTATTAACAATGGAATTAAATATTTAAAAACTGTAAATACTCAACAAAAAACTGAATAATAAAAAACTTGACAAGAATAAATTAAAATCAAGATAGAAGAAATGCTTGCTATTCAAATCTTCAGGTTTCAACGTTTTGTTCTCTTAAAAGGAGGGGCATCGTAAAACAACCTCTACCTCTATCTGGCTGCTGGAATAATTCATGTTTTTTTCATGGCGATCAAAAATGACTTAAGAATAAAAAATCACCCATTCTAGAGTAGTCTTTGGATAAGGTCGCAATTTTGCGAACGATGCAAACCTCTGAAACTTTTTGACTAATAATTTTGTGTGGCAGATAGTGTTTAAGGTTGGCCTTATGGTCAAGATTAAACTTTGTTAAAAGTGCAAAAAGTGACTCTGCAAAAAACACTTCGTTTTTCTGCTTTTATCAAACTGCTGCGCGGTTCTCGATTATTGCCCGATTTCCTCTTTGACTTCAATAGACCGTAATCTATACTTATGTATTCTGGAAAACAGATTCAAGCTTGAGAAAAATTGCTGGAGTAAAAAGTTCATCTGCAACATTCAAAATGGGCATAATGATGTGTATATTAAGGGAAAAAGCTGCCGTCTGAATTCATATAAGAAAGGAGAGGGAGACTTCACTCTCTGATAAGTGTGCTAAATAAAGTATGATTTAATGTAAAGCTTCTCTTGATAATAATTAAATTCTATCTTTATCAGGGACGAGGTACTTTAGGCCTTATCAGGGTTAATATTTCCGGTCTGCTTAGTCTGGAACACAATAAATAAGTTAAGGTAAATTTAGTAGTAGTAGTAGTAGTAGTAGTAGTAGTAGTAGTAGTAGTAGTAGTAAAAGACTCAATTCCAAAACAGGAGTGAGGAGATCATTTAGTCCAGGCATCAGGAGAAATTAAGAGCGACAATTTTTACAAAAACATTTTACAAAATAAGAACAAGAGATATCAATGTTAAAATGAGTAAGTTTTTCAACTAGAAAAATATGTAATTTAGTACGAAATATGCCCAACGGCATATCGAATTTAATAACATTTAGCTTTAGCAGTTCATTTGCACATCTGGTGGCCCTGACAAAAAAGTTATCTTCGGAGCAGAACTTCTGCGTTTACTTTAATTTTAAGGTAAACTTCTGACTTGCTTAAGGCAATTAAATTAAGGGAATTTTTAAGGTAATTTTAGGACAAGTTCGAGTAAAATCTAAGTTTTTTTAAGGTAGTGAGACCTTAACTTTTCAGGTAAAGTTCAGATAAAGTTAGGGTTATAGTTAAGGTGAGTTACGGAAAGGCAAATCTACCTTAACAGTAAATTTATCGCGCGAGTTGACCGCGATCCAAAACCCAATAACTAACCATGATTCTGGAAATATTGAAGACAGATAATTGGCACGATGGAACCCTGAAAAAATACTTTTGCTAATAAATCCAAGAAATCGTAATAAACAAAATGAGTAAGAGTTAGATTACCCAATTTAGCGATTCCAAGTAAAAACAAACTGGTGCATAAAATAAATGGAAACTTAACATGTGAAAAGTTAATGGTGAATAATTTGATATTAGGTTCGTGCATTTCGGTTCCATGTCTGTCGTTTATTGATAAATTGAGAACTTGGTTGTTTGTGTGGAATCGGTCTCGGTGACCTGCAAGTGTAAATATGAACAAACTTGTAAAAAGAATAAAAATGAAAACAAATGGTGCTTTCACTGACATTGTAAACAATTTGTTAATTTGTTTGTTCACAAAAAAAAACAATAACTTTGTTCACATATCAGTATAAGCAGAGATATGTATAGCAATCATTGATGAATTAAAAATGATAATTGAAGGTCAAATATGATGAAAACGAGGAAGAAGTATCGTCTGCCCATAAAGTTGAAATAATCGAACGTTCGAAAACCTCAAAAACGTGCAATTGAGCATCAATGTGGTCATTTGAATACCAACGTTTTTTTTTTTCATTAAGTTTTCATTGGTCAATTTTTCTACATGTTTTAAATTTGAACTTTGACCTTTGAACTCTAACCTGTGGCTTTTGAAACGTTTGCTTATTTCAACTTTATGGGACACGCTATATATAGTCAATTCCACAAAATTGCAACGCTATCGAACATTCCAGAGGTCAAAGTTCAAATTTAAAACATGCAGAGATCAGTACTTCGTTGTTCACTTGCATGTCGAGAGTTTTTCGAACGTTCGCTTGCGCTGCCGCTCTATGGGTCTTACAAAGTCCCAAAAAATTAAATGTCATCTCTTTTTCTCTGCTCGTTTTCATCTTTGAACTACAAATCTTCCCTAGAATTTTAGACGGTTGCTTGCGTTACATAACTTTATGATTGCAATATATAATCGGTAATCTTTAATATTGAGTGTTTTTTCGAGTTGTGATTATTCATTATTTGTTCACATATCAAACCCTTTCGGTGTCTCCAAAAATGGTGTATGACCAATAAAAAGAAGAGCGACGTTCCATTTCACATGAGAAACGAGCGAATCTAAAAGTGTTCCATTAAGTCGATTAACAACACAATCGAAAATTGCCATAAAACTCTTTGCTATGATTCGTATTAAGCATGAATAATTTTGGATTCATTTTGAGCTTTAGCCGACAAAAACTAACCTTTACCTGTTTTATTATAATGAAATTGTAATCTGCTCCGTTTTCGATCACCAGCATAAAAGTTTTTTCACTCATTGCCACAAAAATGCCTTGACAAGACTGTATTTAAAAAGGGAAGCTGAAACAGCCGGTCAGTTTTGGACTGAGATTTTTTAAGCAATAAATCTGGAGCATTCTACATAAACATACTATTTTTTGCTTTACTCGCCTCTGTTATTTATTTTACTCTTTTCGAGAGAATGCACCCTCGACATTGTGCAATTGTTGATTTGAGCGTATAGTATTGTCCATTTATCACTCTTCTGTAGTACATTGCCAATTGTTGTGTGACACACCGGGTCTAGAAAGGACCGTTGATTAAAAAAGTAAACAGAGCGGAACACCGACCCGCGTGAACAATTTCACTGGTGAGTGAAATAAAATACTTCAGGCCTTTGCACGTTGGCGTAAAAGCTGATGTAGTTAATAGCACTTCTGAAATTTGCTGTTTAGCCAATAATCAAGTACAATAAAAAATACATTTTGCAAGGGCATGTTCATTATTAGAAACGCATCAAAATAGTTTCAGAAGGAAAACTAAATTTTCTGAAACGCTACAGAAGCAGTTTTGCGCTCAAAGAAGTCTGTCCGACATTTAAAGCGGGAATCGATGGTTCCAGGTGTTGAAAGCGTGAACACACGACACCCCTGGTTCCTTTTTTGATCTGGGGTATGCAATGATCTAAACACCCAGTATGAAAATTTATAAAGTAGTATTCTATGACTAAAATCATATCAAAAGTCAAACACTTTTACTCTATTTCAGTTAATTGATATTTATATAACGTTATGCATGGGTTCCTAATGATATACATTACACTGTTCTCAGTACTAAGTTGAGTAGTTTTCTCATAACAACAACGAACATTAAATTGATTATTAACGTATTCCATCAAATTCAAGGTCCTAGAACTTTAAACAGATCAGATAATCGAATCAACAGCGAAGAGTTAATTTCAAGTTGAGAACCTCATTATAGGGACAACAAGTTATCTGCAAGGAACCCCCCCCCCCCCACACACACACACACACACACACACACACACACACACACAATCACGTTTTCAGATTGCTCTAATGAACCTTAGCAATTGGGTCGTAAAATTGTGAGGAAAATAAACTTAGGATTAAGGCGTGCATTTTAGTTCATTCACATTCGAAGCTAAAGTCTTCTTTCTGTTGATTTTTGTCTAATCAAGGCTGATTATTACCTGGACGGATCATAACCAAAAGTGTAATCTGGCAATGAGCTGCAATGCACTGTCCTTGTCAAAAAGCAAGCTGAAGCAATTTTCCATCACAACCAGATTATTCAGACACAGAAGGAACAAATCAAATCGGAAGACAATGTGATCACCTATAAGCGTCCAATAAGGGATCAATTTCAGTGTGAAGTTGGTTACCTACGCGACCAGAACAGATAACAGATTGAAAATCGAATTGGACAAAACACGAAATTTAGGTAGTTTTTTTTGGGACCAAAGGCATCTGGGTCTTTTTTCCAAAATTTGTTCACAGAAATACGAATCAAAAAAACATAGCAGGACAAGTCCTGAAGTACAATTCAAAGAATTTTCATTGACTAAACAGAAAAAATAGTACTAGAATGGGCTATGAGTGAATTGAGAAAACCATTTTTAAAAAGTCAGATCAAAAAATAAGAAAAAAGAAACAAAAAACAATGTCAAAATGCCGCATGTGAACAAAATAACCACTAGCGAGAAATGAAAATTTAATTCAAACAAAACACTAGGCCTAGAATGAGCTCCAAAAAATCGAAAAAACAGTAAAAATCAGAGTGAAATTTCCGCATGTGAACAAAAAACCACTACCGAGAAACCGAATTTTTGTTCAAACACCATTTTCGCACTCTACTTCAAAATTAGAGCGAAAACAATTCACGCCGCAAAACCACTCAAATTTTCGCTCCATTTCCTGCTTTGGCGTGACCAAAATCACTACTCCAATTTGACTTCAAAAATCATGAAACTGTGTGAACAGATCTTAAAAAAAACATAGCCGGAAGAATTCCGGAAACGACTCGAAGTGAAAATCCATTTAACGCCATCAAACTACTCATCAAACAAAACGTGCCTTCACTAATTTATGATTATCTTGAAACAAAACCATGAAACAAAAAATTAAAAACAATAAAATCAAATCTGTTAAAATATGATAAAAAATCTGATCAAACTTTGTTATAAATTGAGATCCCGAAAAAATTATCTCTGCCAAAATAACTTCATCAAAACAACTAGTACTTACAAAAACCACTTACGTGAATTTTGAAAAATTACTTTAGGCTAAATGATGAAAAAAAAGCTCTTAAAAACAACTTTCACTGAAAAACTGGAAAAAGTTACTGAACTTTTTAATATTTCAAAAGCATATAAATCCAAAGAAAAAACACCTTCAGTCAATAGGGTATCCAGATGCTCGCAAAACAATAGGCAAGTCATAAAGGCTAAGACACTTTGATAAAAACAGAAAAAAAAAACGAAAAACTGCAAAAAATTAAGAAAAATAGTTCCAATTTTCGCCATTTTTTTGTCATATTTCTCAAAAAAAAGATGCTTACCCACAACTCTGTAACCAATTGTTATCATAAATTTGCTCAAGTAAAAAGGGTTTCTTCAATGCCCATTTGAGCAAGTAAAACAAAATTATCGTCAAAAAAACGCAAAAATAAGTCCGAAAATCAGCAAAAAACTTTAAAAACCTCCGAATTATCATAAAATTCATATGAATTTCCAAAAACCTTCAAACCACTACCAAAGCCAGTCTAAAATTATAACAAAATCATAAGAAAACCTCTTAACCAAAATAAATGAAAAAAACTGCTTCAAAATGCCGCACGTCAACAAAAAATTTAGCTCGCTTAGAGAAAATTTTTTCACACATCAATTTCTCGCTCTCTCAAAAACAGCGGTATGAACAAAAACCACTCTCTTTTCGCTCCGCTCTTCACTTTTGTTCAGCAACAAAACCACTCCAAATTTTTTCACGCGTTTCATTTCCCGCTTCAAAAATCACTCCAATAAAATTGATTAAAAAAAGACTTCTCCAATACTCTTCTTCGAGTCGTAAAAAAGACAGCGCCCCAATACAACTCAAATTCTTTGAATTGTAATAAATTCTAACAGCACATACAAAAAACGACAACCTGATTTTTCATTTGATACTAGGGCATTTATATACCTCTGCGACTTTGGGCAAACGATTCAACGATATTCTTCAGTCGCTAAATGTAATAATTCTAGTTTTTAAATCAGGTCACAACTGCAGTGCTAAAAGAGTAGCTGGAGTCGCCGCAGTAAGGCAAATAAGAAAAACTGCAACAAAAGCAATAGAAAACTGAAACATAACAGAGTAAGTTTCGGAAATACCACATTACAAATGCGTTTACTACGGTCGCCACTCAAATAAAGTTTAATTTGAACAAACCAACAAAAACATTACAACCGAAATTAATGAGGTTTTTAAATGGACAAATTCAGAAACACAGTAAATATGATGTCATGCATCATATTTACGTCACATCTATCAAATGATGCTTGCCATTTGATTTCTAGCAGAGCAGGAAAAAGTTCAAACAAAATATATTTTATCAGAGAAACAAGATCAGTCAGAAAACAATATTAGAATTCGAAAATTTCAGTGCTTAAATCGGTTTTTTGATTGGTTGATCGATGATCAATTCCATGTTTCTTTTTGGTTGAACAACCCTAAAACATTACAATTTAACAACCTGTGCATTTTTGCTGTTTTCCAGAAAGACATTTATTATGCTTATGTAATGTCACACAATCCAAAAAAAAGGAGCAGAGCAAGAATCGGAGCTCTAATTATAAAAAAATATTACAAAAGAATCACTTTAATATACGAAGTCTGAATAACAAAATTCCAACTTGACGACAAACTTACTGTTACCAGTAAAAACACAACTTTTTGTTACCAGTAAAAGCACAATACCAGTAAAAACACAAAACACTTATTGTGTTTTTACTGTTACCACTAAAAACACAATAAGTTTTTCTGAAGACGCAATCACCAAAATCAATAGTAAGTTGTAGGCAGTGAACTTTAGGCAGTCAATCACCTATTGAAAAAACAATGTTCCGAATATTTGGAAAGTATTGGGAAAATATTGGAGTAACAGCGATTGGGTGTTATTTTCGAGTAACACACTTTTGTCAGTCTATGTTGCAGAAAATACTGAAAAAAGCCAGTGTCAAAGTTTCTCGGAAAATATTCTCCAGAAAGAGTCTGATTTAAACAAATCATAAATACCATTCTATCAAAAATTTAGCCGTATTGAAAGCCCAAGCCCTGAAAACTACTGCTTAACAGTTCATTCCTCATTTTTGAAAACCTGTTTAGATTAATTACATTATCTAATTTAAAATCTCGAATATTCAGTTTTATCAATAACAAATCTTTATTTTTTTCACTCAATTCTCTTTTGAAAGAAATTCTTTTGTTCCTCAGGGGCTTGTCGGTCACTTTTAAATTGTTCGCAAAGCCTGTTGCCTGCTTCTTTTAGCGTCCTTTCAGCTAATTTTTTTTAGCAGCTTAAGCAATTAATGCGTTTGCTTGGAATAACTTTCTCAAATGAACGAAGTCTAATTTCCAATACAAAAGGGCAGCAAAAATTTCGACAGCAATGTTGATGCAACATTTGTCTTTGAAATGATAAAGTGAATAGACAAGTCTAATCTTGATTAGACATCTTGGAATAGACAACATAGAAAAGTAATTTTTTCTATTCCTCATTATAGATCGGGGTTGTCTATGCCTGGTTTATCTTACGAAACTGATATGAGGATTTAAATCAAATAGAGCGTAAGAGAACTTCCTCTTTTGGTTTTTAGTTGACAGACCATGATCAGTTATAGTCAATATTTAATGCTTAATACCATTTGTTTTCCCTCTGTAAGTCAAAATTTACTCAATTACCCAAAAATTATCTCCGCGAATTATTTTTTTTGGTCTTAGTATTTTAGACTATAATAGCTAAAAAACTATAACACATTTGCAATTGAAAATGCAGTGGATGTGTCACTTGTTAAAGCGTCAAAAATCTTAATTTCACATTTAGAAAACATGTGCTTTAACCAGTACTGCCTTACCTGAAGGCCTCAGCACTTACGCCCAGGTGTATACTCAAAAATCTATTATTGACATTTTGACTTTAACGTTAACTGTTCTGTATGACGTCGTTTTCTTCGAATCAAAATTGCTCTACCACCTTTACTACATTTAGATAAAGATTTACAACAAAATCAAATTAAACTTAAAATATTGGTTGGAATTTTGTTTATCTCTTAAAAGCGTTAAACTCCTTATCCTACAAAAATTTTTTCAAGGAACAAAGCCATCACTGATTTGTCGATGGAGCTGTAAAATGCACCTGATAGGAAAGAGTATGTGAAACTTAATGGTTGCTGTATTAAAGTGTGATTCCTTTCGTCTGGAGAAAAAGAAATATGTTAAAGAACATGTTTGTTTTCAGAATGAGACAAAAAGTCAACTACGGTATCTCTGTAAATGGTCCTACGGAAAAAATCTTACTTCGGTGTTTTTGAAAAGACGGATGAACACATCAAAGAAAACAAGCTAACAATGAAAATGATCAGAAAAAATACTTCTCTTTCAGAGACAAAACGATAATTTTGGTCAAATAAGCTTCAGCGGATGACAATTGAAGTGCAAACGAACATTGCATATAAAAAATAGAGACTGCTTCACATTTGAGCATCGAAAAACAATTTTAAAACGCTTTGTCAGAAGAGTAGATGGCTGCACAATATAAATTATACGTCATCAAATAAAACACAAAACATTATTGTTGTTCAGAGCCTTAGCACTCCCACTATTTAATTTCAAAGCAATTTACTAGAAAAAAGGGCTAACACTCACACGAATGTTTTGAGGAAAACAATTGAATTCATTCAGGAATTGCATTCCGTGCAGATGAATTTTTACTGATCAGCAATGTTTTGTCCCGAAAAATGCAGAACAGAATATGTTGTCATATTTAAGCAAACGACGTTTTGAATGAACTGCTTTTTGAAAATTTTCTCTCAAAACAGCACCTGCTCCAGCAAATTAAACTTATTGACTGCTGCATAAGGAATTAGAAAAAACTCCAAATTCAGCAACAAAATTAAAAATATCTGAAAAGGAAAACACCTAATGTTTCTTTAATGGTATCCAAGCCATTCAAAAATCAGTTAAATTGTTTGTAAATTGTATGTAGAATTTTCTGGGCACAAAATTCGGCCAAATTGAGGTTCAATGCCTATAAATTTGAATCAAAATTTCAGCTATAGTTCATGTTAAAATGTTCACATCAAAAACAATGAAGACAGCAAAAATCGTCAAAATCAGCTAAATGTTTGACCTGTAAGAAAACATCAGTTAGAAACGTTCTTCGTTGAAAAAAAGCCGTTAAAAAACAAGAATTTGCAAACCGACTGAAAAGCCAATTTTTGGTCTTTTGATAATTTACTTTACATTTGGTTCTTGTTAGATCTCGTTATGAATTTTCATCCGCAATTTGGAGCAAAACGCAGTCGAGGTCGTCAAATTCGCACAAACAAATTAAAAGTTTTCCCCGAGATGGCTGGGTACGGGACCTGCCAGATAGTATTCTTTTAACAAAAGACGCAGGGTGCAAAAACTTTGATGACTTCGGGGCCATGACGGTAACGTTTGATGAGACTTTGCATGCGGCCCCGAAAAGGTGAGAAAAAGATAAGTCCTCTAGATCACATCTCCCAAATATGCTTGTGAGAAGAGATAATGCCGGTTGGGTGGTCAACCGACTTTTACAGAAAAGTCATCCCCGCTCGCAATTTCTTGCAAATTTTTTAAATTTTTTATAGTTCAGTTCGACCAAATACAGGTGGGAGTTCAATAACGTGCAAATTAGTCAAAAATCAGAGGGGTCAAAATTTTCAAAAAGACGTGATTTTTAACATTTTCTCGTGATTTTCACTTTTTCTTGGAAATGGTTGACTTTTGACCTGTGAAGTCCATGATAAAAGTTGACTGCCGTGGAAAAACAGTGGGGTCATAGATGTGTAGTTTTGGCCTAGGAGAACTCTGAACGTCTTTTTTGATCAAAATTGTTTAGACGGTTGGGGGCACAAGTGCCCTTTTTTAAAAGAGTTTAATGCTAACCGAATTGAGCTATTGATGTTTTGTAAAGTCCAGTCGGTCATCCAAGAACTTAGTAAGCCACGCGATTTATGAAAAATGCAAAAAATTAAAAGCTTTTGAGAATTTAGAAATTCAATTTTAGAATTCTGGACCCAAATTTTCAAAAATCTGACAGTATAACGCTTAAATCCGAATATCAAAGTTTCGGAGAGGGGTTTTTGATGCCAAAAACATGCTTCCCGAGCAAAAATTGGGACTGGTTTTTATTTTTTGCCAAAATATAAAGAAAAAACTGCTTTTTTACAAAATTTTGCGAACGTATGACTTTTTTTATAAGGTAAAATTGGAACTTGCTGAGGGGCTTGCCCTTGAAGAGAATCCCCACGTTAAACGGAAAGATATGATAGTTCGGGTCACTTAAATTTTCTCCAAGCAGTAATGGCTCGGCAAAGTTATCCTTGATGTTATGACAAAAAACACAATTTTTGCCTAGTTTTTGTTATTTTTTGTCAACATATCATCTCATTCGTTGTAACAATGGTTCAGTCAACAACAAAAATCAACCACGCAAACTACTGTGAGCGTCAAACACCTGACCGTTTTACCAGTTGCCAAGAGGCAAAACTCCTGACGGAGCTAGGTTCTCTACAAACTCAAATAGAAGCTAAGTTGCTGTTTAATTTGAGCTAATACATGTTTGGACTTCAATTAGAACAAAAGCTCCAAAACTATTCTAAAGCTTTTAGGAGAGATTTTTATTATAAACGAAAGAAGAGCCCCTGACTAAAAATACGCAGTCTAGCTTCCTAATTAGATTAAAGTACAAGCTTTTAATTTGGTCGAGCAACAATGGCTCCACGCTTTTTTGGGTTGAGCAAGGTCTTTTTATGTAATAAAAACAGCACTCCATTAACTGAGTTAAGTTCAATTTATCGATCAAGAATGGTCTCTTGACGGGTTAAGCAAATGTATGCTATTGTTTATTGTTTTGTATACTACTACTTCAGTCAGTCATCGAGTCAAACTAAAGTGCACTACACCAGAGCTCCCCGAATTAAACGACATTTTGAAGTCGTCAAAAAAATTAAAATTTTTTCAAGAAAAATTCATACAAATCAGTTTTCGCAGTTTGACAATACTCACATATTGAGTGCTTGAATGAAGATCGGTTGGTTAAATTGCTTAACTGCAAGAGTCTTGTTGCCATTAGCCATTATGATTGCTTGGCAATGTTCAAATGCTTTAAAATTTATGACACAGCAAGGAAAACTGAAAACCGTCCGATATTTTTTAAACTATACTTTGAAATTGAAAAACTTAGCCTTGTCATTCCATGCTGAAGTTTAAAGTAAAATGCAAACCATAAAAATAAAAGAAAATCAAAGGGAGTTCAGGCAAAAAAGCGGCAATGAGTACTCAGCCGACGGCTTGCCAAATTGTGGATGAAAACAATAAACTATGAAAAAAAATTAAGTAAATAACAAGTTCTAAAAAACCTGTTGTATGAAATTGACCAAGTTCGGAAAACAATTTTTGAAGCAAGTAATGGTTTTTAAGCAATGTAATCCAACAGGAGGTGACTTATGCTCATTTCAAATTCAATAACGCGAGCAAAATAAAAAACGAGACTTAAAAGGCTGAGTTAGAGAAAAAGAAATAGCAGAGATTGGAGAAAACATTAAGGTTGGCAATAAGAAATAATCAGCAAACATTTGAATTTTAGATCAAGCTAAACCAAGATTATTTAATAACGAAGACCACGCAGATTGCAAAAAATGATTTTTAAAGGGAAAATATATAGGCAATTTCAGTAAAATTGGCAAAATAGGCTAAAGTTACCGAGCACCAGTTATAGAACAAGCTCAAACGCTTATTCCGATTTCAAGTAAATTGTCTGTTTTTTTTTTAAAATTGTGTTTAAAGTTGTGTGAAACTGCGGGTTAATGTTTTCCAGAACTGTTTTCTCCATTGTTTCCTCTTTTAAGCTGAAAATTACCACCTTTAAGAACACAACATTCAATGAACCCTATCTTATTGAAACTTCCAGAAAATAGGATTCAAACATTATACCAGCGTCTCTTTTGTTCCATGAAAAGCAGTGGTTACTATCCAAAAACTGCATAAGAGTACCACATAGAAACTGATTAAGTTCTTAGTTTTCAAAAAAAGAATGGATGAAAAAGATGCAAAAGTTTTGCTTTGTGATATCGCAAAATTTTTAAGCTTACCAATTACACCTATGATTTTTCATTCATCAATCCCTTGTCATTCTCAGACTTGAAATCAAAATATGGTTACCTCAATCTGACAATGAGGGGGGTAAGCCTATGAGTTAAAAATAGAATTGAAAAAAAATGGAAAATTGGCAGAAATTTTGATATTTATTGATTTTGTAATGTTTGTCAATTTATGAGACCAATTAATGAGATGTATCATTCTTACTATTGAAAGTCAGATTAGTTTACAGCGGGCACACCAAAATAGGATTGATCACTTCGTTTTTATACCTGATTGAGCGCCATAATCAGTCAAAAAAATTTTAAGCTCACAAAGTTGTACATAACAAGTGAAATCGGTTATGCTGTAATTCTAAGCCAAACTTATTTTATCCCAAAATGCAGTTTTTGTTGTTTATGCAAATTTATTTGACGTTCTCTGTATTAATAATTTAAGCTTAAAAATTGAGCCACATTCAAAAGATTAATACAAAGATAATTTTTTACACTCCAAATTCAAAGTGGACTGAGCAAACGCAATTTGGGCAAAAAGTCATCGCCTCGATTGTTTTTTGTTCAATGCGGCAATTTGGCTGTTGTTTTTTTGCTATTTTCACTTTTTTGGTCAGATTATTTTCATAAGTGGTCTTCCCAATCCATGTTTTGTCCATTTTAGTCTAGTATTTTGTTTAGTCAATGACAATTCTTTGAAATAGAGATCAGGACTTGCACTGTTTTGGTTTTTTATAGTTAATTGATCTCTATAATTTCAGTTTTTTTAATTGTTTCGTAAGCAGTTCATTTCCAATTCATTTTTAACGGCTACATTAGCACTGTTCAAATTGCTACATTATGAGAGTTCTTCAAATCCGGTAAGTTCAACGAGAAATCTCCTCCCTTCCAAATTTTGTCCCTTAAAGCTAACCTAGAATGTCGAAGCAACAATTGATCCGTGCACGGAATTTTTAGATGCTCAGAATGATAATTTAGCTTATGTCAATAATACTTCAACGTTTAAGTAGGGAAACAAACGGTCGATTGTGCCGAGGCAAAAACTATTTAATGACAAGTAGCAATCTTCGGGAAAAAGATCAATTTACACCTTCGATATCAAGCTTTGAGGTCCTGATTAATTCGTACAAAGCTACAGCTGAATTTGTAATCATCTATTGCAAATATTGCCGCGCAACAACCAAAAAGTGAAACAATTCAAAGTTTCAAATTTTTTAAAGGCAAAACGTAAATCAGAGCATCAAACAAACTTAGCTTTAAAAAATTGTAAGAAATCTTGGAATCCTGAACTCTTTCAATGCTTCGAATGGTGGTTATTGTTAGGAAATAAAGTAAAAGAACTTGTTAATGCAAAGTAGACTCGCCGACCAAAAAATTTAGATCGAAAGATACGGATCTCAATTGATGCAGTCAGTTCAACTTATTAAGCACACTTTACGTTAAATTTCGAGTTGCACTTTCAAACAACTCTACCCATTGGAATGACACAACTGGTATTGAAAAGGACCTTTACAGGATTTCTAACCTCTTTGATGATACTTTCCAGTCGACGAGGACAATTTAACCAGTCAAACATCAAACCATACTGGACACCGAGGAATGTCTTTGTCGTGGTCGATAACACGGGTCAAAAAATTCTATAAGTTGAATTTTAAATTAAATTTTGAACTGAAAATATACAAAAATTAGCTTGTATTTACAGTAGTTATCTATGCGAAAATATACAGAGAAAATTTAGATTAGCTAAAAATATTTTACATGATTGGCATGTGAATAGATCATAACGCCGAATCCCGGAGGTGACTTTCTATTTTCATCAACATTTCATGAGAATCATACATGGCTTGCGTACAGTCGAGTTCATTAGTTAGAGGTCGGTGGATGTTAGAATCAGGTTTCTGTTGGTGGAAGAATGTACTTCTGACATATGATTGATAGGTCAATAAGATAATGATAGCTCTGAGGTTGCGGGTTGTTGGTGCTCTGCAGATGATGTGGCTGCAGAAGCTTTATCTTGAAGTGAAGGTCCCACATCTGTGCTCTGAAGTTGTTGTTCTGATTGTGATATGGTCTCCTCCACTGCTGGTTCAGTTTTCAAATTGTCCTCGTCTAGTCTCGCAATTTGGTTGTCGCTCACTAGAATAGTCCGTATTGAGTTTTCGGGCTGTATGAAAGATGCGTTCAAGCCGTTCCTGATGATAAAGGTAGCAGGAACTATCTTTATCTTTTCGTTGGCCTTGAATAGAAAGGGTTCGCACAAGTCGAAATCTGCAAATGCTGGTGGTCTCACTCTGCATCCCAACAAGAGTTCAACTGGGGTTTTGCCCCTCGTCTTTGAAGCGTTGCGATGTGTCATCACTGCTCTTTGCAGGAATGCTCCAAATGACACAATAAGGTTGGGACTCCACGCCTAAAGTGCCCGCTTCACTCTCTGAACTGCTCTTTCAGCTAGTCCATTAGCTCTTAGATGATAGACGGGTGATTCCATTTTCTTAATTCCCAGTGATTCACACCACTGTTTAAGGTCACCACTTAAAAATTCAGGACCATTATAAGATACTAAAGTTTTTGGTATTCCGAATCTTGCAAAGATTTGACTAAGATATATTTTAACTGTTTCTGATGTTCTATTTCCTGCGGGGAAAGCTTCTATCCAACCAGAACCCGCGTCAACAATTACTAAGATATTGACTTGGTCCTTAACATAACCCCAGTCTATGTGGAGCCGTTCCCAAACGTCGGCTTATGGCCACGTAGAGACTGTTTTTCCCGGGCTAGGCCTGTTCAATTGACAATTCTCACATTTACTAACAAAGTGTTGAACGTCTTGGGTAATGCCAGGCGCCCATCCTATCATTCTGACTGATGCCTCAGTTGCATTCTTCCCGGGATGTGTCTCATGCGCTTTTGCCAAAACCAAGTGTCGTAGTTTGGGTGGAATGAAAGGAACACCACCTCTGAAGATGATTTCATTATGTAAGGTAAGTGCATCTTTCTGTTGTTCGAATCCTTTTTCCCTTTCTGAACATTGCTTCCAATTGCCGCTTTTGATTCGTTTCATTATGTCCTGGAAAAGTCTGTTTGTTCCAAGTTCAGTTTTGATTTCTGCTAGGGTCACCAAATCACTCTGGGCGAAGTAGATGTTATTGATTGCGAAGCACACTCGATCGTTGTCCGATTCGTCTTCGTCAAAACCCATTCTGCTCAAAGCATCTACATGGGGTATCTGCTCTCCTGGCGTGTACTTCAGCTCATAGACAAAACTCATTAGAGCTATTGCCCATCTTGTGATCCTCGCTGATGCTGTCTTCGGGATCTCGTCGTCTGGTGCAAAGAGATATTTGAGTGGTTTGTGGTCAGTCTGTAGGGTAAATCGTCTTCCAAGAAGGAATTGCTTAAGTCTTGTGACCACAAACACAATTGCCAGTGCTTCCCGCTCTATTTTCGAGTAGTTTTGCACCGCTGGAGTCAATTTTCTCGATACATATATGACTGGATGTCCTTCTTGCGAAAGAACCCCGCCAATGGCTTTTTCAGAGGCGTCAGTAGTAACTGTTTCTTCTTTTTGTAGACTATATGGCTGTACTAGTGGGTTAGCACATAAATCATTTTTTATGTCTTCAAAAGCTTTTTGTTGCATTTTGCCCCATGAGAAATAGCTATTTCTCATGTTATTTAAGGGTAGCATTTTTGTTGCAAAATTAGGAATCATTCTTCCGTAAAAATTAGCTTGCCCAACAAACGATTCGAGTTGTTTGTTGTTAGTTGGTGCTTTTGCATTTTTTTTTTCAACATGTTTGGGATCTGGTAATATTCCCTCCTTTGAAATGGAGTATCCCAAAAAGCTAACGCTATCGACTGGTTTTGAGTTAGATTTTTTCTCGTTAATAGTAAATTTTTTCTCACGTAGTCGACTCTTGACTGCAAGCATTCCCTTGTTGAACTGCTCCTTGGTAGTTCCATACACCAATACATCGTCTTTAAAGATAACAACACCTTTAATTCCTTTGAGGTTTGATTGGATGCAATTCTGGAAGATTGAAGAAAAATTTTTCAATCCCTGAGGTAGTCGGCACATCTTGAACAGTCCCTGAGATGTGTCGATTGTGCATATATCTATGGCTTCTTCGTCCAGGTCAATTTGATAGTAGGCATCTGAGAGGTCAATTTTGCCAAAGTATGGGGCCCCATGTAGGTTGTGGAAGATCGTCTCCATGTCTGGTATTGGGTAGTCCTCATCCATGACCTTGCCATGGATGTGCACTTTCAAGTCCACGCAAAGTCTCAGTTCCCCACTCTTCTTTCTCTGCCACACCACTGGAGATGCATTAGTGACTCCTCCTGGCTGTACCGGTTCAAGGATGCCTTGTCTGACCATTTGTTCCAGCTTCTCTGTGACCTTGTCTCGAAGAGGTAGAGGTATTTTTCTGTCTTTGCAGAACATTGGCTGTGTTCCTGGTATCAACTTGACATGAGCTTTGTAACCCTTCACAGAAGATAGATGCTCGGCTGTGATGTTGTTCACACCGTGCTTGGGTAGAAGGTCTCTACCAAGTAGTCCAAATTCTTTATCAGACTGCACAACTGCTAGTTGTTTTTGCGTGAGCCTGCTTCCTTTCCACTCAACGTCACAAGTAAGTGATCCCAGAAGCGTTAATTTATGACCATCATAAGCTTCGAGATGTCTTAGCTTACCATCCAACTGAGGTTTACCAAGCTCAGTCCATATTTTTGATGATATCACTGTGCTATCTGAACCTGTGTCTACCTGCATTTTTACTTTGTAGTTATTTATTGAGATATATTCCCATGTCACTGACATGCTAAAGATTTGTTCTTTAGTATAAAACATTCCCATCTCCGATGCTGGAGATGCTCGCTCTGAAGAAACATTTTCTTCTTTTCAAAAGTTATTCTGTTTACTGTACTTACCTGAATTTGGTTGGGGTTTGCTTCTACAAATTTTTGAGAAGTGTCCCACCTTTTCACAGGTGTTGCATTTTTTACTTAGCGCTGGACAGGGTCTACTAGAGTGTGGTTTACCTCCACACCTAGTGCCACGTTGTTGCTTTTACTAGCCGTAATTTTTTCATTTGGTTTTCCAAAGGTCTTTTTGAAGCTGAACCCAACTTCTTCTTTCACATTAAAGGGCTTATTACCTGATGAAGAACTTGCAAAGCCATTGCTTGACTTCTGAACTGTAAGCTCTCGGACATTTCAGTAACCGATATTGCTGGTTTTGCTTTAATACCGTCTAGTAGTCTAAGTTTTGCTTCAGGGTCCCTCAAACCTGAGATAAACTTTATTTTTACCAACTCCTCTTCAGGGGTTGGCCGCTGATTTCAGTTTTTCGAAGCCACAATAGCGTGCTTCTTCTCTAAGACGTGCTAGGAAGTTGTCGTCTGACTCCCCTACACCTTGTATTACGGACAGAAAGTTAGCCCTTTCTGCCGTTACTACTCTCTCTTTAGGAGAAATATAATTTTGAATCGCCAATCTGATGTCTTTATACGGAGTGTCTATCAAATTCCTAGGACTCATTAGGCTCCTAAGTTTAATATTTGCATCTTGCCCGCACATACTAAGGAAGAGATTGGTTACCTGTAAGTCCTGTACAGTACTATCGTTGTTGACCTTGTCCTCTTTCTTCTCTGCGCGACATTTCGCCACAAAAGACATAATCCACGCAGTAGCTGATTCTGCATTCTGTAGATCCAAAATTTGTCTGTCTGTAACTGGTCTGGACACCATTGTCGAGGTCGATAACACAGGTCAAAAAATTCAATAAGTTGAATTTTAAATTTTGAACTGAAAATATACAAAAACTAGCTTGTACTTATAGTAGTTATCTGTGCGAAAATATTTGTCTGTCTGTAACTGGTCTGGACACCATTGTCGAGGTCGATAACACGGGTCAAAAAATTCAATAAGTTGAATTTTAAATTTTGAACTGAAAATATACAAAAACTAGCTTGTACTTATAGTAGTTATCTATGCGAAAATATACAGAGAAAATTTAGATTAGCTAAAAATATTTTACATGATTGGCATGTGAATAGATGATAACTCCGAATCCCGGAGGTGATTTTCTATTTTCATCAACATTTCATGAGAATCATATATGGCTTGGGTACAGTCGAGTTCAGTAGTTGGAGGTCGGTGGATGTTAGAATCAGGTTTCTGTTGGTGGGAGAATGTACTTCTGACATATGATTGATAGGTCAATAAGATAATGATAGCGCCAAAACAAAATTAAAATTGAGTTTAGTTTTGTGGCCATTACTTATCGACACAGCAATAAAGTTCGTCAGGTAAGTTCTTCTTTCGTTCTTTGAAACTTTAATATAGAAAACTTCTAAGTTTCTTGATGTTTCTTTGAAACCATCACAGTCTTATCTTCCTGAGCAGCTTTTCCCTGTTCATTCGCCATAACTGAGGGATTCTCAAAGTTGCGCACTTTTTAATCCCGCAGCTTTGTTATTATTAAGGTGTCTTTTATTGACATTGACATCGAAAGCCTTCAATGTTATTGTGTGTTAAAGGTCATTTAGAGTTTTCAGCACGCAATTCACTTTAAAGAGCACTGCTTATTACATAAATGACTTCATGCACATAATAGCAGCACTGGCATGAAAAAGTGGAGAACCAAAAAGAGCGTCCGTCAGATGACGAAACACAAAAAAGAAACCAAGATCACCGCAGTATAGATTCGCAGATACAAAAAAATTCAAGACGTGCAGAATGTTTTAAATAATAATAATAATAATTGTGGTTTCTGCGTAATCGCAGTGGAACAACAGTAGGCCTACAGTAGCCTGTTTTCGGCTGTCCTTTTTTTATTATTCCCCACATTTCAGACTGATCTTTTCATGAGCAGCATTGCTCTTTTTTTGGTGACTTTGGCCACTTTATTTGCGTCTGAAACTTTCACGTGGTACCATCATTGCAGCCAACATTGGTCAGGCTATGGTCAACCTGAAGCTATGGTTAAGTGCACGCTCGTCCTCACAGACAGCTTAACGGCGGCAGGGGATTGAACTCTCAATCATTGGCGTGTGAACCACACACCTTACTTCTCGGCTATCACGCCACAAATGACCCGACAAAACCAACAAATGTACTGTTTATAACGCTATAGAATCTGACTTTCTCATGCAGGGATTTAGTATGAAGTAAAAAGTGAATGTCCAATGCTTTTAAATGAACCTTAGCAGTTGTTTAGCTTTCAAAAGGTAAACAGCTAGAAGCGCTTCAAATATCGAATATAGATCGCAAAAAATTTGCTCATGTCAAGACTTATCGACCATGTCATTGGAACGAAGCTGCATTCGGATCATTCTCAGTTTCGTATTAAATTTTGCTCGCGCAATTTAATTCAGCCGGTCGAAATTCAAAACTTGAGCGATTTAGATTACTTAAGAATGATGCCACAGACGAAAGGCTTGAAAGTACTGGCATATGGCAAACAAAATTTGCGCCAGAAGGTCAGCACAACAAATTATATTTCCAAGAAAATTTATAAAAATCAATCCAAAATAATCCGACTCAACCTAGTTTCTCATCGTCGTTAAAGGATTATCAGTTAACTTTTTAACCCTACAGCGCAGCAAGCAAATATTACAAAATTAGTGGAATGTTGCAGAGAGCTCCAATGAAAAACTACGCGTTGAACATTATACCAAAACTTCCAATTTCATTTCCACGAAATTCGTTTTCACAATTTTCTCTTCATCTCTAAATTTGCAACTTTGATGTGGTCAGAATTTTTAAGGTTTTGAAAGACTTAAGTTTTAGCAGAGCAAAGGGTCACATTCGCGTTAACGCTTCAAATTCGACCGCTGATCACTTGTTAAAAAAATACTGATTCAGTTAAACTAAAGTTCTGAAGCTAAAATTATTTACAGATCAAAGTAATCAAAATAGATTTTGTACAAAGATACTATCTCTAAGCAAGGTTAACTATTTATTTACATTCAGTCATACAAATTTCATAAAGCAATTACAAGAATATGGCAAAATAATTAGCAATACTTTTCTTCAATCACGGAGATTTTGATTAAAATATTTTGATTAACATTTAGAAGCAAGATACAGTTTTTAGCACAAAATTTCTATAAAAGTTCACTGCAAATGGAAGCTCGAAGTTACAGTACTCAAAGATATCTTTTTGGGAGCTGTTCCCTTTTGTCCACCTCTGGACATTTTTAGGGAAAAGCTTTTGCAATTATTTTCACCCTCCCAATATCACATTTTGCCTCATAGGTCGTAAAAATTATCAATAATAGACGGCCGGGGGGTTCTCTTAGGTTTTTCAAGTTTGCTCACAAGTGAAAAACTTCACGGTTGTTAAAAGTGGTAATGTGTCTTGAGGAATGATACTTTTTGGGCTTTGGTGCCGGTGGGGGTGGCCGTTTTGCATTTTCCTTCTCCGTGAACGACCCGCTTCTCGCAAATGAATAAGAATTGCTTGGATCAGCTGAAAACGTGTGATCAATTATTGGCCCTGTTTCAGTTGGCGATGTAGCTGAACTGCTAGGCAATGATACATCAAATACAGCTCTCCTTTGATAGAAGTTGTATTTATCATGACTTAAATCTTTATCGCTGATATTGACCACGTCAACGCTGTTGTAGTGAAGCTCTTCGGGATTAACCGGGTTTGCATCTGGTAGTTCCATCGAAGCAACAGCAGCTTCTTCCCTTTTCTCCGCCTCGATGTCCAACACGTGATACTCGGGAGCCGGTCGTTCCTGGAGTACATCCTCTGCATCCTGCTCTGGTGATGTGAAGAAACTGTCATCGTTGTCAGAAACAGGCTCCGCTTCCTAAAATAGCTCTCAATTAAGGACCTGCACTAAATTGATTTAATCATTTTTTATAAAAGAGTGCTGATCACCACCAGAATAACGTCAGATACAAAAATAAACAACCAGACAAAAAACGATCGAACGAAAATCATTAAACATAACCGACTAAACGTCAGAAGAATGGAAGAATTGCTCTCGAACGACCAGTGGGAGCTCTAATCAATTGCAGCCTGCTTCAGTCGGGGGCGGGGGAGGGGCAGCCTAAATGGAACTAAGAAGTTCAATAGTGGGCTTCAAATAACCACATTAGAGGTTAACATATACCACTATTAAGATTTAAAGTGAAACATGGCACCAGTTTCGGCGCACTTCTCATTGTAACACGGTGACGTTGCCGTTTCTTCAAATCAATTATTGAAAATGGTTTCAAAATTCGCAGTTGCAATTATATGCATGGCCATTGTCCTTCTGACCTCTATAGAAGCAACAGAGAAGACAGGTTGTATGACAGATGGGAGCTGCAATCAACCGACAGTTCGGATGCATGAAAGACTCCGATTGTAAAGAGGGATCATTTTGCAGCGATTTGAAAATTTGCGTAATTGGGGAAAGAACGTAGAGAAGCACCCCCTTACGAAAACTTTAAACTAAAATTTGAGTAACTAAGTGTATACAGTTAAATTCCTGATTATTCTGAAGGCATGTAAACTTAAAACCTTTCGGTTATATCATTAATTTACATGTTTGGAAAGAAAAAAAATGGTGAGTGAAATAAAATACTTCAGGCCTTTGCACGTTGGTGTAAAAGCTGATGTAGTTGTTCGGACCCCTCTTGAGGGGGGAGGAACTATATACTCAACTGGGTTTTTTTGTTCAGACAATTTTGGCCGATCGATATATTCATCGTAGAGTTGAGACTGGTATCATTAGAAAGCTTGTCCAGCGTAGAAAAAGGAATTCAAAATTTTTTTTTAATTTTCGTTTTTTACAGGGAGTTATTGAGGTTTATACTTTTGAGAAAATAGAGTGAATTCCGTTGATTTTATTCACACTTTCCGGAATTTTTGGCTAAAACTTCGCCAATTTTGCTGAAATCTGCTTTTTTTTACAAAAGTGTTGTTCAATTTATTTTTAAAGACAAAAAAATTTTGTCGGCCGTTTTTACTAATTTTATCAAAAACTAGCTAGATATTTCAAAATGAAGACCTTTTCATCAAAAACAGCACGAAATAAGTTTCTTTAGTCCACTGATTAAATTTACAGGAAGTACACACTCAAACCCCACTAACACAATCTTTGTAGACTCAAAAGGGGGCTATTCCTATTTCAACTTCCATTGAGAGTGCTCTGCAATTAAAAAATTTGCCGTTTTTTGCTAACTTTACTCGTTGATTATCAAAAACGAAGCATTCATTTTTGATGTTTTTTAATAACAAATAATCTATTTCTATAGCATTGGAAAAATTAGGCGTTCTTAATGGACAAGCAGCATTAGCAGGGCTATTTATGTAACAATCTTGGACTGCAATAATCCAAAAATAATTTGGATTGTAATCAGTCGTTCTTTCTAATAAAAAAACTCAAAACTTTTTATATTAATTAAATAACAGAACATTTCCAATCAAAGCTCAATACTGATCAATCCAATTGGATTCCTAACTAGCTGCAGATTATTGTATCTAGTTTATTACTTGAAAGCTTATGGTCGTTTGACTTTTAAAAATAATTGATTTTTAAATAATGGCTAATTGACTTTTGCCTCCTTTTTCTTTTAATTCGGTCAACTTGTAGCTTAGTGTCAGCAATTAAAGATTGCTTCATCTTTCCACTGAATTCAAGTTCAAATTTTATTACGGTTTTAAGCCTTAAGTTATAGTTTTCCGGCTTTGATACTACTAGATATCATTTTTTTTTTCTTTTTAGGTATTTGCCCATTTTTCACGTTTTCTAGTTTTGTCACACTATGAAGTTATTCACAGTACATATATCACAATATTAGCGTTGAAAAAGGCACATTTAATAAAATTAAAATCTTTACAGATACAGATTATGGTTTTAACTGCTTCTACACTACTTTCTGGAACTATCTAATTGAATTTTTGAATTTTTTAATTTTGTCTTTATCTGTCGTTTTTACTTTGTCTTTTTAGTCGTATTAAATATCCTTTACAATGATCCGGTTTCATTAGCTTTTCACTGACGAATAGACGAGCCGATATTCTGATGTAAGTAGATAGCTGATGGCTTTCATGACTTTGAAAACAATTGATTTCCAAATAAAAAAAGAACACTTTAACTTCGTTAAAATTTGTTACATTTAATGTCTGTTTGTTATCTAGTCTCGTTAATTACAGGCCAATTATGATATTATTGTGATAAAAAAGGTGTCAAACGGGATTGGTGTCACATAGTCTAATGTTTTTATTCGTTATGACTTTACCGGCCTCGACAAGGGTTTTTCAAAAAAACTAAATTAATTATTGATTTCTGTCATATTTGAAGTTCTTTTCGTAGACGTAAGACATACTCCGGATAATTGTAAGTCTTAAGGGCTTCCTTTGGAACGTTCTTCCTGTGGACGGACCTATTTAATTATTTCATTTTCTAATTAACGGCTTTCATGTCTTTGTAAATAATTTTTTTCGAAAAAAGCAGGTCATACTTAATTTTGCATTTTTTTCTATTTGTCTACCAGTTACCTAGTTTCATTGCTGAAAGGTCACATAATACATTATCGGTGTTCGAAAAATGTGAAATCGAGCATATTTTGAGAGCCATAGTATGGCTTTACGGCTTCGAAAGCGTCTTCCTGCAAGTTTTAATTGATGTTTTGTTTGTCTATTTGTTGTTTTTTTAACCGCATAAAATATTGAATACCAACAGTTCTTAATTCCCTTCTATAGAAGCAATGGAAATTGTAAACCTATGGGATATTTTAGTTGATTTCTAATGGTTTTAACTAATTTTAATCTAATTGTTTAAAAAAAAGCGAATAATTAAACTTTACTGTTTTTGTTCTTTATTGTCTAATTGTTACCAAGCCTTACCATGGAGTGGTTCCATAGCTTTCCTGGTGAATTGCAAGTTATTTTGTTTAGTTTCAGTTTGATCTGACGCTATTTTGACTTTGTTATTAAGTTTTGTTTTTTAAAACGGACATGAAGTTTTTGATTTAATTAATGTTTGTTGTTGTTATTTGATTTTGCTGTTCGCCTTGACTCACTTTCTTAATATTGGCATATCTCATCAATCTAATGCATCATTTTAACTCCACTGAGTTATTTGCTTTGGAGGCTATCTTTTCGTTCAAAAATCTTTTTTTTTTGAAAAATACTTGAATTTTTGAGTTTTTCTATGTGTTCCTGATTTGGTAGATAATCATGACAAAATTGTGGATGAGCGGGGTCGGAACCATATGTGCGTTTGCACATTACCGAGCCTCCTTTTTGACTTTTAGTATTAAATTGCCGCCAATTGAGTTCAGCTGCTTGAAATTGTGATTGAGAATATTAGATCACGCGAAGCGCAAAAAGCCAAGGGCGTAAACGTCACTCGAAAAGTCAAAACCGTCAAGCGAAAAATTTGCATTAAAAAAGACACATACGTTTACAATAATTGCTAAGAACTTCGTTCAAGAGCAATTAAGAAGACACCCAAATAAATGCGACAAACAATGCGAGGGCAAATTAAAAAAAGAAAAGCAATAATCTGACAAAAACGAAAGAAATTTCTCATATTTGACACCTTGTTCACCCAATTTGTTCTATATAGAAAAAACTCCTCAATAATTTTTGTAAATCAACTTTGCTGACCGGAGATCGCAATATTAGCTGAAAGTTTCTGAATTCCCAAAAAAAACAAACAAAAAAAACGTCACGTTAAATGAGCTATGACAGTTAACTAACCGAGAAAGAAGAATAAATAACCCCAGCTGATTCTAAGTAATTTCTGGCAGGCGTTACAGGTTTCCTCTCACGAGGCTCTTCATTATCATCTTCCTCGTGCAGCTGCTGCAGACTCTGATTAGATCTGGCGGCTTTAATCTCTCCAAGATGCGAAATTCGATTTCTTTTCTCCACCTCGCTGTAGACGTTTTCAATGTCCACCTTGTTCAACGTTTTAACCCGCTTATCAATCTGATTAACGAGTGAAATTGCATAAGCCGAACGAAAAACGCAGCATACAGGCTCGTTTGAATCGGAATCCGGCTCGACATACTCAATGGAAAACACGTGATTGTCAGTGGAATGGAGTCCGAACCGTTTAATTGACGTGATTGCCCAGTACATAACGACCGAATTCGCCGTCTCAGACACCTCATTTAACTCATCTAACTTCTTCATAATGATACATTCAAACAGAATCTTTAACTCGTAAGTCGCTGTCAAATCAATACCAGGGATTTCTGAAATCACGGTTACACCGTATGCTCCCATGTAGGCCGAGTTTTCAGTAAAAACGGGGTTCTGTTGCCAACTGAATAGTTTGGCTACTTCAGCGCTGATCTGATTTAAACGATCACACCAAACATGGCCATCGTCACTCTTCGCAAACAGCAATTTCAACGCACTTATGTTTCCGAAACAAACGTCTAAGACTGTGTCATTGTGTGACTTCTTCTTACTTGGTGAGTCCCGTTGAACAGCAACGTCAGTCATATGCGCTATGTTGAAGATGTGAATCAATTTTCGCTTTCCGAGTCGAAGACATTCGTAAAGTTCCAAGTTTGCACCGCAATAAACCGCAGGACTCGTTGTTAGACCTGCGGCTGATGATTTTCTTAAAGCAGTTCCATTGATAAAACTAGGACTATGTACAAGGGATACTGGTTTTCTGACATAGTCAGTCACAGGTACATGAACCAAGCGAATGAAGGATTTTTTCTTTTTGCTGGCGCTGAAAATTGAGTAGCATTCTATGGAGGCAATCAGCTCAGTGCGTGTTAAAGCGTCTGACGACATTCTACATGTTCACGCAAGCAAGATAGAGCTCTGCACGCGCTACATTACTCACTCTAGAATACTAATGCATTTAACGCAGTCTGTACAATATTTTAATCTGACAACGGTCAACAAACAACTATGAGCAAAATATCTAAACAAGCGTTAAGTATCATGGCTATTTTAATCAAAACTTTTTTCACTTGAACAAGTTTAAAAAAAATTCTCTTTAACTTGAATTATCACTCAGATTTTGAATAACAAAATTTGTTTAACACGAAACAGTTATTCAATATAATCTTCAACTCAAGGTTAACAGAGATGGGCTTAGAACTTAAGTCTAGCCATGAACCATTTAGCACCAGCTGCTTTCTCATTAGTGGCCGCTGATTTCTGAACGTGCTCTTGAAAAGCTTTGGCCACTTCTTTCCTCTTCGCCTTTTTTTCAGTACGAGCCACGTCCTTCTTCAAAAGCTCTTCGACTTCTCCCACGTTAACCAATTGGGTAGCGTTTGTGAAAGAATACCGGGTGGGCATAAAATGAGTATAGTTGACGTGCTTGAAAAATACCTTGACCTTCTGTTTCTTCTTGATCACACTCTGGCTCATGCCTCTTTTGACCTGACGAGGTGGTCTCTGCACTCCGACAACTGTTGCACATGGGAATTTTTTGGATCCCATTCCACCCTCGTGAGTTTTGAGGACAACTGCCTTCTTTCCGGCATGTCTTCCACGCAAGCAGAGAACAACTGTCCCTGCTTTGATAAACCGTCTGGGACCGGCAGGCGCAGATGCGTTACCACTCATTTTAGCACTAAAACGGGAAAATCATGCTTACCATGATATAGGAGATTAAATAACTGAACAACTGCTAACTGTTGATTACATCAAGTTACCAAACATAGCTGGCAGATTGCCAGAAAATAGCCGCAATAGATTCGTTGATCGGCAGTCTCAAAAAAAACAGTAAGACAGACCAAAAAAATTTGTCTTTTCATTGAAGACTGATCTGTTATATTTTGATTAAAAATCTGTATAAGTTATTGCTGCCTCTACTATTAGCTGATCTCAAATAACCTTCATTTAGAGTGACACACACCCATTTGACCTTATCTCTTTGAATTAAAGTAAATAAAAGTCAATTTCAAAGTGAGGAAGTCATTTTAGAGAGTGAGGTAAGTCAAGTGTGACCAAAAATTTAATCACGCGAATGAACAAAAAAACTCGCTCCACTAAGAGCGAAAAATGACGTCACGCATGCAATTCAGTTGAAATTGCATGAACGAATGAACAAAAAGTGGCTGTGACGTCATATGGTCGTAACAAAAATCATGACGACGAAATAAAAAAACATAGCAGGACAAGTCCTGACGTACAATTCAAAGAATTTTCATTGACTAAACAGAAAAACTAGACCTAGAATGGACTATGAGTGAAATGAGAAAACCATTTTAGAAAAAAAATCAGATAAAAAATAAGAAAAAATAGAAATCAATGTCCAAATGCCTCATGTGAACCAAAAAAACCACTAGCGAGAAATGAAAAATTAATTCAAACAAAAAACTAGGTCTAGAATGAGCTGTGAATGGCTTGGGAAAACCGTTTAGAAAAAAATCCGATCCAAAAAATCGAAAAAACAGTAACAATCAGAGTGAAATTGCCGAATGTGAACAAAAAACCACTACCGAGAAACCGAAATTTTGTTCAAACACCGTTTTCTCACTCCACTTTAAAATTAGAGCGAAAAAAAAAATTCACGCCGCAAAACCACTCGCTTTTTCGCTCCATTTCCTGTTTCGGCGTGACCAAAATCACTACTCCAATTTGACTTCAAAAATCATGAAAATGTGTGAACAGATCTTAAAAAAAAAGACAGCGCCCCAATACAATTCAAATTCTTTGAATTGTAAAAAACCAAGAGAAGGCCAATAATAGCCCCAGCTATCGCTGTGCGGCTATTAACAAAAACCAATGCAAGAGGCGGAAATAAAATTTACAACAAGACGACTCGTATGATTCTGCTTGCGGTACAGGAAGTTCTCACACCCACTTATCAGATTTTGCTTCATAATACTGGTAGGGCCCCGGACGATCCAAAATTTACCCAGTGTTGGGGAGGTGCATTTATTTTTTGGGGTTATTTTTGTCCCGAAAACGCTGAGAAAAACTACAACAGTTCTCAGATCCAAAGAATACACAGAGCAACACTGCCACCATGGCTCAGTCCAAGTACCTCCCATCAACGAACTATGAAAAGACCAAATCTATAGTAATGTAAAAGAAACCAATTTGTCAAATTAAAATTACTTCCAATACTTAAAACAAACGTTTTCGAACTTTACGTTCATCGTCAGGTTAAAACTGTTTTACAAATTGTTAAAAGATAAAATGAATATGTATTTACATTTGTCTGAGATGAAATTAAAACAATTCTAGGAAACATTCTAAAAAATTCAATCGAAAATTTTTCCTTATGTACAATATTTAGCCTATTTACAACACATATTTACATCTGTTATCAATTTACTTAAAAACATTCCTATTCCGGATTTTTCGATTTTGTCCATGTTCTTGTATTTTTAGGGTTATTCCGAATTTGCCCTAACCATAAGTATCCCTCTTGTGGAGGTTTTGCAAATTTCGTTTTGTCATGCACAAAATGTTTTTTGCCCTATGCATTCACATTTAGTCAAAATTATGATTTGAACTAATATTTTAGCGTGAGTTCCCTCCCCCTATATTCGTCGCGTGTGTTTAGTGCCGGCTTCAGCTTGCTGATATATATAGCTTCGATGATCATTAGTTTTTCTACTGACCGACAGGCGTCCAGAATTCTCCATTCAATGTCATTCGTGGCGCCGCGACATTCAACTAGATGTTGACCCACCTGTGAATCCTTCTTTTGATGTTCTGTTATCCTTGTGGTAACATGCCGGCTTGTTTGCCCAACATAGATGGATCCGCATCCATTACATTTAATTTCATATACCACGTGGGATTTCAGATCTCTATCAAAGGATGATTTCAGGGTGGGGAGGCACGATCTTAATTTTCGCGTTGTAAAAACTACTTGCAATTTGCATAGTTTCTTCAATTTGCTTGCGAAGTTTTGAGTGAGGTTGCCTCTGTATTGTAGAAAAATAGTTGGCTTATCATTAGATTTAGTCTTGCTTTTTTGATGCTTTTTGGTGTTGTTCTTAATTGGTCTTTACCGCCACTTATTATTTTTTCTAGAGTCTGATACACAATTTTTGAAGACCATTCCTCTGGATATTGATTTTTGGTCCAGCAAGATTTGTTCTTTTCAAGAGCCTGATCGAAGGCCAACCAATTAGAGGTTGCATTAAAAACCCTGTGAACCGTCCCTTGAATCACATTTTTCTTATGTTGAAGCGGTGCACAGCTGCGAAAATTCAGTATTATTCCAGTGTCAGTTGGTTTTTGATACCAATGACAGGTGATATTATTTTTGCTGCTCACATTTACGTTAATGTCAAGAAAAGCCAAACCCCCATCCATGTTCACTTTTTCTAAGGTAAATTGCAGGTTGTTGTGTAATGAATTTGCAAATTTTAAATACTCATCCGGGTCACCACGAACCGTGCAGATAATATCATCCACATACCTTTTAAATAATTTCATCTCCTTATCGTGTCCCACTGTTCTGTTGAAGGAGAATCCGGGAACTGATGTTACTTTCCCTAAAAACTGTTTCTTGCTTGAATATGGGAGACTATTTTCGGCGTGATGAAGCGAACTTGCAGCCAAAATATGCACCATCTCGGTAAATCTATAAAATTCATACTCGCTAAAACACTAAAACGGTGAAAACTTCTCAAAGTATTATGTAATGAGCCCCTCTATAGGCCTTGTTTTCAAAATATTTGACAAAGTAAATAATGTAAAAGAAACCAATTTGTCAAATTAAAACTACTTCCAATACTTAAAACAAACGTTTTCGAACTTTACGTTCATCGTCAGGTTAAAACTGTTTTACAAATTGTTAAAAGATAAAATGAATATGTATTTACATTTGTCTGAGATGACAATTAAAACAATTCTAGGAAACATTCTAAAAAATTCAATCGAAAATTTTTCCTTATGTACAATATTTAGCCTATTTACAACACATATTTACATCTGTTATCAATTTACTTAAAAACATTCCTATTCCGGATTTTTCGATTTTGTCCATGTTCTTGTATTTTTAGGGTTATTCCGAATTTGCCCTAACCATAAGTATCCCTCTTGTGGAGGTTTTGCAAATTTCGTTTTGTCATGCACAAAATGTTTTTTGCCCTATGCATTCACATTTAGTCAAAACATAAATCGACTAATGTCGGAAGAATCGCTATCGAACGACAGGCGGGTGAAAAAACAGGGGTATTTCCCATTATAGCACCCCTTTGAAAATATAGCCCCCCATTATGATAAATTTACCATGATGGGGGGTGTGCGGTGTTCCGCCTTCAGTTAATTTTGAATGTGTTGTGTTGGTGGTGCTGCGGCCGGACGTCAGAGAAGCAAACTAATCAGCTTGCTTCACTGACGCCAGTGTTGGTGGTGTTTCAAAAAAGACCCTTGAGTTATAGTTACTTTGGCACGATATGCCTGGGCTACCCTTTGCCCACTGTTGTTCCTTTTCAACAGTTATAACTTTCTTGAGATTTGCTTCACAAATCTTCTTTTGCTACCGTGAAAAATTCATCCATTTCCTAACCATTGAATTATATCTATATAATCAACATTATGACTTGGTGTTCAAAGTTACAGTTTTTTAGCACGTGCCTCTCCTGGTACAGGGGGCTTATAGGTTATCTGACCACTAGGCGGGGGGGGGCTATAATGGGAAAGACCCAAAAATAGTTGACCACGCCGAGGTTCGAACCATGGACATCCTTATCCCCAACAAGAAGCATTACCAAATCGGCTGCCAGGCCCTCCTTTTTTCTATGATTTCCTTAATGCAACCGATTTTATTTCAGCAACAAGTTCACTTCGGAGTAAAAGCAATAGAGGTCACTCAAAATTGAAGAACGAAAGCCTGAAAAACTCACTTGAGAAGTCTAAAAGGAAAGCTCAAAAACCTTCCAGCAAAAAATTTGCTCAAAAAAGACCAACGCGTTTAAAATAATTGCTTCGAACTTCGTTCAAGAGCAATTAAAAATTTTTTTAAAAATATGCTTTCAAAATCTTTTCTCTCAATTTTCGAAACTTGCATCTACAAGACAGTGTCTCCGAAGCCATGAAAACTAAGTGCAGTAATCAGTATCTACATAGAAGTACAATGACATATTAAAGCTCAAATAGACAAAGATTAATGCTGCAGAGAAGGAATTATCAATTAAAAATTAAAATGATTTGAAAAAACGAACATTTTAAAAAAACAAAAACTTACAATTCACAGTTGAGACACCCAACGGTAGTGGAGACCTGGCATTCCTAGATCTGAACATAAACGTAAACGATGATTGAAAACTCAGCTCTCATCAAAATTGGACAGATACCGGCGTAATCCTAATTTTCCGTAGCTGTGCCCCGTTACAATATAAGAAAAATTTGATTCAAGGAACTGTACATAATATTTTCAATGCAACCAAAGAGTGGCAATTCTTTGATATAGCTCTTGACAAGAATCAAGAGATCTGCACTATAAATCAGTATGCAACTGAGTGGTCATTCAATATTAGCAATGAGATGTTGGATAAAATAGTCACGCAGGAAATGTTACAGCAAAACCTAGCAAAGTTCAGTAACACCTCATAACAATTGAAAGTCTCAACAAAAATGAGCTTAAACCGATGATTTTTGTTCAATACAGAGGAAACAACACACATACGTCTTCGAAACGACTGAAAAATAGTCTGATATTCAAATCATTTTAACAAACAGAAAGTTAAGAACATGCTTACTCACCCTTAAATCACCTTTTGATAAGAATCTGTAATCTCAAATGGTGTATAAAATTGAAAGTAGTTGAAGCAGTTACATCTATGTTTGCCACACCTGCCAGCATCGTACCACTTAAATTTCGGTGCAACAAAAAAAGGTTCACCTGTAGGACAACTATTCGTTGATTGTTGTTGTACAGCGCTTAAAAGTGCAAGTGTAATAATCGTGCACTGTGTACGGTTACGGCTTGTTGTGGATTTTTGATAAAAATTTTTCATTTTCTAAGACTTAGGACTGAGGATGTGAATAATCAAACCTTTTAAAACAGATTTAGAATTAATGATTAGAAATACAAAAGTTTCAAAAAAATGAGAAAATGAAAAGCTATTTAGAGAAAGACAGCTGAATTATATGAGGTTTAATTTTGAAAATGTTCTTTGGTTTCAGTCCTATGAACGGTTGTTTAATCTTAAACTATTTTTAACCATTTCCCTAAATCTTTTTGGAATTTTTCTCATAGTTATTTTCGACAGCACGGGTCCCTGTAACTAAACTAGCCGAGGACAAGTTGACCTGCCTGATGAATCCCGTTAAGAAATAAACATTCCTTGACGTCTCTCGACAAGATTATATTCTGTAATTTTTCCCGGCATTATTTATGATGGTTTTTTTATTTAGTTAAGGTCCGACGACTTATTCTTAGTAACAATCTCTTCTTAATCTCCCATTTCATGTCAAAACTTCGAAAAGTGCTTTCAGCATATATTTTATGAGCTTGTCTATGGTTTAATTAAGGTCTATGGTTTTCCACTACTACCTGCTTTTTAGTGTGTTCCACTCACTCACAAGCAAGAGTTTCAAGAGTCCATTTTCTTGTTCAAATTTTATTCCGCTTTTTCAGTCCCTCTATTGTCATCAAAAACACGGGCCTCCTCGTCTTCCACAATTTTTTCGCGTAAAGAATAATTTTGAAAATGTCCTCCCGACCTCCTATCTCCGGATGACAGAGCATTGACAACATTTTGAAATGTTTTTGGATAGTGCTGGTTGTGGCCCTCTGTGTCAGGAATAGAACCTCATAAAAATTTGGAGGTTGACTGAACGGGCTCTGCGCGTTGATCGGCTTCAGCCTCCTCTGGATGACTTTCTTCGATGTCTGCTCTGTTCTTACCCTACTCATTAGCTTTCTGATATCTACCTCGGCATTCTCTGACTCCCGAGCTAAACACTCCCGCTCATCCACCAGAGTGATACATTCTCTTGTCTTTATTTGGGCTTCATTTGTAAACTCCTCTGATTCCCAGTCGTTTGGTCAACTATTCAAGCAGTCGTTTGGTCTCAAGCAATTGGTCACCTAAACTTTTAACTTCAAATTTTAACTGTCAGAGCTCCTTTTCGAGCCAACCCCCGGCAATCCCAAGCATTTCGCTGTTGTCAATCTTCTTTTGTTGTTTTTCGGTTCTCTGATGCATCTTAATTAACTCAATAACACTAATTGCGGCTCTATTCAGAATATTCGGCGGTTGCAGCTGAGTCAATGGCACCACGTATCGTTTATTTGTGGTTCCAACAATCCGATACACTTGGTGCCTGACTATCTACGTGACCTCGAACAACTCTGGTAGATAGTTGCAATAACCGCCAATTTTTGGTTCTGCCGTTCCTACATATCAAACACCTAAATTAATTTAGTGCGTCAATCTCAAATTCTGTCATATCTGGTACAGATTTAGCCTTTTTTGCTTTTATAACTACAATGTTTGTTTTACCATCACACCGTTCAACTGTTCTTTTTCTTGCCGATTTTTGTTCCTTAGAACGTTGTTTTAGATGATGAAAATAAACAAGTTCCCTCATTGGGTTAATGGGTTGCAGTGCAATTACAAAATTGGTGCCAAAGCGTAGCATATAGACTAAAGAAACACACGTACCACACAAAATATGATTTTGGATCCAATAAAAATAGTAATCAAACTGATGGTTGTTTCCCTGGCCACATGCCTGATTTTCATCACTTCACTACACAAGCATTCAAAAGTTAGCAGTTTGTGCGATTGGTGATTGTCGTTCAAGTCCGTGTTGAAATACTCGAAGGTTAAATGTTCATATAAGCCTCCTTGACCCAGGAAAACTTCTGTTCCTTTAATCGTTATTCTCGAACGCCTTAATCTTTGGGCCGTTGTGCTGAGTTCCAGGTCTTTGTCATTAAAAAACACTTCCATTGGTGCAGAAGTTGACTATTTGACGTTAACTCTGTAATTAGGCATATCATTGGGTTAATCAATCAGTTGTATTTATCGTCCATATTTTATTCTTGACCCGTTCTGCACTTCAAGAGCGTTCGATTATATGGGGTTGCAATTAGTAAGTGTGAAATTTCTATAGAAAACCCTCGAAATAGGGTCCATGTATCAAATTCCTTCTGAACTGTTATCAAAAGACAACCTAATAACTGGTACTCCCTTAGTACAAAACTGTTTTTCGACAACATGTACGTTACCTTTAGCATTCCTACGGACATAAAGTAATCCTCCCGCTCTTTCGCCGTGTATACCCAGAGAGTTTTGTTGATTTAGGAAAGTTTGGTGGTTTGGTGTAAGTTTCCGTCAGTTGGTGTCGTTGAAATCGTGACTCTGTGCAGTTTTTCTATTTGTTAATTTAATAACTCTATTTGTTTCAGATTTTCAAACATGCCTCGAAAATCCCACACAAAAAGTTGGTCGAGTTTTATGTTCCTGAGATCTGTCTCAGATATTTTTGTGGGTGAAAAGTTTTGTTCCGTTGCCCTCAACGTTCCGTTTGTGTTAAACAAATTTCTGTGGTTTGTTTTGTAAGCAGAAAATTTTCCATCTGTTTTGTCCTAATTTTCAACTAAACAAATAAATTTAGTTTTATTCTAATTTGCTCGTCAAGTACTTTTTGTTTCCAGCGCGAATTAGTTTTGATGCTATCGAGTCTGAAAATTTAACTATTGTTAAGATATTTTGTTTTTGTCTTGGTCGAACAAATGTTGCATTGAATCTACTTCAAATGGGTCTCCTCGATATAACAAGGTCTGCTCCTTTTTCAGAGTGTCTTTAAAATATAATCAAGTTCCTTCTTTTGCTTCCCTAGTTTCAATGAACATAGTCCCCATAAAAATTTCAGCATTTAACGTGATGTTATTTTTCTTTGTTTCACTTTTTGGATTGATCCAACCCCTGGGGTAGACATAATTCACTCCTTTCTCATCTCCGCCTTTCATGAAGGTATTTGATACCTTCTGACAAACATTACGTCGGCTCGGCCAACACATTCATCTCATTCAGGACTACCTTAGGAGCATTGAATTTGAAGTCAACAAGACCCGGTAATCGCCCTTTGTGTCCCTGTCATAGATTTTGGCAGACTTATATTTTTGTTGGGTGAAATGTTGGGATTATTTGTGAGTTTTCGTTTAAGTAAATTGCGTCGTCATACAAACCACTTTTTTCATCACAGTTATCGTATATGCATCCCCGTACATGCAGTTTTTCAGTTTACTCATGCTGCTCTCGGCGTAGATGAGTTCTCTCCATTTTACCTGCTTTTTCTGCTGATTTTTCACATTTCGTCCGTTCCCTCATGGCAAATTTTTGCGCTTGCATAATGTTCACAAAATCATACCCCACAGTCTATAAGGATTGTGAATAACCTAATATGCTAACCGATTGAAGAAGTTTCCAGTTCACTGCTCATTTCAATGTGGTTTCCACGTCCTCTGCATTTGGTCCTATCACCTTTAAAAGAAATACGTCGGTATCAATTTTTTCATCTGAATCGTTATCTTTGAACAAAAAATAGTCTTTGAGATTCTGTGGTCTTGTTATTTCCGAAACACTTTGTGTTTGATATCGTCGTTTGGTAACATTTTCCGAAGCAGAAGCCGTGCTTCTATTTCGATATACTTTGCCTTCACTCCTTTCGGATGTTGCCACCAGGCTATCCCGCCATAGCTGTGTGGCTACTTTGGGCGCAGGTATCTTTGTGCTTCTGCTCTTGTTGTTTGTGTTTGTATTTAATGATTCTCTTGTACTCTCGCCTAGTGTTTCAAACAATTCCTTCTTGACTGTCTTATTGTGAGTTTCAATACTAGGGTTAATTTGACTATCATTCACTTCAGGATTCAATTCTCTTCTTTCTGTGTCATTCAATTTTGGAGTGAATACTTCAATTTCCAAAAGTTCGTTGTCCTCCATAAGGTCATTTTGTGGTATTCTCGGTTCGCTCGTTGTCTTAGGTTCTTATTTACCGGTGGTAGCAGTTCTACTGTTAAAACGTTTGAGTCGATCGTAGTGGATCTTAACTTGTTTTTTTGTTTTCACATCCTCAATAACAAACTTTAGATCGTTGATTGTTTCGCGTAATACCTGCATTCTACTAAAAAACGATTTATGTTTCTTTGTCTGGCCAGTTTTCATTGTGAGGTTGAACACCATTACTAAATCACCTTCTTCATACTATGGTCCAAATGTGCTACGATCATAACAGTTTTTTTTCTGTCTTGCTCCACATCCATGCTTTCCCGTACCAGTTCGTGGCACGCTTTTAGTTAGTCTCTCAAGCAACCAACTTAATCACTGAAAGTCGTGTAGATTTTGGTTTGTATTGATTGATACATGCAATCAATCGGCAGCGCTCATGATCGTACAAAAGGAGGTAAATGGGGCTGTACTTGGTAACACAATTAATTGGTTACCTGTACGCCATCATTACTAGCGGAATGTAGTCACTCCAGGTGTTGTGATGGTCACCCACATATTTTGCAACAATCTCTTCGATTGTGCAATTAGTGCGCTCTATCATTGCGTTTTCTTGAGGATGATAAGTTGTTGTTGGTGTCTTGTTAATTCCCAGCTCTTTACACATGTTATTAAAAAGATTCGACATGAAATTATTGCCCCTGTCGCTATGGAGATTTGCCGGACAACCAAAGCTTGAAACCCAAACGTTTACAAAAAACTTAGCAAGCATTGAAGTTTCTTGGTTGCTCATGGGAATGGCTTCATACCATTTTTTAAACTGGTCTCCAATTAACAGATTGTACTTGTTTCCACTTGACTCGGGTAAAAGTCTATTCATGTCCAAGGCGACCTGCCAAAATGGGTGACTTGGTTTCCACATTGTCAGGCTGTGTATGTGTTACTGGTGTGGAGACTTCCTTTTGCAGCATACTTCGCCAGAACATACCCAATCGTGAACATTTTTTCTTATCCCGGGCCAGTAGAATCGTTGTCGAACCCAATCAAATGTCTTAGTCATACCAAAATGTCCGCTCTGTTTCAAAAAAAAAATGCAGACTTTCTTTTAAAAACGATCTCTGTATGGCTATTTGTGTTTAAGTTGTTAAATTTGTCAATACTTTTTTGTCTCTTAATTAGATCAATTTCAATTCGTAAGTTTCTAAAACAAGTCCAAAGTTTCCAAAGTGCCTAAGAGGCTCCTGCGATGTTTCTTCCTTGAGGGCGTTTCCCTTTCTCAATCCAGTTTATTAGTATAATGAGCTCTGCTGCATTTTTCTGATGTTCAACCAGTTGTTCCACAGATTTCCCTGGTCCAATGGACCAGATATTTTTGTCTTCCTTATTTACTTGGTTCACTTGATGGGAGTCTTTGCCTTGGTCTTCAGTCTTTGGATCTCTCGACAGACAGTCTGCGTGAGGAATCTGCTTGGCTGCTTTGTGTTTGTCCAAGCTTCTCATTCCATCTGGCAAATAATCTCCTTGGTTCCTTAAAACTATATAACCACTTGAGGGCCCTATGGTCGGTAACAATTAAAACTCTTGTCCCAGAAGATAATTTCTGAAGTGTTGAGTAAAATATACCATTGCAAAGGTTCTCGTTTTGTCGCAAATTAGTTTTGTTGACTTCTGTTGAGCGTTTTGCTTGCGTATGCAATAAATTCACCCCATTGTTGTCTTTCGGAAGTAAATGCGCCAAAGCCATACAGAGAGGCGTCGGTGATTAACGTATAGGGATCCGTGTCATTCAGATGACACAAAATTGGTGCTTTCTGAAGTGCTTGTTTTTTTGTTCAACTGCTGATTCACCTTCTTTGCTCCAAAAAAAACATTCTTTTTTGATTATTAGCTTATGAAACGGCCCTGCTATTTTTCAAAAATCTTGTTTGAATCTTCTGCAAAATCCAACTAGTCCTAATATATCTCTCAATTCTTCTAATATTTGTGGATTTTTCGTTTCACTAACTGCCACTTTTTTCTCCGGATTCTTTTCTACGCCTTTATTTGATACAATGTGTCCCAGGAAATGATTTTTTTCCAAAAAAACTATATTTCGAGCTTTTTGTTTTTAATCCAGCGTCTTTAAACTGTCTAAGTACAAGATTTAGACGGTCCAGGTGCTCCTTCAAAAATCTAACGCAGATGAATAGTTCATCCAGTATACTAAAGCTACTTCATAGTACAGCCACACCATGATCAATTCCATTATATTATGGAACACTCCTGGCGCTGACACTAAACCTGGGTAGTCTCTTCCACTTGTAGAGTCCCAATAGAGTTACAAACGCTGTCACGTTCTGCGACTCTTCATCCAGCGCCATTTAAACATTTGGCAAGGTCAAATCGACAATGAAAAGTAACAATTCCCGTCAAGAGAGTCAATGACTTCATTTATTCTTGGTAGCGGTCAACTGGTTTTCTCGATTTGTTTGTTCAAACCTCTGTAACCTACAACTAATCTATAGCTATCATCAAAATTGATGGTGCTGCCCAATACAATTGAGTTGGTTCAATTAATATTGCATTCTCTAGATCTTGGACAATTTTTTTCATTGCTTTTCTTTTATTGAAGCTCATACTGCAATAACTTATTCTGAACGGCTGTGCATCTTTGTGGAGATTGATTTTGGTTTTATTTTTTCACAAAATCCTAAGTCATTCGAATTTCGGTAAAAAACTTGTTGGTGTTATTCGAATTTCGGGAGAAAACTTGTTGGTGTTATTCGAATTTCGGGAGAAAACTTGTTGGTGTCTCTGTGCTTTCTCTTTCTGTTGGTTAATTAGATTATAACCTTCGAATATTGCGTGTTTTCCCAGTGAAAAATTTCCGACGTTTTTGGCTGATTTTGATTTGTGAAATTTCCATTGACAACTAAGTTGTGTTTGTTTTCAAGATAGCTTCCTACTGTAGTGCTTTTATACATGGTTACTCGTGCATCTGTTAGATTTAGGGTTTTTAATCGAACTAGAACCTTATCCTAACCGATATCTATCATTGATATCATACAGGCGGCTAAAAGCAAACCAGTCTTTAGTTCCAAATCTTCAATTGCTTCCACTAATCCTCCCACTCCCGGAATTTCTTCTCCGTTTTCATCAGCCAATCCAATTCTCATCAGAATTGTGTTTTTACACTGTATATAAGTATTTCGTCCCTCAATTGCAAAAACCTGAAACACCTTGCGTTTTCGCTGTGGTAAGCGGTATTGAAGTTTTAAAGTGACTGCTAAATAGTTTTCCTTCGTGTAATTTCATTACACATTTATTGGTGTTCAAGAAATCAATTCCCAATAGAAATTCTATACCTTCGGCTACCGTTATAACAAATTTTTGGTTCAACCTCCGGAGGTCTTGGTTGCAACTGTACCAACAGCGTTACTCTTCCTATTATTTTGGCGGCTGAGTTATTGGCTGTAAACACTCGTTTTGTCTGTTTGGACAATTCCCAGTTTGACTAGTTTTTCGTATGTGGAACAGCTCAAAAGCGATATACTACTTCCACTATCTATTAATCCAACGCATCTGTCCCATGAAGTATGATTTCTGCTTTTAAACATTTATTTGTGTTTGTCGGACAAACTATAATTAGACTACAGTTCTCGGTGGTTTTCTTTTTGAAAGAGCAGTTCCTTTTCACGTGTTGGACATTTCCACATAGGAAACAATTTCGACGATTTCTCGAATTGTGTCCTTCTTGTCCGCAGGCTCTGCACTTGAAACCCTGCGTGTCGTTCATTCTAGACGGTTATCTGTTTCGAAAGGTCTGTCTCGGTGACTAGGTCCTGGCGCTGGAAGTTGCCGCCGATCATTGAACCCACGATCTTCCTGCTGTCATTGTCCCACTGATCATTGTTTCTCGCTGTTTATCATCTTCTGATAAACTCTGTTTATCATCTTTATTCATCAATTTTTTCATCTGAATCGTTATCCTTGAATAAAAAATAGTCTTTGAGATTCTGTGGTCTTGTTATTTCCGAAACACTTTGTGTTTGATATCGTCGTTTGGTAACATTTTCCGAAGCAGAAGCCGTGCTTCTATTTCGATATACTTTGCCGTCACTCCTTTCGGATGTTGCCACCAGGCTATCCCGCCATAGCTGTGTGGCTACTTTGGGCGCAGGTATCTTTGTGCTTCTGCTCTTGTTGTTTGTGTTTGTATTTAATGATTCTCTTGTACTCTCGCCTAGTGTTTCAAACAATTTCTTCTTGACTGTCTTATTGTGAGTTTCAATACTAGGGTTAATTTGACCATCATTCACTTCAGGATTCAATTCTCTTCTTTCTGTGTCATTCAATTTTGGAGTGAATACTTCAATTTCCAAAAGTTCGTTGTCCTCCATAAGGTCATTTTGTGGTATTCTCGGTTCGCTCGTTGCCTTCTTAGGTTCTTATTTACCGGTGGTAGCAGTTCTACTGTTAAAACGTTTGAGTCGATCGTAGTGGATCTTAACTTGTTTTTTCGTTTTCACATCCTCAATAACAAACTTTAGATCGTTGATTGTTTTGCGTAATACCTGCATTCTACTAAAAAACGATTTATGTTTCTTTGTCTGGCCAGTTTTCATTGTGAGGTTGAACACCATTACTAAATCACCTTCTTCATACTATGGTCCAAATGTGCTACGATCATAACAGTTTTTTTTTCTGTCTTGCTCCACATACATGCTTTCCCGTACCAGTTCGTGGCACGCTTTTAGTTAGTCTCTCAAGCAACCAACTTAATCACTGAAAGTCGTGTAGATTTTGGTTTGTATTGATTGATACATGCAATCAATCGGCAGCGCTCATGATCGTACAAAAGGAGGTAAATGGGGCTGTACTTGGTAACACAATTAATTGGTTACCTGTACGCCATCATTACTAGCGGAATGTAGTCACTCCAGGTGTTGTGATGGTCACCCACATATTTTGCAACAATCTCTTCGATTGTGCAATTAGTGCGCTCTATCATTGCGTTTTCTTAAGGATGATAAGTTGTTGTTGGTGTCTTGTTAATTCCCAGCTCTTTACACATGTTATTAAAAAGATTCGACATGAAATTATTGCCCCTGTCGCTATGGAGATTTGCCGGACAACCAAAGCTTGAAACCCAAACGTTTACAAAAAACTTAGCAAGCATTGAAGTTTCTTGGTTGCTCATGGGAATGGCTTCATACCATTTTTTAAACTGGTCTCCAATTAACAGATTGTACTTGTTTCCACTTGACTCGGGTAAAAGTCTATTCATGTCCAAGGCGACCTGCCAAAATGGGTGACTTGGTTTCCACATTGTCAGGCTGTGTATGTGTTACTGGTGTGGAGACTTCCTTTTGCAGCATACTTCGCCAGAACATACCCAATCGTGAACATTTTTTCTTATCCCGGGCCAGTAGAATCGTTGTCGAACCCAATCAAATGTCTTAGTCATACCAAAATGTCCGCTCTGTTTCAAAAAAAAATGCAGACTTTCTTTTAAAAACGATCTCTGTATGGCTATTTGTGTTTAAGTTGTTAAATTTGTCAATACTTTTTTGTCTCTTAATTAGATCAATTTCAATTCGTAAGTTTCTAAAACAAGTCCAAAGTTTCCAAAGTGCCTAAGAGGCTCCTGCGATGTTTCTTCCTTGAGGGCGTTTCCCTTTCTCAATCCAGTTTATTAGTATAATGAGCTCTGCTGCATTTTTCTGATGTTCAACCAGTTGTTCCACAGATTTCCCTGGTCCAATGGACCAGATATTTTTGTCTTCCTTATTTACTTGGTTCACTTGATGGGAGTCTTTGCCTTGGTCTTCAGTCTTTGGATCTCTCGACAGACAGTCTGCGTGAGGAATCTGCTTGGCTGCTTTGTGTTTGTCCAAGCTTCTCATTCCATCTGGCAAATAATCTCCTTGGTTCCTTAAAACTATATAACCACTTGAGGGCCCTATGGTCGGTAACAATTAAAACTCTTGTCCCAGAAGATAATTTCTGAAGTGTTGAGTAAAATATACCATTGCAAAGGTTCTCGTTTTGTCGCAAATTAGTTTTGTTGACTTCTGTTGAGCGTTTTGCTTGCGTATGCAATAAATTCACCCCATTGTTGTCTTTCGGAAGTAAATGCGCCAAAGCCATACAGAGAGGCGTCGGTGATTAACGTATAGGGATCCGTGTCATTCAGATGACACAAAATTGGTGCTTTCTGAAGTGCTTGTTTTTTTGTTCAACTGCTGATTCACCTTCTTTGCTCCAAAAAAAACATTCTTTTTTGATTATTAGCTTATGAAACGGCCCTGCTATTTTTCAAAAATCTTGTTTGAATCTTCTGCAAAATCCAACTAGTCCTAATATATCTCTCAATTCTTCTAATATTTGTGGATTTTTCGTTTCACTAACTGCCACTTTTTTCTCCGGATTCTTTTCTACGCCTTTATTTGATACAATGTGTCCCAGGAAATGATTTTTTCCCAAAAAAACTATATTTCGAGCCTTTTGTTTTTAATCCAGCGTCTTTAAACTGTCTAAGTACAAGATTTAGACGGTCCAGGTGCTCCTTAAAAAATCTAACGCAGATGAATAGTTCATCCAGTATACTAAAGCTACTTCATAGTACAGCCACACCATGATCAATTCCATTATATTATGGAACACTCCTGGCGCTGACACTAAACCTGGGTAGTCTCTTCCACTTGTAGAGTCCCAATAGAGTTACAAACGCTGTCACGTTCTGCGACTCTTCATCCAGCGCCATTTAAACATTTGGCAAGGTCAAATCGACAATGAAAAGTAACAATTCCCGTCAAGAGAGTCAATGACTTCATTTATTCTTGGTAGCGGTCAACTGGTTTTCTCGATTTGTTTGTTCAAACCTCTGTAACCTACAACTAATCTATAGCTATCATCAAAATTGATGGTGCTGCCCAATACAATTGAGTTGGTTCAATTAATATTGCATTCTCTAGATCTTGGACAATTTTTTTCACTGCTTTTCTTTTATTGAAGCTCATACTGCAATAACTCATTCTGAACGGCTGTGCATCTTTGTGGAGATTGATTTTGGTTTTATTTTTTCACAAAATCCTAAGTCATTCGAATTTCGGTAAAAAACTTGTTGGTGTTATTCGAATTTCGGGAGAAAACTTGTTGGTGTTATTCGAATTTCGGGAGAAAACTTGTTGGTGTCTCTGTGCTTTCTGTTTCTGTTGGTTAATTAGATTATAACCTTCGAATATTGCGTGTTTTCCCAGTGAAAAATTTCCGACGTTTTTGGCTGATTTTGATTTGTGAAATTTCCATTGACAACTAAGTTGTGTTTGTTTTCAAGATAGCTTCCTACTGTAGTGCTTTTATACATGGTTACTGGTGCATCTGTTAGATTTAGGGTTTTTTAATCGAACTAGAACCTTATCCTAACCGATATCTATCATTGATATCATACAGGCGGCTAAAAGCAAACCAGTCTTTAGTTCCAGATCTTCAATTGCTTCCACTAATCCTCCCACTCCCGGAATTTCTTCTCCGTTTTCATCAGCCAATCCAATTCTCATCAGAATTGTGTTTTTACACTGTATATAAGTATTTTGTCCCTCAATTGCAAAAACCTGAAACACCTTGCGTTTTCGCTGTGGTAAGCGGTATTGAAGTTTTAAAGTGACTGCTAAATAGTTTTCCTTCGTGTAATTTCAATACACATTTATTGGTGTTCAAGAAATCAATTCCCAATAGAAATTCTATACCTTCGGCTACCGTTATAACAAATTTTTGGTTCAACCTCCGGAGGTCTTGGTTGCAACTGTACCAACAGCGTTACTCTTCCTATTATTTTGGCGGCTGAGTTATTGGCTGTAAACACTCGTTTTGTCTGTTTGGACAATTCCCAGTTTGACTAGTTTTTCGTATGTGGAACAGCTCAAAAGCGATATACTACTTCCACTATCTATTAATCCAACGCATCTGTCCCATGAAGTATGATTTCTGCTTTTAAACATTTATTTGTGTTTGTCGGACAAACTATAATTAGACTACAGTTCTCGGTGGTTTTCTTTTTGAAAGAGCAGTTCCTTTTCACGTGTTGGACATTTCCACATAGGAAACAGTTTCGACGATTTCTCGAATTGTGTCCTTCTTGTCCGCAGGCTCTGCACTTGAAACCCTGCGTGTCGTTCATTCTAGACGGTTATCTGTTTCGAAAGGTCTGTCTCGGTGACTAGGTCCTGGCGCTGGAAGTTGCCGCCGATCATTGAACCCACGATCTTCCTGCTGTCCTCTATCAAATCTGTCGTCACCACACCGTCTCCAGGAGCTGCTTCGCCCCATGATTGGTTTACGGTTTTCTCGCTGTTTATCATCTTCTGACAATTGTTTCACAAGCTTGGTGACGGCCTCCACTAAATTTTTTGTTTAACTATGTCTAATTACCGCAATTTCTGTTGTTTGCTCTTCCTCCTCTATTCATATTATAGCTTAGAGATGCAGTAGTTGTTCCAACACTGTTTCAATTTTCATATCCTTGTCGCCAATTTGCTTTCTGAGATCTAACCTAACCTGACTATAATTGTTTCATTCGAGGAATCGTCTCAGAGCCAAATGGTCTCTAATGTCCTGCGACTCCGTTGTGTAAGCGTTCAAAGACAACTGCTTTAAATCTTCCAGAAAATCTGTCAGTTTTTCCTCTGGTTGCTGTACGCGGTGAGCTAGGCGTCTTCGGAAAACGACCGGTTTTTCGTTATAGTATTCTTGAAAAGCTTTATTTTATTCGTCATAAATTTATTTTGTAGCTTGCGGTAGGGTGCGATACTGTGAGAACTCCATGGCAGATTTTTGTAGTCTAAGTGCAAAGTAATGCGACCGTTCATCAACTTCGCTGGTCGGATCTCCTTCAGTTTTTTTCCACTTTTGTAGTTCCGCTATTAGCTCAAAATGCGTCACGTAGCTTTCAAAGTCGTTTGAACTGGTAAGCGCTTCCGGTAATAGCATTCTAGAGGTCGAGCCTGTTGTCATTTTACTGTTCCCTTACTTGTATCGTACTCCTTTTTAAATTTTGTTTCGTTGTTTCAAATAATAGTTTCTATGAAATTATTACCAAGTTGATCGGCATTGGAAGGTGTTTTCTCTTTCTATCTTTGGTTTTCTTTACCTTATTGTTTAAACTTTTGGTTATAAAATTTAACGCTTATTTAAATATGGCAATTCTTTTTTACTTATATTATGTTTTAACGTTTACAGTCTTATAGATGACTGTCCCACCTAATTTCTCTTTATTGTTTTAACATAATTTTAGCTGAACTCCAGTTTATCCCGTTTTATTGTTGTTTATAATTTATTTTTTTGGGTCTCATTGCGATAAGGATGATATTAGGTGCTTTACTTTTCTTTTACTTTCTCCTGCTTATCGATACCTGATCAAACTTTTTCGTTTTTTATTTTGTTTAAGTTATGGTAGTTTCAGAATAAGTCATTATAAAATTTTCGGAGATCAAAACAACGCTATTGTTTTGATTGATTGTACAACGCAAATATCCCTTTTTTTTGGGGCGGTAGCTACGCCGCTTACGAACAATTTAGCAATTAAGATCGAAAGAAAAAAATGATTTCCTAGAATAACAAGACAAACGCAGTGGCGATCAGTTTCACTTAACAACGACAATTAGAGAAAACTCTTTATTTGGACTCTTTTTGTGTGATGCGCTCTTTCCATAAAAAGAACTTTCTCTCTTCTCCAAATTGTGAAAGTAAGGACTTTGCGAGTAAATTCTCACTTGTGGCAACTGATTTCCTGCGACTGATTCCGCTATGACTTCTACAATTGCATTTTGGTGGCAGTTGGTGGAAACTGGTGATTTGTTATCCCAAATCTTGTGTTTCTTATTTCTATCTCGATATTAATTCAACTCACGAGTTCTCAAGTTAATGTGCTTTTTATTTGCATCTTCTTACCGAAAAGGTTTCAAAATGTTAACTTTTTAAAATCTCTGTTGCCAATGTGATATCCGTGCACTGTGTACGGTTACGGTTTGAGTTGGGGGTTTTTTAAGTTCTATAAAACTCGAGATTACTGATTAAAATTTTCTAACTCAAAAACTTTAAATTAATTATGAATATAAAGATAATCAAACGTTTTAATGCAGAGTTAGAATTACTGATTGGAAATATAAGAAGTTTCGGAGAAAAAGAAGATGAAAAGCTGCTTAGAGAAAGGCAGCTCAATTATATGAGGTTTAATTTTGAATGTTTTTTGGTTTCGGTCCTATCAAAAGTTGATTAATCTTAGGTTATTTTTACCCATTTCCTTGAATACCTTTGGGATTTTTCTCATTGTTATTTTCTATTCTGCCACATGTTAATTTGAATTTTTGTCAAACTCAACAGCTGAAGGATAACAACAGATAGGAAAGAATGTAAAAACTTCTTTTCAGGAAAAAAACAACATACCAGTGTTTCTCAAAAACTACAAAAATTGAATTATTTCTGGTTTATCAAGTGTAAAAAGCATGATGCTAAATTAATTTTAATTTCAAATTTTTGCTGTAATTTAAACTCATTTCTTATAATTCAACAGATAGAGTCAGGGACAAATTTAAAAATTTTTGAATGATTTTATTTGACGGTTAAACCTGACGATCAATGCATTGTTCGAAAAACGTTCGTTTTTTAAGTCAATTTAATATTTAAAAGACAATCTCATCCTATCTCCAATGATAAAACTGACAATGAATATCATCGTCAAAAAAACAAATTAAAGATTTTGTGAAAACATTTGAGAGCCATTTACAATCGATTGTGCACAATAGTCTATTCAAACTTGAATAAGGCCTAATATGGTTTTCATCATTGTACTCTAGTTAATGCTAGAGCTGTTATAGCTCTACAAAAAATCGATAAAATTGTTCTGCAGAAAAACGCAATTTGTTGAATCCCATTCCACCCGTTGGAATTTTGAGGCAACTGTCTTCTCTCCGACATGTCGTCAGACCTGACGAGGTGGTCTCTGCACTCCGACAACTGTTGCACATGGGAATTTTTTGGATCCCATTCCACCCTCGTGAGTTTTGAGGACAACTGCCTTCTTTCCGGCATGTCTTCCACGCAAGCTGAGGACAACTGTCCCTGCTTTGATGAACCGCTTGGGACCGGCAGGCGCAGATACGACTCATTTCAAAACTATGACGACAAAATGATGCTTAAAATGAGATAGCAAAATGAATAACTGAACAACTGCTAAAGGTTGATTACATCAAGTTACCATTAAAAATCAATGCAAAGTATGCGGAACAAAAATTTACATACAACACGACTCGTATGATACTGCCTGCCCGTATTTGTCATTAGATTCTGTTTTATAATTTTGGTACGGCCCCGGACAATCCAAAATTTACCCAGTGGTGGTAGGGTGCATTTCTTATTTTTTTGGTGTTATTTCCATCCTGAAAAAGCTGAGAAAAACTACAACTGTTCTGTGATCCAAAAAAATTAAACAGAGCAACAGTGCCAAAATGCCTCAGTTCAACTACTACACATCAAAGGGACATTTTGGCAACAAAGAAGAGGAAATATGTAGAGACTAAATCAATCCTTGTTGATAAAAACATATATCGACTAATGTCGGAAGAATTGCTATCGAACACAAGCGTGTGGAGAAACAGTTGACCACGCCGGGATTTGAGGTTTGGACAACCTCATCTATAACCAGAAGCAATGTCAAATTGGTTATCAGGCCCTTCTTTTTGGTAGGATATCCTTACTGCAACCAATTTTATTTGAGCAACAAAATTACTTCCGAGTATAGGCAATAGAGGTCATTCAAAATTGAAGAACGAAAGCCTTAAAAAGTCACTTGAGAAGTCAACGAAAGTTAAAATAGAAAACCTCAAAAATTTTCGAGCAAAACAATTGCATAAAAATGACCAGCGCGTATGAAATAATTGCTTTGAAGATCGTTCAAGAGCAGTTCGAAAATAAAGAACTCATGCTTTCAAAATCGTTGCTCTCAATTTTTGAAACTTGAACTTACAAGACATTGTCTCCGAAGCCATGCAAACTAAATGCAATAATCAGTATTTACATAGAATTACAATGAAATTTTAAAGATCAAATAGACAAAGATTAAAGCTGCAGAGAAGGAATTATCAATTACAAATTGAAATGATTTGAAAACAATAAATGTTCTAAAAAAACAAAAAACTTGCATTTCATTCTTGAGACACTCAACGGTAGTGAAGACCTGGCAATCTTAGATCTGAACAAAAGCGTAAACGGTGATTGAAAACTCAGCTCTCATTGGTATCAAAATTGGACCGATACCGGCGTAATCTTAAATTTCCGTAGCTGTGCCCCGTTACAACACAAGAAAAATTTGATTCAATGGACTGTACATAAGAAATTCAATGTAACCAGTGGGTGGCAGTCGTTTGATATAGCTCTTAACAAAAATCAAGAGATCTGCACTATAAATCAGTATCCAACTGAGTGGTCATTCAATATTATCAATGAGACGTTGGATAAAATAGTCACGAAGGAAAGGTTACAGCAAAATCCACCAAAGCTAAGCAACACCTCAAAACAATAGAAAATCTCAACAAAATTGAGATTACACCGATGTTCTTCGTTCAATACAGAGGAAACAAGAAACCTACGTTTGTGAGTAGACTGAAAAAATTGTGTGATTGTTAAACCATTTTGACCTCTTGAAATCTCAAGTGGAAGGAAAATTTGGATTTAGTGGTTGCAGTTCCGTCTATGTTGGTCAAACCAGCCGATATGTAATCACTAATAATTCATAGCATTAAAAATGATTCCCCCAGGGGACAAATTTTCGTTGAATGTTTTGGTACAGCGCTTAATATTGAATGCGGTGTTCTAGACGCATGTCCCGTGGTTGATAGACTGATGACAATAGAAGCGATCTACAAAACAAGCTGAAACTTCCACTAAAAACGGGCTTTGAGTACCGGGGGCGGTTATTGAAGTTGAAGTATTGGTTCAAATGCAAAAAATTAGTCTTTTGTTGATTTGGTGCGTATTAATTCCAATTTTTGTCAGTGCCAAAAAGTAAAGGATAACAACAGATAGGAATGAAAGTTTGACCTCTTTTTCAGGAAAACAAAACAATATACCTGGGAACATCAAAAACTCCATAAAAAAGTTTGAATTAATTTTGGTGCCATAAATGTGAAATAACGGTGTTGAATATGATTTCAACTGCAAATAATTTCAAGAAGAGTCACATAGAGTCAATTTCCCATAGTGTTAAAGATATTTTTTTTACTTTGTATTTTGGTTCTCAATAATTTAAACAAACGATGATCGCAATGTTCCAAAACGTTCGTTATTTTTAATCAATCTAAAATTTTAATTGATAATGCTTTCTTCTCTACAGTGATGATAGCGCCAATTAAGTTGTAAGATATCTCTGTGACAAGTTTTCGAGAAATTACTCTGATCAAATCCGAAAGAAAAAAATTAATTATCAGGTCTACTAAGAAAATAGATCCATCTAAATCCGCAGAAGTTGAAAGAGTAACAGAAGTCAAACTTCTTGATGTTATGTTCGATAAGAAAATTATTTTCAATCACAAATAAATTCGGTTAACCAACAAATTACAAGTGTTTTTTTACTGTTGTTACGCCTCAAAACACTAGAACATTCCAGAACTGAACTTTCGTATTTGTATCAAAGTCTAGTTACAAATTTCTTGTTATATTGTTGTAATGTTTGGGGGGTTGCTACGAATTATCTCATGAACGAAATGGACGGTTTGCAGAAATGGGCAGTTTATTTTTTTAAAATTGGCATGTTTGGTGGTTTCAAACTTTGTCAATCAAGCAATTTATCAAGGACAATGATAAACACCTTTTCGACAAAAATATCCCATTCAATACACATGTTTTCCAAAACGATCTGCTTTCGCGTGTAAATTGCGACCGAATCTTCCGTCGGTTTTTAAAGCAAAAACCGCAATTGAAGTTTCAATTTTTGCAAACACGTTCCTCAAAACACATAATTTGTCTATTAATATAATATAAAATAAGAATGCCTTCATACTCTAAAAAAATTCGGTTTCTTTTCTTCCTGCTTTATATAAATTTCTGTTGAGAGCATATAATTTTGAAACAATTTTAAATAAAATTTTATCTATTTTACCGCTTCAAAAACTTGATAGAGATTGAAGCGATAGATCCTTGTTTGTTATCATTAGAATGCAAGTTTTTGCAATAATATTTCCGCACAATAGTAAATATCTCTTAGAGAAAAGGGAACTTTTTAATGCTCTAGCTTTATTGAGGAGTCGTTTTTTCTTTGACGGGCTCACTTCCATCCATTGGTAGGATGGATGATTCAAACTAACAGAGGGTAGTTGGGTATTTCTTAATTTAGTTTTTTCACTATTATTGTTAATGTTATAATAATAATTATTATTATTAATAATATTATCGTTTTTATTATTATTCTTATTAATATTATTATTTTTATTATTATTATTATTACTATTATTATTATTATTATTATTATTATTATTATTATTATTATTATTATTATTATTATTATTATTATTATTATTATTATTATTATTATTATTATTATTATTATTATTATTATTATTATTATTATTATTATTATTATTATTATTATTATTATTATTATTATTATTATTATTATTATTATTATTATTATTACTATTATTATTATTATTATTATTATTATTATTATTATTATTATTATTATTATTATTATTATTATTACTATTATTATTATTATTATTATTATTATTATTATTATTATTATTAATATTATTATTATTATTATTATTATTATTATTATTATTATTATTATTATTATTATTATTATTATTACTATTATTATTATTATTATTATTATTATTATTATTATTATTATTATTATTATTATTATTATTATTATTATTATTTTTATTATTATTATTCCTATTATTATTTTGGTGAGTGTAAGAGCAAGACAAGGAGAATAAGTAAATTAAGTACGGAGGATTAAAATTTTACGCATATAACATAAAAGGCAAAATGCATTTTTTTAGGCCGCGTGTTCACACATTCAGTGTGCGCAGACGGATACCTGTCAACAGCAACGCTAGCAGTTAGCTAAAGAAATCACACATCGCTTATATCATAAGTCAGCTCCGCTGGATTCGATGTATTCTAACAAATAACATCATTTATATGATGATATAACAACAAATAGTTTATGAGTGTTTACGGGTATTATTTGTATCATGCAGTAGTTGCAGTTTCTAATCTCCATCTGTAGGCACGCACCACATTCCCCCTGCGAGGGAAGAGAATTATTCGTAAAATTCTTCTTCGTATAAGTTGCGTGGTTTTATGTCCGATATGGAGCTTTTGCCTCGAGTGCCTGTGGGAACGTCATGTTCTTCATTAGGCTCGTGCTCCTTTTGGATACTGTGTTGTTGGGGCTCCGTTGTCGGTTGTTCTTGGTTTGGTAATTGAGAATTGTTCTCCGGGATTATTTCAACCGGAGTGCTAGATGTAGGTGCTGTTCCACGTGGAGTGGCTTTTATTGCGATTGGTGATAGTGATGGCTTAGATGTGGTGTTTAGCTGCTGAATCTTATTAGGGTGCATTTCTTATTTTTTTGGTGTTATTTCCATCCTGAAAAAGCTGAGAAAAACTACAACTGTTCTGTGATCCAAAAAAATTAAACAGAGCAACAGTGCCAAAATGCCTCAGTTCAACTACTACACATCAAAGGGACATTTTGGCAACAAAGAAGAGGAAATATGTAGAGACTAAATCAATCCTTGTTGATAAAAACATATATCGACTAATGTCGGAAGAATTGCTATCGAACACAACCGTGTGGAGAAACAGTTGACCACGCCGGGATTTGAGGCTTGGACAACCTCATCTATAACCAGAAGCACTGTCAAATTGGTTATCAGGCCCTTCTTTTTGGTAGGATATCCTTACTGCAACCAATTTTATTTGAGCAACAAAATTACTTCCGAGTATAGGCAATAGAGGTCATTCAAAATTGAAGAACGAAAGCCTTAAAAAGTCACTTGAGAAGTCAACGAAAGTTAAAATAGAAAACCTCAAAAATTTTCGAGCAAAACAATTGCATAAAAATGACCAGCGCGTATGAAATAATTGCTTTGAAGATCGTTCAAGAGCAGTTCGAAAATAAAGAACTCATGCTTTCAAAATCGTTGCTCTCAATTTTTGAAACTTGAACTTACAAGACATTGTCTCCGAAGCCATGCAAACTAAATGCAATAATCAGTATTTACATAGAATTACAATGAAATTTTAAAGATCAAATAGACAAAGATTAAAGCTGCAGAGAAGGAATTATCAATTACAAATTGAAATGATTTGAAAACAATAAATGTTCTAAAAAAACAAAAAACTTGCATTTCATTCTTGAGACACTCAACGGTAGTGAAGACCTGGCAATCTTAGATCTGAACAAAAGCGTAAACGGTGATTGAAAACTCAGCTCTCATTGGTATCAAAATTGGACCGATACCGGCGTAATCTTAAATTTCCGTAGCTGTGCCCCGTTACAACACAAGAAAAATTTGATTCAATGGACTGTACATAAGAAATTCAATGTAACCAGTGGGTGGCAGTCGTTTGATATAGCTCTTAACAAAAATCAAGAGATCTGCACTATAAATCAGTATCCAACTGAGTGGTCATTCAATATTATCAATGAGACGTTGGATAAAATAGTCACGAAGGAAAGGTTACAGCAAAATCCACCAAAGCTAAGCAACACCTCAAAACAATAGAAAATCTCAACAAAATTGAGATTACACCGATGTTCTTCGTTCAATACAGAGGAAACAAGAAACCTACGTTTGTGAGTAGACTGAAAAAATTGTGTGATTGTTAAACCATTTTGACCTCTTGAAATCTCAAGTGGAAGGAAAATTTGGATTTAGTGGTTGCAGTTCCGTCTATGTTGGTCAAACCAGCCGATATGTAATCACTAATAATTCATAGCATTAAAAATGATTCCCCCAGGGGACAAATTTTCGTTGAATGTTTTGGTACAGCGCTTAATATTGAATGCGGTGTTCTAGACGCATGTCCCGTGGTTGATAGACTGATGACAATAGAAGCGATCTACAAAACAAGCTGAAACTTCCACTAAAAACGGGCTTTGAGTACCGGGGGCGGTTATTGAAGTTGAAGTATTGGTTCAAATGCAAAAAATTAGTCTTTTGTTGATTTGGTGCGTATTAATTCCAATTTTTGTCAGTGCCAAAAAGTAAAGGATAACAACAGATAGGAATGAAAGTTTGACCTCTTTTTCAGGAAAACAAAACAATATACCTGGGAACATCAAAAACTCCATAAAAAAGTTTGAATTAATTTTGGTGCCATAAATGTGAAATAACGGTGTTGAATATGATTTCAACTGCAAATAATTTCAAGAAGAGTCACATAGAGTCAATTTCCCATAGTGTTAAAGATATTTTTTTTACTTTGTTTTTTGGTTCTCAATAATTTAAACTAACGATGATCGCAATGTTCCAAAACGTTCGTTATTTTTAATCAATCTAAAATTTTAATTGATAATGCTTTCTTCTCTACAGTGATGAAAGCGCCAATTAAGTTGTAAGATATCTCTGTGACAAGTTTTCGAGAAATTACTCTGATCAAATCCGAAAGAAAAAAATTAATTATCAGGTCTACTAAGAAAATAGATCCATCTAAATCCGCAGAAGTTGAAAGAGTAACAGAAGTCAAACTTCTTGATGTTATGTTCGATAAGAAAATTATTTTCAATCACAAATAAATTCGGTTAACCAACAAATTACAAGTGTTTTTTTACTGTTGTTACGCCTCAAAACACTCGAACATTCCAGAACTGAACTTTCGTATTTGTATCAAAGTCTAGTTACAAGTTTCTTGTTATATTGTTGTAATGTTTGGGGGGTTGCTACGAATTATCTCATGAACGAAATGGACGGTTTGCAGAAATGGGCAGTTTATTTTTTTAAAATTGGCATGTTTGGTGGTTTCAAACTTTGTCAATCAAGCAATTTATCAAGGACAATGATAAACACCTTTTCGACAAAAATATCCCATTCAATACACATGTTTTCCAAAACGATCTGCTTTCGCGTGTAAATTGCGACCGAATCTTCCGTCGGTTTTTAAAGCAAAAACCGCAATTGAAGTTTCAATTTTTCCAAACAGGTTCCTCAAAACATATAATTTGTCTATTAATATAATATAAAATACGAATGCCTTCATACTCTAAAAATATTTGGTTTCTTTTCTTCCTGCTTTATATAAATTTCTGTTGAGAGCATATAATTTTGAAACAATTTTAAATAACATTTTATCTATTTTACCGCTTCAAAAACTTGATAGAGATTGAAGCGATAGATCCTTGTTTGTTATCATTAGAATGCAAGTTTTTGCAATAATATTTCCGCACAATAGTAAATATCTCTTAGAGAAAAGGAAACTTTTTAATGCTCTAGCTTTATTGAGGAGTCGTTTTTTCTTTGACGGGCTCACTTCCATCCATTGGTAGGATGGATGGTTCAAACTAACAGAGGGTAGTTGGGTATTTCTTAATTTAGTTTTTTCACTATTATTGTTATTGTTATAATTTATTATTATTATTATTATTATTATTATTATTATTATTATTATTATTATTATTATTATTATTATTAATATTTTTATTATTATTATTATTATTATTATTATTATTATTATTATTTCTATTATTATTATTATTTTTTTTATTATTATTATTATTATTATTATTATTATTATTATTATTATTAATATTATTATTATTATTATTTTTATTATTATTATTATTATTATTATTATTATTATTATTATTCCTAATATTATTTTGATGAGTGTAAGAGCAAGACAAGAAGAATAAGTAAATTAAGTATGGATGACTACAACTTTACGCATATAACAAAAAAGGCGAACTGCATTTTTTTAGGCCGCGTGTTCACACATTCAGTGTGCGCAGACGGATACCTGTCAACAGCAACGCTAGCAGTTAGCTAAAGAAATCACTTAACACACATCGCTTATATCATAAGTCAGCTCCGCTGGATTCGATGTATTCTAACAAATAACATCATTTATATGATGCTATAACAACAAATAGTTTATGAGTGTTTACGGGTATTATTTGTATCATGCAGTAGTTGCAGTTTCTAATCTCCATCTGTAGGCACGCACCACATTCCCCCTGCGAGGGAAGAGAATTATTCGTAAAATTCTTCTTCGTATAAGTTGCGTGGTTTTATGTCCGATATGGAGCTTTTGCCTCGAGTGCTTGTGGGAACGTCATGTTCTTCATTAGGCTCGTGCTCCTTTTGGATATTGTGCTGTTGGGGCTCCGTTGTCGGTTGTTCTTGGTGTGGTAATTGAGAATCGTTCTCCGGGATTATTACAACCGGAGTGCTAGATGTAGGTGCTGTTCCACGTGGAGTGGCTTTTATTGCGATTGGTGATTGTGATGGCTTAGGTGTGGTGTTTAGTTGCTGAATCTTTATCACTGCCTTGTCTACTTTTGGCGTTGAAATCTTTGATGTAAACGTTGTTGGTACACCTGGGCTATCGGGGTAAGTTACAAAGAGTGGGCTGCTTTGAGTTGAGTCTGATGTGAGCGTGATTATCTCTATAGTTGAGGATTTTACTATTACTTTCTCGTCGATGCGTAAAAACGATCTGTTTTAGTGTGTCTGTTTCTCCATGTGGAGTTTTGTTTGTTGCAGGGCAGCAGCTCGTGATTTTGAGAGAAACGATTCGTTTAGGTTTTGATTCTGTCTCCTTTTGCCGCCTTTTTTGCATTTTGTATCTTTTGGTTGCTTTGTATGCTCTTTCCTACGTTGAGGAGACAGTTGTTGTTTTGGTTGTTGCTTAGTTGTTACTTTGCGTTTTTGTTGTGTGCGGCTTCTTTTTTGCTGGTGTTTTTGATTGCATTTTGCAATTGTAACCAGTTGTTCATGGTTATAATTTTCTTGTTCTCCGAATGAAGTGAAGATATTTGTTATAGTGAATGTTGCTCCTGCTGGGCTCGATTCTTTTCCACTGAACAGAATTGATTTTTTTCCAGGTTACGAGTGTATTCTCTTAGGGATTTGCATGCTACCATATGTGTCAATTGTTTAGATGGAACTGTTTGTTTTTGGTGTACTCCTAGTGGTTGTGTTAGGATTGCAAAACCGCTTTTTCTTATTACAGTAATTTTAAGTGTGTCGGTGTCTAGTGTTATTGCGTTTGGTGAGTAATTAGTGATGGTGCCATTTTCTACTATATTCCATTGTGATTTCAGTGTACCTCGTGGTTCGAGTGCTTTGCGTGTTATTGTTTTTCGTGCGAGTTGTCTTTTTGAATATATTACTGTGGAAGTTTTGTCACCGAATGCGATTTCTATTTTTCATGGTGTGATATTTTTCGGAGTGCGCTTGGGGCTAAGCAGCGATGCATTCTCGGATTTTTCGCTCTCAGTGGAGAAGGTGCTGTCGTTGAGTGTTCGTGTTAGCTTTTTATATTGCAGGTTCAATTCAAGTTTGGAGTCTTGCTCCGTGTTCCACATCGTTGCTGGGTTTAGTACAGGTTGCTTTAGTAGTTTACGATCTGAAGCAAAATTTCAAATTGTTTTTTGTATGACAGGTTGTGTTTGTTTGGTTTTTTACTATGTTTGAGAGTGCAATGTTGGGTTTCCTACCGAAGTGTGCTTCGAAAGGTGCTACTTTTGTTACTCTGTTCGGTATCAATCTTATGTTTTGAACTATGTTAGCTATTATTCTGGTGGATTTAATGTCACTACCTCTAGTCTTCGTATAATAGTTTTGATTAATCTGTCCACCATTCCTTTTGCTCTATGATCTGCGGCAGCAGCTAGTATTAGTTTTTTACATTGTTTTCTTTGCAAAAGACGCAAAAAATTCTACATTTAAATGCTTGTGCCTAATCGCATCGTACTGAGCGTGGGATGCCGTGAAAATTACATTAATTTTCTAAGTTTTGTTTTGCAGTTGATGCCTTGCAGGCCTTAAATACTTAAGCTGTAGGGAATCTTGAATTCCTAACGACTGATTCTAGGATGTAGTAATTATTTGTGTGAATTCAGAATGGAAAATGAAATTGGACCATTGAACTCCAAATGGAGTTCCTCGTTTGGTTCGGTTATTGTTGGTAACTTACCTAAATCTTGTTTTGGTAATATTATTTTTAAGTTTTTACTTTGCTTAGTGCATTATTGACATGCTTGTGCCTTAGCTGTTGAACTTCTGTGTATGCATGGGAATTACACTAGATTTCCCAGGCCTAACATGCCCGCTTGCCCAGGGAACATGCCCGCTATGTGTTTGATGCATAGCATGACTCACCAGTTGATTTAGATTGCGAAGATAATAAATTTGTCAATGTATAACATGCACCCGGTTTACGTAATTGAAAATTTTTTTTCGTAGTGAGCAAAACATTTGTTTGTTATCTTGAGGTTCTCCCAGTCTTTTTTTAATCAGTTTCAATAGTGGGATTAGTGATCTGTCTTGCTTAGTGGCCTCCGCAATGAATTTCTCTCCAAATACTTTTTCTACCTTCTTGCGATAATCCGGCAATGACTGGCAACGGCTTAGTAGAAATTTCGGGGTGTATAATTGCGGTTGTAAGGGTTTACGGCCCTTACCGGTGTTGTCTGTGTCTTCTGTTTGGGTACTGATTGTAACTAGAGGGGGTCTGAATGAGGATGTATTCATTTTTGTTAAAAAAATTGTATTCTTTTCGTTGGGTTCTCTGAATCTCTTGACAATTGGTCTGTTAGATGTTTCAATTTGTTGTCTTTTACGGGTGATGACGTTGACTTTATGTGATAGATGACTTAAAGCATTGACGTTTACTGAATAATTCGATGTAAAGTGAGAACTAAGTGTACTTGATTTAGTGTCAGACCGTTTGGATAGAATTTTATTCGATTGGAATTTGTGTGTGGTAATAGACCGCAACTTGTTTCTATAGCGTGAATTTCAAAAAGCGTGTGTTTGTTTGCTTGTTTTGAGCTCAATTTCTGGCGTCATAATTATTCAGCTGGTTGCTTTGGTTGATTCTGTATCTTCCATTTACGCGCAATTTGTTCTGTACTAGAGTGAATTTGAAGTCATTTACTTGATTAATGGTGAATTGTGTATCTTCCTTGCCGCTACGTTTGGATTTTTCCTGAAGTAGTCGGCAAATCCCATTTGTTTTCCGGGAATAAGTTCAATGTTAAAGTTAAATGGGAGAATTCTATCTGCCCAGCGTGTTAGTCTAATTTGATAGGTTTTATGGCTTCTATTTTTTTAGTGCCGTTAGTAATGCCTGATGATCCGTTTGGAGCGTGAATTCTGCTCCTTGTAGATAATGTTTATAGTGCTCTAGTGGCTTTATTTTGCCTTTTGTAGCTCTTAAATTTTCGTAAATGAACGCGAAGTAATTTTTGCGTCCTTCTATTGTTTTGTCTATTGTTTGTTGGAATGTCGGTCGCTTTACCACCAAGATTGTGTTTGGCAATGCTTTTAACTATTGTTATTTGGCTATAAGCATATTTCAACTTTTCATCTTATTCAATCACCATGGACTTTCTTTGTTTTTATTTGGTGAAATCGGTGATGCGAGTGAACATGTTAGGTTATCGATACTCTGTTTTTTTGTTGTTGTGGATTGCTTTGTTTAGTTCTTTTGAATCCAGTGCTATTCTTATCGAATTGTCTTTCTTTACTTTTATTACTACGGTGCTTATAATTAGGTCGTTGTGGCTTTTTTCCATACCGATGATGTGGTTGTCGTCTATTAATTTTTGCAATTCGTTCTCTACTTTCTACCAAATGTTCTGCCACTCAACGTCCTTTATGTTCTGTGGGTGTTTTTTTGTATTTAAATATGGATTTTGCTATTTGATTTTTGCTTTTACATAATCTTGTGCATGCGCGTGGGTATTTCTTGAATACCATTTCGTACATTTTTGTTCGAGGTTCCTTTCATTGATATTGAGAATTTGCTTACTTTTGTTTGTTTTTAGCTGCATGAGGGTCAGTCCTAGTTTTGCGAGTATACCCATGAGGTTTTGTGATTTGTGTTGTACCACGAGGACGTCGCAGTTTGTTGTTTTCCACAACCCTGAGCTGAGTTCCATGTAGAAGTGAGCGACAATTGGCATGTTTCTAATGCTGAAGCTTGAATTTCGTTGGTCCATTGTATTTCTCTTTTTGTATATTTCTTTCTTTTTCTACGATATCTTCTGCTACTTGGATACCGATAAAGCTGCGTGGATATCCCGTGTTGGCTAGCCAGTTTATAATGCTTTTGTTTTGTAGTTTTGTTTGTATAATTATTTCTCCATTTGTTCCAATTGCTCCATTAATTCTGTGATATAATTTATAGGTTCTGTGTCAATATCTTCTATTTCGTCTTCCTCCTCTAATGGTGGCTCTGTCTCCTGTGTGTCAAATTCGTTTATAATTTTCACGTTTTTTGTTTATATTTGTTGTCGTTGCGTGAGTTGTCCTCGCTATTTTTTGGAAGTGGTGGCATCTGTGACCTGCACATTTGACAAAGTGCCAAGATTTCTTGCAAATGTTGCAATGTGACATTTTAATGGAGGGAGTTGTTATAATGATTTAGTTTGATTTTGTTATTATGATTTAGTTTGAAGTATCCGCCACATCTCCACCATTTTGGATATTGTGTCGTGTTCGGTGTCGGGAGTATAGCGGGTTTTGCTTTCCGTGCGGAGAAGTTGGCTTCTGTGGTGTTCCAATCGGATTTGTTTCCATTAATTATCTCTTTTTGGTTTTGTAGACCGCGTTCTCGTGCTAAAGCGAAGTTTAGCGCTTACGCTTGGGTGCTTACCTCCAATAGGATGGCCGTGTTGTTCATTGTTCCGTTGAAAATGTCTCTCACTAGATCTTGATCTAATACTCCGAAGGCAAATTCGGCGCTTAGTTCTTTTAGACGATTATAAAATGTATTTAGTGTTTCGTGAGGCTCTGGTATTGCGTTTATTTTTTGAAATCTATTATACGTTGTGTTTCTTGGTTTTGTGAAGGTGATTGAAAGTTCGTGAGCAATTTCGTAATTGGTGCTTGTGTGGATTTTTGTGTGCGGGATATTCTGGTGATATATCCGTGATGCTTCAGTTCCAATTGACAGATAGAGTTAACTTTTGATTTTTGTGTCTGCTTAATCCCAAGGAAAGCGATCGACAAAAAGGCCTCTAAATTCAATTGTTTTGCAATCATTCTTCCAGTAAACTTTCCTTCTTTGGTTCCTGATGTCTCTTTTTTTGGCTTCTTCTTCTTCTGACTCGTTGGGTCTCATTTCTCCGTAGGAGGGCATTGTTTGGTAGAAAAAATCAGCGGCCGTTGGTTTTTTCTTTGAAAAATATCTCCATTCAAATTTTTTTGCCATTACGGCTAGCTTAAACGTAGAAAATCACTCTAACCACTCGTGGCAGGGATTTTCTCCTGTCTCCCCAAAAAATGGAATTCTTATAGGAGAATTTTGAATGCTTGACTGCGCCATGTGGTGAGTGTAAGAACAACACAACGAGAATATGTAAATTCCCTATGAAGGATTACAACTTTACGCATATAACATAAAAGGCAAGCTGCACTTTTTTAGTCCGCGTGTTCACACATTCAGTGTAAGCAATCGGATACCTGTCAACAGTAATGCTTGCACTTAGATAAAGAAATCTTTTAACATAAACATCGCTTATATCAAAAGTCAGCTCCGCTGGAACCGACGTATTATAACAATGTGCAATATATATATGATAACATAACAACATAATGTTTATGACTGTTTTTATGTAATACTTGTAATAAGCTTAGTTGCAGTTTCTGAACGTCATCTGTAGGCACGCACCAGAGTTGTTATTGTTATTATTATTTTTTTGTTATTACTATTTTTTTATTATTATTATTATTATTATTATTATTTTCATTTTTATTATTGTTATTATCATTACTATTATTATTTTTATTATTATTATTACTATTATTATTATTTTATTTTATTATTATTATTATTATTATTTATTATTATTATTATTTTTCTTATTATTATTATTATTATTATTATTATTATCATTATTATTATTAGAAGTATTATTACAATTATCTTTTTTATTATTATAATTTTATTATCATTATTATTATTATTATTATTATTACTGTTTTTAATATTATTATTATTTTTTTACTATTACTATTATCTTTATTATTAATCATTTTTTAATGCTAATATTAATAATATTAATAATAATAAAATAATCTATTACTATTATCTTTATTATTATCATTTTTTAATGCTAATATTAATAATATTAATAATAATAATAATAATAATAATAATAATAATAATAATAAAATTAATAATAATAATAATAATTATTATTATTATTATTATTATTATTATTATTATTATTATTATTATTATTATTAATATTATTATTATTTATATTATTATTATTATTATTATTATTATTATTATCATTATTATTATTATTTTTATTATTATTATTATTATTATTATTATTATTATTATTATTATTATTATTATTATTATTATTAATATTAATATTATTATTCTATTATTATTATTAGTACTGTTATGAATATTGTTATTAATATTATTATTTTTTTATTAATATTATTATTATTATTATTAATATTATTATGATTATTATTATTATTTTTATTTTTAATATTACTATTATTATTATTATTATTATTTTTATTATTATTATTATTATTATTATTATTATTATTATTTTCATTCTTATTATTCCTATTTTTATTGATGTTGTTGTTGTTATGATTGTTGTTATTATTATTATTGTTATTATTATTAATATTACTACTTCTATTATCGTTATTATTAATATTTTTATTATTATTATTATTATTATTATTATTATTATTATTATTATTATTGTTCTTATTTTTATTTTTATTATTATTATTACTATTATTTTTAGTACTGTTATTAAAACTATTATTATTATTATTATTATTATTATTATTTTTTTTATTATTATTATTATTATTATTATTATTATTATTATTATTATTATTATTATTATTATTGTTATGATTGTTATTTTTTTATTAGTGTTATTATTATTATTAATATTACTATTTTTATTATCATTATTATTAATATTTTTATTGTTATTATTATTATTATTTATATTATTATTGTTGATATTATTATTAGTACTGTTATTAATATTGTTATTATTATTATTATTATTATCAGTGTTATTATTATTATTTTTATTATTATTATTACTATTATTATTATTATTATTATTATTATTATTATTA